>NC_092776.1:14966669-15267604 GCF_047496795.1 Chiloscyllium punctatum | reverse complement strand
GCCTGGAATCTCGTGATGATCCTAATCCTCAGGTGGGGTTTGAACTAGCATTGACCTTGGACTGGTCAGTGTTTGCCACTTCTCTGGTAAGGCTATCATTCAATGGAGTTGCTAGTGTCCAACTGGTTGGTAGCTTAGGTGGGTGGGTTATCTTCACCCCTGCAGGGGTTCTCAATCTGGAAATGCCCACTGCGAGTCTGTTACATGCCTGTGGCACAAGGTGCAGTGGGTCTTCTTGAAACGAGATGAGGCGGGGCCTTGGCCAGATTTTGATGCAGTGCCTAAAGTCCCGGTCACCTCCACAAGATTCTGCTCTGAAAGCCCAATATTGACTGCTGCTCTAGTCCAGCTTTGAGGAGTCCAGTGGACTGAGACCATGGCCTGTGTGGGAAATGTGGACACTTTACCCAGTGTTGAGAGCACTGTGTTTGCCTCATTAAAGGTCAGGTTGCCTGCTTATATCTGTACAGCAATAGTTCAGTGAGACCCAATTTATACCAAGTTCCGTGGTTTATGTCCCTCTGAATTCTCACCATTCAATGCATGCCATATCTGAAACCTAAAGCTGGGAACATCCCAAGGACTAACATTACAGTGTCAAGACATTAAATACATTCATAGACAAAGATACAAATAGCTTGCATTTTTATAGCATGTTACTTCTGAAGTGTAGTCACTAATGTTCTGTGGGAAATGAAGCAGCCAATTTGTGCACAGTCTGATCACACAAAGAGCAATGTGACTATTGTTATTATGATGGTGACTGATATTAAATGTTGGGAATAAACGTTAGCCAGGACACCAGGGATAACTCCACTGCTCCACTTTGACAGTGTGTTGGATCTTTTATATCCAACTGAGAGGATGTATATGATCTTGGTTTCATTTCTCTTCTGGAAAGCAGCATTGCTGACGGGTCAGTGTTCTCTCAGTAGTACACCGTAATCATGCTGGAAGAGCACAGCAGTTCAGGCAGCATCCAACGAGCAGCTGCCTGAACTGCTGTGCTCTTCCAGCACCACTAATCCAGTATTTGGTTTTCAGCATCTGCAGTCATTGTTTTTACCACCGTAATCATGTGCTGTCTTTGGAGAGAAACTTGATCTCAGTACTTTGCGATTCATGGTTTGGAATGCTACCCACACTCACACCTTCTATTGTTTATGTACTTGCAAATTGACCAATGAACAGTGTAGAAAAGGTGTTGTTACGACACAAGACCTTCAAGCTAAATCAAATCAGCATCCCTATCCCTTTACTCACAACACAATAGAATTAAAATATTCAATGACCTTCAACACTGCCCCAATGGATCCTAACCAGATTTTACAAATAACAGATATTAACCACTAAATGTATACGTCAATAAAAAAATGAATAATTTATAATAAATAACATGACTTCAGCAGAGCAAAGCTAAACAACAAGGCAATCTAATTCAAAAATAGAAATTGCCGGAAGGTTCTGAGGAAGGGTCATTGGCCCCAAAACGTTAACTCTGATTTCTCTCCACCGACGCTGCCAGACGTGCTGAGCTTTTCTAGCAATTTTTGTTTCTGTTTCTGATTCATAGCATCCGCAATTCTTTCAGTTTTGATTCAAGGAAATCAAATTAATATCTATGAATTGAACCCAGTCTTCATTGAACGTAGCCCCACTTACACACTGTCAGACAGATACAATCAAGGGATAAGTTGTAACAAGAAAAAAGGCATAACTGGTCAGTTTGCTTCAGTTCACTGAACAATGCATAGTATAACAGGCACATGATATTGTATCTTGCTTGATTTCTGAAGACATATTTGCAGTAAGCTCAGAAGAATATTCACTTACTTATAACTGGAACATTGTTCTCTGAACTTTCAATAATGCAATCATGGGAGGAAGCCTAGAAAGCAGCCAAGACTTCTTCAGAGCCCCAGACTCTCTGTTGAAAGACAAAGTTCTGACCAGTTCTAACTTTGGTTTTTCTTTCTGTTCTTTTCCAATACTCTTTTTGTTAGACTGACGAACACCAGGCTTTCTGTGATGACCTGTAAACATCCAAATAAAAACCAAAAGAACTGCGAATGCTGTAAATCAGAACAAAAACAGAAGTTGCTGGAAAAGCTCAGCAGGTCTGGCAGCTTCTGTGAAGAGAAGTCAGAGTTAACGTTTTGGGTCTGGTGACCCTTTCTCAGAAGGGTTCTGAGGAAGGATCACCTTACCTGGCACATTAACTCTGATTTCTTTTCACCTATGCTGCCAGACCTGCCGAGCTTTGCCAGCAACTTCTGTTTTTGTTTTTAACATCCAAACATTTGCCAGCCTTTGGAGAGAGTGAGGACTGCAGATGCTGGAGCTCAGAGTGGAGAGTGTGGTGCTGAAAAAGCACAGCAGGTTAGGCAGCATCTGAGGAGCAGGAGAATCAATGTTTTTGGCATAAGCCCTTCATCAGGAATGAGGTTTGTGGGCCAGGGCTGAGAAATAAATGGGAGGGGGGGAGGGGGGGATGGAGCTGGGGTGGGGAGATAGCTGGGAAAGCAATAGGTGGATGAAGGTGAGGGAAAAGGTAATAGGTCAGAGGGGGGAGTGATGGGTGGTGGTGCCTTTGAGCATGATGCATCGCTGGAGCCGAAAGATCTACAATATTCTTTGACCGATAATCAACTTGCACTTAGCTTACCAGGCTAGGTCCCAGAAACAAATATCTGTTTGTTTATTCTTCTTTGAAAAAAACAAGCAGCTGCTTACTATCTGAAGGGAACCTTCAATTCACAGCTCACAGTCCCAATCAAAAATGAAAAAAAAATGAAAATAAAGTAATAAAGGTGTCAACAGTTTATGTAGAGACTGTCTTCATTTATGTGTGCAGAAGAAGTTTGTGAGATTAACAATCTGACTGTGAATGGTATAAATCTGTTTCCCGCCAATAAAGGGAGATGATTAATAGCTTCTGCCAATGGCACCAACTACAACAGGACACCTGTATTATTTATGAGATCAAAGTTCATGGAGATTGAAGCCTAGTACACTACATCGTCCCCATCAACCACTCCCAGGACAGGTAAAGCAAGGGTTAGATACAGAATAAAGCTCCCTCTATACTGTCCCATTACTCCCAAAGCAGGGGCTGGACATAGAGCAAAGCTTCCTCTAAATGTTCCCGTCAAACCCTCCCAAGGCAAGTATAATACAAGGTATGATGCAGAGTAAAGCTTTCTCCACTAAACAAAACAGATGCCATAACACAGATCAAGGGCTGTAAAATTAATAGTTTCCACGATTGTGATTGTTGAAACCTCACCTATATAATTATCAACGTAAGAATGTTCAGTCTGGGAACAAGCATAAACCACTCAGCCCCTTGATCTTGCTCTCCCGTTCAAAAAGATCCTGGCTGATCTGATTACTCCACATTCCAGCCTATCCTTGATAATCTTTCACACATTTGTTCAAGAGTAATCTATCCACCACAGCTCAAAAAATATTCAGTGACTCTGCTCCCATCATCTTTTGAAGAAGAGGATTCCTGAGACTTGCAACCCTCTGAAGAAGTTTCTGTTTTAAATGAGTGACCCCTTGTTTTGAAGCAGTGACCCCTGGTTGTGACAGTGTCTGTCCTGATTGCTTTCAGATTGTGAGCACCTTTTCATAACACTCCTGCAGTCATCAGGTATTGAGCCGAAACTGATTGAATTTCACTTGACTCTTGCAGTTAGAGAATCTTCTGTCTCATCAGTTTGAGCAGTATTTGAGCTAGTAGCACTTACAGTAGGCTGGCTGCTCATTTAACACATTCCTTTAACACTGGAGTCAACTTCAAATCTGCCAAATCTGCTTTTAGTTTAACTTGAGGTTAACCTCTGATGTATGGTAATTGTAAAAGCAACCTTCCATTATCTAAACTACTGATCATCTCAGCTAATGATGTCCCCAAGTGGTTGAGGTAATTGGAAGGCCTGTGTATTGCTAGTTTTCTTTGGAAGTGATAGATATAGGCTGTCACAAGCTCACAGTGTGCAGCCATGGAGCAGCTTTATTGTCATCACTGAAACACAAGCATATTTTCCTAATTTCCTTTGTCTTTAGCTGTTCTCTTGTGTCCTATTGCACTCTGATGCCCCAGTGTAGTGTATTGCAATTCTCTGGTGTTCAACATCAATGTATCACAGCTCTCTGCTGCTCTAGTGCAGAGTATCACACCTCTAGTGTCCCACCACAGTATACCAGAGCTCTCTGGTGCCCCAGTGCAGTGTATCACAGCTCTCTGGTGCCCCAGTGCAGTGTATCATCGCTCTCTGGTGCCCCAGTACAGTGTATCATCGCTCTCTGGTGCCCCAGTGCTTGTATCACAGCTCTCTGGTGCCGCAGTGCAGTGTATCACAGCTCTCTGGTGCCGCAGTGTAGTGTATCAAAGGTCTCTGGTATCCCAGAGCAGTATTCCACCGCTCTCTGGTGCCCCAGTGCAGTGTATCACCGCTCTCTGGTGCCCCAGTGCTGTGTATCTCTGCTCTCTGGTGCCACAGTGTAGTGTATCACAGGTCTCTGGTATCCCAGAGCAGTATTCCACCACTCTCTGGTGCCCCAGTGCAGTGTATCATAGCTCTCTGGTGCCCCAGTGCAGTGTATCATCGCTCTCTGGTGCCCCAGTACAGTGTATCATCGCTCTCTGGTGCCCCAGTGCAGTGTATCACAGCTCTCTGGTGCCGCAGTGCAGTGTATCATCGCTCTCTGGTGCCCCAGTACAGTGTATCATCGCTCTCTGGTGCCCCAGTGCTTGTATCACAGCTCTCTGGTGCCGCAGTGCAGTGTATCACAGCTCTCTGGTGCCGCAGTGTAGTGTATCAAAGGTCTCTGGTATCCCAGAGCAGTATTCCACCGCTCTCTGGTGCCCCAGTGCAGTGTATCACCGCTCTCTGGTGCCCCAGTGCTGTGTATCTCTGCTCTCTGGTGTACCAGTGCAGTGTATCGCAGCTCTCTGGTGCCCCAGTGCAGTTTATCACACCTCTAGTGCTGCAGTGCAGTGTGTCATCGCTCTCTGGTGCCCGAGAGATGACTATCACCGCTCTCTGGAGTCCCATTGCAGTGTATCACTGCTCTCTGGTGCCCCAGTGCAGTGTATCACAGCTCTCGTGCTCCAGTGCAATTTATCACACCTCTAGTGCTGCATGGCAGTGTATCATTGCTCTCTGGTGCCATAGTGCCATGTCTCACGCTCTCTGGTCCCCCAGTGCATTGTATCACAGCTCTTCAGTGCCCCAGTGTAGTGTATCACAGCTCTCTGGTGCCCCAGTGTAGTGTATCACAGCTGTCTGGTGGCCCAGTGTAGTGTATCACAGCTCTCTGGTGCCCCAGTGTAGTGTATCACAGCTCTCTGGTGCCCCAGTGTAGTGTATCACAGCTGTCTGGTGGCCCAGTGCAGTTTTTCACACCTCTAGTGCTGCAGTGCAGTGTATCACAGCTCTCTGGTGTACCAGTGCAGTATAACATAGCTCTCTGGTGCCCCAGTGTAGTTTATCACAGCTCTCTGGTTCCCCAATGCAGTGTATCACAGTTCTCTGATGCCCCAGTGCAGTGTATCACAGCTCTCTGGTGCCCCAGTGCAGTGTATCACAGCTCTCTGGTGCCCCAGTGCAGTGTATCACCACTCTCTGGTGCCCCAGTGCAGTTTATCACACCTCTGGTGCTGCAGTGCAGTGTATCACAGCTCTCTGGTGTTCCTTTGCAGTGTATTACAGTTCTCTGGTGCCCCAGTGCAGTTTATCACAGCTCTCTGGTCCCCCAGTACAGTGTATCACAGCTCTCTGGTGTTCCTTTGCAGTGTATTACAGTTCTCTGGTGCCCCAGTGCAGTTTATCACAGCTCTCTGGTCCCCCAGTGCAGTGTATCACAGTTCTCTGATGCCCCAGTGCAGTGTATCACAGCTCTCTGGTGCCCCAGTGCAGTGTATCACAGCTCTCTGGTCCCCCAGTGCAGTGTATCACAGCTCCCTGGTGCCCCAATGCAGTGTATCACAGTTCTCTGATGCCCCAGTGCAGTGTATCACAGCTCTCTGGTGCCCCAGTGCAGTGTATCACCACTCTCTGGTGCCCCAGTGCAGTTTATCACACCTCTGGTGCTGCAGTGCAGTGTATCACAGCTCTCTGGTGCCCCAGTGCAGTTTATCACACCTCTAGTGCTGCAGTGCAGTGTATCACAGCTCTCTGGTGCCCCAGTGCAGTTTATCACACCTCTAGTGCTGCAGTGCAGTGTATCACTGCTCTCTGGTGTACCAGTGCAGTATAACATAGCTCTCTGGTGCCCCAGTGTAGTTTATCACACCTGTAGTGCTGCATGGCAGTGTATCATTGCTCTCTGGTGCCATAGTGACATGTCTCACGCTCTCTGGTCCCCCAGTGCAGTGTATCACAGCTCTTCAGTGCCCCAGTGTAGTATATCACAGCTCTCTGGTGTTCCATTGCAGTGTATCACAGCTCTCTGGTGTTCCATTGCAGTGTATTACAGTTCTCTGGTGCCCCAGTGCAGTTTATCACACCTCTAGTGCTGCAGTGCAGTGTATCACAGCTCTCTGGTCCCCCAGTGCAGTGTATCACAGCTCTCTGGTGCCCCAGTACAGTGTATCACAGCTCCCTGGTGCCCCAGTGCAGTGTATCACAGCTCCCTGGTCCCCCAGTGCAGTGTATCACAGCTCTCTGGTGCCCCAGTGCAGTGTATCACAGCTCTCTGGTCCCCCAGTGCAGTGTATCACAGCTCTTCAGTGCCCCAGTGTAGTATATCACAGCTCTCTGGTGTTCCATTGCAGTGGATCACAGCTCTCTGGTGTTCCATTGCAGTGTATTACAGTTCTCTGGTGCCCCAGTCCAGTTTATCACACCTCTAGTGCTGCAGTGCAGTGTATCACAGCTCTCTGGTCCCCCAGTGCAGTTTATCACACCTCTAGTGCTGCAGTGCAGTGTATCACAGCTCTCTGGTGCCCCAGTGCAGTGTATTACAGTTCTCTGGTGTCCGAGACATGAGTATCACACCTCTGTGTCCCAGTGCAGTGTATCATCGCTCTCTGGTGCCCCAGTGCAGTGTATCACTGCTCCCTGGTGTTCCAGTGCAGTGTATCACAGCTCTCTGGTGTTCCAGTGCAGTGTATCACAGCTCTCCGGTGCCCCAGTGTAGTGCATCGCTGCTCTCTGTTGTTCCAGTGTAGCATATCACCACTCTCTAGTATCTCAGTTTAGTGCATCACTGCTCTCTGGTATCTCAGTGTAGTGCATCACCGTTCTCTGATGCCCCGGTGTAGTGTATCACCGCTCTCTGGTACCTCAGTGTAGTGTATCACCGCTCTCTGGTACCTCAGTGTAGTGTATCACCGCTCTCTGGTGCCCCAGTGTAGTGTATCACCGCTCTCTGGTGCCCCAGTGTAGTGTATCACCGCTCTCTGGTACCTCAGTGTAGTATATCACCACTCTCTGGTACCTCAATGTAGTGTATCACCGCTCTCTGGTACCTCAATGTAGTGTATCACCGCTCTCTGGTACCTCAGTGTAGTGTATCACCGCTCTCTGGTACCTCAGTGTCATGTATCACAGCTCTCTGGTGCCCCAGTGTAGTGTATCACCACTCTACGGTGCCTCAATGTAGTATATCACCACTCTCTGGTACCTCAGTGTAGTATATCACTGCTCTCTGGTGCCTCAGTGTAGTGTATCACCGCTCTCTGGTACCTCAGTGTAGTGTATCACTGCTCTCTGGTGCCATAGCGCAGTGTATCACCGCTCTCTGGTGCCATAGCACAGTGTATCACCGCTCTCTGGTTCCATAGTGCAGTGTCTCACAGCTCTCTGGTGCCATAGTGCAGTGTCTCACAGCTCTCTGGTGCCTCGTAGATGTCTCAGAGCACTGCATCAAAACTTTGGTGCTCCTGTGCAGTCCATCACAACTCAATGCAGTACCAGGGCAGTGCACCACAGCTTTCTGTTGCTCCAGAACAGTGGACTGGAATCTAGTCGAGGAGTTCAAGGTGGTTTATATATAGATTCCCTACTTATACTGGTATATAGAATACCCATTAATCGACAGACCACGTGAGCCCCTCGATTAGAATCCAGTCTGTAACTCACTTCTGAGGATCTGTTATCCTATATGTAAACCACCGAAACCCTCAATTAGGTTCCAGGCTGTATCCCGGATATCGTTTACTCTTTATGTAAACCACCCTGAGCTCTTCAGTTAGATTCTTCTTTGTATCCCAAGGTATCTGTTATTCTATATATAAACCACCTTGAACTCCTCGACTAGATTCCAGTCCATGACTCACACCCGGATATCTGTGAATCTATATATAAACAACCCTGTACTCCTCAGTTTGGTGTATCCTGGGTGTCTGTTGTTCTGTATGAAAACCCCTGAACACCTCAATCACTCCTGGGAATCTGGTCCTCAGTGTATAATCAATGTGACTAGAGATTGTAAGGATGGCCTCTCACAGGCAGGGGGATAAAAAGAAACACAGCAAGCTCATTCCCTTTATCATTTCACAGTGACGAGATGCAGGTTCACTTTTACCGGATTGTTTGGGAGCTAAGTATAAGCAGTCTGCCACTCCAACTGGACAAGAGACCAAACTGAGTCTATTTTCGAATAGAAAGATCAACTATTCTAACAAATATAATTGAATGGTCTAGAATTCAACATGGCATTCTCCTACATTGAGAGAGCACATTTTGGCCACAGCTCCTTAACATAGGCAGAACGCAGCAGTGAATGGACTCAGCAGTTAGTGGCAGCAAAGCTGAGCAGAGGGGCCCTGACTGTAAAACAAAGATGGATTGAGATCTCAGTGGTAGCAGATCACTTCGTGACCACTCTAGGGTAGCTCCCGCAGACACCTGGTTTTACACAGGATTTTTGCTGGTCTCTCCTGCTCCCTGCCCATCGTTCTGTTGTTGGTTTGTGCAGCTCTTATTTTGGTACCTTTGTTTCTCAGGAGCTGGCATGATGTAGTGTGTGGTCGGCAGAGAGAGAGAGCAGCTGGGACACTCGTACATCAGCCCCACTGCCTCTGGAGCCGCTCATTACACGGTCGATCACAGAATAATATCCACCGCATTGATTTTACAGCACTCCGTTTAGCTATCAGCTCATGCCCTACCCCCAGGTTTCCATACTGCTGACTTAATTTGACATCACCCTGATGATTGATTACCCGCTGCCATATTGTCCATCCTCTCCAAACCACAGCGATCAGCCACAATTGATTGTCCTAATTTGCTTTCATCAGTCTAAGAATGTGTGGACAGATCCTGACACAGAAAGCTTGGCAGCAACCCCATCGAGGCTCAAAACTCTGCTCCCTGTTTAAATTAGGAGTTGGTGGCTACCACAAAACCCAGGGGAGGTCGCTGAATTTGCTTCCATGCGAAGTTTCATTCTTCCATCAAATCCCCCTCTCTGAATTCGTTGGGGTACAGAAATGCTCCCAAATTTCACCTCAGGTAAATTTATACTGTCTGGGAGCAAGGAACTCAGGAGCAGTTCACCAGATGACTGAGGCGGGGGAGGGGGGGAGGGATGATGTTGGATATCATAATACAATAACTCCTTTATGCACCCTACACGCGCGCACACACACACGACAGGGTCAACACAGGGTTACATACAAACTCTTTCTACACTGTCCATATCAAACACTCCCACACAGGTACAGCACAGGGTTAGAAACAGAGTAAAGTTTCCTCCACACTTTAACTATTAAACATTCCCAAGATGGGTACAGCACAGCTGTAGAGTAAAGCTTACCCTACACTGTAACTATCAAACATTCCATGGGCAGGTACAGCACAGGGTTAGATATAGAGTAAAGCCTCCTCCACATTATTCCCATCAAGCATTCCCAGGGCAAGGATAGTACGTGGTTCGATGTAGAACAACTCTCTCTAAATGTCCCCATCATACACTCCTAGGGCAGGTATAGTAAAAATATGACACAGAGTAAGGTTACCTCCAGTGAAGAAAACAGATGCCTGAATGTAGACAAACCTACAATATGGGTCATGCAAACTAAAACTCCCCCTAAACTGTCCCCTTCAAACACTCCCGGGGCAGGCACAACACAGGGTTAGATGCAGAGTATAGCTTCCTCAACATTGTCCCCACCAAACACCTCCAGAACAGGAACTGCAAGGTTAGATGCAATGTAAAACTCTCTCTACACTGTCTCCCAAAATACTCCCATGGCAGTTACAGTATGGATTAGATACAGAGTAAAGCTCCCTCTTCTTTGTCTCCATCCAGCACTCTCAGGATAGGTACAGCACGGGGAAAGATGTTAACCTAACAATTAGATAAGAAGGTGATTGGGAGGAAATAATTAATTAGTGGATCAGGTAAGATATAAAGGGAAGGTGCTCAGGAGCCCAGTTTCAAGTCGAACCTGCTCCAGAGGTGAGTAATAACATCTCTGAACAAGTTAATGGAAAAATATCTTAAGACTGAATAGTTAATAAACTTAAACTCTGACTACAAGGAAAAATCCATTGCCTTTTGCCTCACCGGTGACTTAGGCTCGAATTAATATTGGTAACAGACGGTGGTTATTAAAAGGTGAAAATTGAAAACTAAATGTTCTTTTGAAACAGAAAGTGGTGATTGAAGTTACTTTGGAACAGAATGTTGAAAACAAGTGCAAAATTAGAAAATAACTTTCCTCCAACATGTTGTGAAGCTGGATATTCCAATCTTTATAATGAACTTATGCACTCAGGTTACATCAGGAAAAAAATAGCAAGGTATGGCCTTTGCACTGACTCTTCCTACCAGTAGCAGTTCAGGTATTAAGTAGTCTCAGAGCTGTAGGCTCAACACTCAGATATTGAGGGAGATTTTAGAAATTCCTTTAAAAATGATGAATAAAATTCATAAGAAAAAAACCTAGCAAATGCATATGATGCATAGTCAGAGTTTGCTAAATTTAGAAAGGAGGATGGATATTCTATAGAAGAATATATAATGCAAATTTAAGAGACTGTATGCAATATTGCAAGCATTCTAGATAGAGATTCTTAACTCAGTGCTTGCTTTTAAATTACCGGACTGTGCTGAGGTGTTAAACATGGATAGACCCTGAGTTCAGCTGGAATTAGAATTGCAGAAACAATGACATTTTTGGAATAGGTGTCAGAAAATTTTTAAACATACTTAAATAGTATTCATTGCCAGCAGTATTAGCAAGTCAACTGGGACATTCTGCAATAAAATAAGGAATTGAGGATTCAGTGGTAGGAGCAATGTAACACTCACCCAAATGATGGCCACAAGTGTCAACATGAAAGTACCACCATTAGAGACACCTCTCTTGCAATGTTCTGGCCAATGACAGGAATTGGGGAACTATTAAGAAGAATGAATCCTATGAATGTCAGAAATATGCTTAATAGGTGTTCTCGATGAGATCCAAAATACTACATGCACGGAATTGTTTAAAATGGGTTACAAAGATTTTCAAAATTTTACATGATGTGGAAGTTTCAGAAAGAGAAGTCAGTGATACTGGTCAGGAAAAGGGATTTACATTTGTTACAAGAAGCTTCAGCCCAGTAATGAATGTTTATGTCACAGATTTATTCAATTGCACTGTGTTAGATGTTGATTGCATGCCTAAAGTGCATGGAATGGATTGGTTTACATTTTGCCTGAATTCTTTAAATAATAAGGAATTAAACAAGAATTCAGAATGTGATAGTTCTTCAGTTTGGGACTGACAACATCTTGTAACACAGTTTGGCAATCCATTTTTTCTGTGCAGACATCGTGTCAAGTAAAATGCCCTCACTGTTGAGTAGGGTGTCCACAAAGAAACTCAAATAAACCTGGACATGGAATTTCACGAGGCAATTGTTTTTGGGAAGTCAGTGGACTTACAGTTTACAAAATCTGGGCAATATTGTATTCATTAGGAGATTGGAGTTTAAAGGGGAAAAATATTATGTTAAAACTACATCAGCAGTTTGCCTATCCATCTTCTCATAGGTTACAAAATCCTATGAAAGAATGTAAGAGTAAGGGACGATAGTATGTTAAATTTCAGTGATAAATTTGAAGATGACCCATAGCAAGTTTTTACCAGCAAAGGACTTTAACAAAATTATAATAATGGACTTGAAGATATAGGATCAGAACAAAACATTTGTACTTCATAAACTTCAGTCAAATACAATATATAGTGAAGAGAAAAAAGTAACACTGGGCAAGGAATAGAGAAATGGATGGATGACTTTGTCTGGAAACACCAGCTAAATTTCTAACTGCAATAGGGAGGGGAATTTGTCGATGCCACATTTAGGGATAAGTGTGAAAGTATGAACGCTGTGGGAAGTCCTTTTAGCAATGAAATGTGAAAAAGGAGTCACACATTAACAGATAAGGTACTTCGTAAAATCCTAGTGGACTAACCAAGTTTCAACTTAACATCTGCATTGGTCTGGCAAACCATGTAAAGACATCACTGCAGCTGGTTGGGCCTACAATCCATATCAATTGGTTTTTGGGAAATCCAAAAATTCCTTTGTTATTGAGTGATCTTTCCTCAGGCAAGGGACCACTCTTTCTGAGTACTTGAAGGCCCTGCATGCTGGGAGAAGGGCATGTATTAACGCTGAGAGAGAGTAGAGGTCATTATTTGACAAAAGTAAGGACTATGGAACAGGCTGGGAGTATAATGAGAAGTACAAGTCCTTATGATTGAGAGATTATTGATCTACAAACAAATTAGAAGTTAAGTTGACAACCAAAATAAAAACAATTGGAGAAATAAAAGCCAAAGGAACAGCTGATGCTGTAAATCGGAGGTAAAAACAGAAATTGCTGGAAAAGCTCAGCAGGTCTGGCAGAACTATGGAGAGAAATCAGAGTTAATGCTTCCTGTCAAGTGATCCTTCCTCAAAAAAAATTGGGCAGCTGGAAAGAATTTTGTGCTCATACTAAGGTACCAGATAAGAATCACTCAGCTTTCACTCAACGGTTTTAACCAATTAAGTTTATTACTACAGAAGGCTTTGGAGGTCAAATCACTGATTCAAGAAAGAGGTGGGTAAATGTTTACATTTTAAAGACACCGAAGGGTATGGAGAGAGGTGGGTAAATGGCATTGAGATACAGAATCAGCCAGGATCATATTGAATGGTGGTGCAGGCTCAAACAGCCAATAAATGGTCTACTCCTGCTTCTAGTTTCTATGTTTGTTATATTGATAAGCACAGAAAACGTGCTCCCTGATTAGACTCATAAAGCTAAAGCTAGAAATAATGCCTTAGAGTTTCAAAGAGAAACTCAGTGATCAAGATGTTAGTGTGGATTCCGTTCTAGCAGGAAAAGAGACCTTGAAGATCTTTTTAGCTCTTGTAGCAACCTACTTCAGCAGTTGCAAGTCAACCAGTGTAAAACCATATTTTGAACAGAGAGAAAAGGCTGAAAGAAAGTATTTTTGAAACTATCTAAATCAGGTGATATAGAAGGTAAACTATGGAAATTAATCAAATGTGTCTATGGGTTGATAGATGCAACAAGGGTTTGATATTTCTCAGCTAGGTCTGTCTTGCTGAAATTGTTTATATTCAACTGAAAGCAGATTCAGTTATGTTCTACTGGTATCACAAAGAGAAACTGGCAGACATCTTTATGATGCATATTGTAGGGATGTTACAGAATTTGACAAATGTTTGACAGACAAAATAAAACACAGAGATTGGAAGTGTGGCTTCAGGAGATTTTAAGTATATCGGGTTAAACATATATGCAGATTAGGTCAAGAGTGAATATGGATCAACAGTATTACCTGGAAATTGGTAATCAAAGTTTTATTCAAAAACAGGGGAATCTGATGATTTGCCAGTTAGTTAAACAAGTAAGTAAGCCCATAGAGATATAATTTCACATCCAGGGAATAAACCTACCAGTTAAGAAGTTTTATTTGACAGTGAAATTGTTTTGCACTCAAACTTGACCCAATGCTAGCTACGACATATAGGAACTGAGTAGAATAATGAAACATGCTACTGCTTAGGATGTCTCAACAATGAATAAAACATTAAAGAAATATTTTTATAATAAATGCACATTCACGTTTCCAGCCTTGGCTGACTCAAAAGACAAGAAGCTTTTTCAGCAAAGCTTCACATGCCAATCTTCTAGATGGCTATTTCAATCCAGGAGCATTTGACATATCCTTGATGAAAAGAAAATGTTGTCCATTAGCCTGTAAAATCAAGAGAATAAAAAAGGTGGTTAAAAGTCTTTAGAAGTTATAGAAACTCGGGTGTATTTATCTATTGTTCTGAAGGAAATCCTATACGAGGGGCAATTGAGGAATTATTATCGAGTGAAGCTTTCTCTACACTGTCCTCATCAAATACTCCCAAGACAAATACAAAATTAAGAGTAAAGCTCCCTCTATACTCCCAGGGTAGATTCAACATGAGTTAGATTAAGAGCTAAATTCCCATGTCCAGTACGTTGGAGTTTCTCACAAATTATGTGCATGAGGATTTTAAAGATTCCCATTTGCACTTTATTTCGATACTAGAATACACTATTGTATTTAAAGACAACATGGCGTACATTGATGCTGTAACAGCAATAAGAGCAGAGGAGTTTAAGAAGGAGAAGCAGAATAAATCAAATGGCCTCTCGAGCCTTGACCACTATTCCATATGTTTATGGCTGCTCTACTGCCTAAACTTGACTTTCCCATTTATGTCCTAAATCCTTGCGGATGGAAAATTTGTCTATCCCAGTCTTGAACAGCCCCAAGACAATCTGCGGTCACAGTGGCTTTATATGTGAAGTTCACTCAGTTTCCAACCCACAGAGTTTTACCAACAGACTCAATTATTTTCAGGATTTTTCTAAAGTAATTATCAGTCAGTTACCCAACTAAGAATGAAAGACTTGGACTTATCACAGCAGTGGGATGTATAAAAAGTACCTCACACACAACTGAATCACTTTGCAATGCAGTTACTATTATTTTGCAGTAATAATCATCATTTTACACACAGCAATATCTCACAGGCTGCATTTGTTGTTTTTAACCATCAATTAATGGAAAAGCGATGCCAGGATGATTCCCTCCTTGTCCTCAAGTACAGCCAAGGGATACTTAGTTAGCAGAATAGACAGAAGTAAACTAGTGCCTCATCTGAGGGACATTACCTTCAGGAATGTACTGCTCCCTTGGTACTCCTCTCTCTAGATATGTGCTGAGGTCATGCAATGGGACACAAACACATCAACATCTAATGCAAAGGTAAGGTTAGTAGAACTACAATACCAAGACATACCAAACAAACTGAACATCTAAGATAAACTGGGGCCTATTTCTATCTTATCTATGAAAACAAATGGAGAGAAAGGAACAGGAAAAGGTCGAGAAATACCTCAATTTCAAATCTCTTCACATTATCCCCTTCCTTATGTTTGTAACTTCTCTATCCCTACAATTCTCCAAGATCTCTGCACTCCTCCTAGTCTAATCTCTTGCATATCACCAATTTTAATCACTTCATTGACGATAACTGTGCCTTCAGCTGCCTAGACCAATAATTCAGAAATTCTTTCCTCTCCCAACTTCTCTTTACTCCTGTTAAAAAAAATGCATATTCAATTCTTCATCTGCCCTAATAAATATTTTTGCAACTCAAGGTTCAATTTTGTTGAATGTGCGTTTCAATCAAGCATCTTCAAATGGTCTACTATGTTAAAGGCAATGAATAAATTCCAGTAGTTATTGAACAAGATATAGTCCAACCAGCGTTATCACAGGATTCTTACAGTGGCCCATCATGCCCTGCATCAGTTCTATCCCTTAGTGTCAATTTCCTGCCTTTTCCCCATATCCCTGCACACCATTTCTATTCGCATTATCCTCCAATATTGGAGGTCGCCAGGGTCAGCGGCAATGGAAGCTTCTACCAACAGCGGGGGATGTTCCAGATCAATTGTAATGCAATAGAGATAGGTGACATTACTGGATGGTTGACTATAATCTTGAACTATTCTGACCACCATTGCAACTAGCTTCACACCCATGTCAATGCTCAGTGAGAATGCGAGGGCAGGAGGCGATTACTAATGGACTTTCTTCAAACTGGGAGGGGGGGTGTGGTGGTGAGGTAGGGTGGGGAGAAAGGGAGATGTTCAGCTCTTGGCCATCTAACCTGTGTATTATCATTACAGATGAGGATATCTGAGAGGTGTTCTACTCCTGTTGTGTCTTGGACCTGATCAGGTGTACCCTAGAATTCTGTGGAAAGCTAGTGAAGTGATTGCTAGGCCCCTTGCTGAGATATTTGTATCATCGATAGTCACAGGTGAGGTGTTGGAAGACTGGAGCTAACGTGATGCCACTATTTAAGAAAGGTGGTAAGGACAAGTCAGGGAACTATAGACCAGTGAGCCTGATGTTGGTGATGGGCATGTTGTTGGAGGGAATCCTGAGGGAGAGGATTTACATGTATTGGGAAAAGCAAGGGATGATTAGGGATAGTCAACATGGCTTTGTGCATGGGAAATCATGTTTCACAAACTTTATTGAGTTTTTCTGATGAATTGACAAAGAAGATTGATAAGGACAGAGCGGTAGATGTGATATATATGGACTTCATTAAGGTGTTCGACAAGATTCCCCTTGGGAGACTGGTTAGCAAGGTAGGATCACATGGAATACAGGGAGAACTAGCCATTTGGATACAGAACTGTCTCGAAGATAGAAGACAGAGGGTGGTGGTGGAGGTTTGCTTTTCAGACTGGAGGCCTGTGACCAGTGATGTGCCACAAGGATCGGTGCTGCATTTTGGAAAGCAAATCTTAGCAGGACTTATACACTTAATAGTAAGGTCGTGTAGAATGTTGCTGAGACCTTGGAGTCCAGGTTCATAGTTCCTTGAAAGTAGAGTCCCATGTAGATAGGATAGAGAAGAAGGCATTTCTAATGCTTTCCTTTATTGGTCAGAGCATTGAGTATCAGAGTTGGGAGGTCATATTGTGGCTGTACAGGACATTGGTTAGGCCACTTTTGGAATATTGTGTGCAATGCTGGTCTCCTTCCTATCAGAAAGATGTTGTGAAACGTGAAAGGGTTCAGAAAAGATTTACAAGGATGTTGCCAGGTTTGGAGGGTTAAGCAATAGGAAGAGGTTGAATAGGCTGGGGCTGTTTTCCCTGGAGCGTCGAAGGCTGAGGGGTTACCTTAATGAGGTTTATAGAATCATGAGGGGCATGGATGGGACAAATAGACAAGGTCTTTTCCCGGGGGTGGGGAGTCCAAAACTACAGGGCATAGATTTAGGATAAGAGGGGAAAAATATAAAGGGACCTAAGGAGCAACGTTTTCACGCAGAGGGTGGTGCGTGTATGGAATAAGTTGCCAGAGGAAGTGGTGGAGGCTGGTACAATTACAATATTTAAAAGGCATCTGGGTGGGTATATGAATAGGAAGGGTTTAGAGGGATATGGGCCAAGTGCTGACAAATGGGACTAGATTAGGTCGGGATATCTGGTTAGCATGGATTAATTGGACTGAAGTGTCTATTTCCATGTTGTACATCTGTATGACTCTATGACTCTAACTGTTAAATTCCTGACCCTTGGTTTGATGACAATGTCAAGTCACTGGGTAGAACTCTTGCCTTTGACGCAAAAAGCACTGGGTTCAGATCACAGTCTAGTGAGATGAGCAGAAAATCCACGCTGAAAACCCTAGTGTGGTATATCCAGGGAATGCTACACGGTGAGCAGTGTTTGTCTGGATGTAACTCAGTTAAACTGAGGCCACCCCTCGCAGGTAGATGGGAAAGATCCTGTGATCACAATTTCAAAGAAAAGCAAGTGAGTTCTCCCTTGTCCTGGCAATCAACATCACTAAAACCAATCCTCCGATCATTATCATTTTGCTGTGTATGGGATCTTGCTGTGTGAAAAGTGACTGCTGTATCCCACAGTGACTACACTTCAAAAGTATGTAATTGGCTGTGAAGCCCTTTGGGATATCCTGAGGTGGTGAAAGGCGCTACAGAAATTCAAGTGCATTCTATCCTTCCTTCCCTTAATCGTTCCCCACCGTCGGAAGGGAATCTGGACTTCTTTAAAAAATTAGAATGCACTGGATATTTGCTTTAACAACAGGAGAATCTTCCAGGTTTCTCCATTCAGACAGACTCAGAATCAATCCGAAACAGGAGCTGCTGTTTGTGCGATTTAAGGTTCATAACACACCAGCTGAGAAACTGCTGATGCTGTTGTTTTTGAAGCCCCAATTGCTTGTCTCAAGGCCCCCTTGATTCAGGCAGATTTATGCAAGAGCTTGCTGCTGTTATTACAAGTCTGAGCTTATTGGGAAATTGCTACATTATGTAGAGTGTCTAACAAATTGCTTATGTTGGTATAATTGGATTACAACAGCAGTGCAATCCCAGAGGAAAGATTAGCAAAGCGAAGGCACTCGCCAACCTCCGAAGCCATGCATTTGCATTTTTTATTTTTTGCTTCTTCCCCATCCCTCTCTCTCTCTCTCTTTCCCTTCCATTCACAAAGCATGCATGTCTCATCCTGCTGTATTAGAAGCAGTCCAGTGCGTTTTTTGTTGTTGTCATTAGTGGATGCCTGATGACTCAATTAGAGGTCCCCATGCTTCAGCCGGTGTGTATCACGTACAGTCCCAGATTGAGATGTAATGATCACCCAGTCACAACCTTTGCGGTTTTACAAGGCTAATCTGACATGAACTGAGGGTTAGGGCACCAGCAAGCCTATCACCAGAGCTCACCCCTGACTTATCATGCAGCCAAAATTGTGGATTTATTGGCGATCATATACAATTCCTTAACACATATCTCGCAACTTTCCATAGGACAACCTCATGATATCTCAAAGTGCTACACAGCTAATGAAATACTTCCTGAAGAGTAATATAGGAAATGGTATATCGTAAATGAATATGGGTTCTTCTGGTCTTCGTATAGGTTCAGGCCAGACCCCGAGGTTACTGTATAACAATACTTACTACATGATAGAAAGGCCACAGAGCAACTTGCTTCAAAAGCTTCAGAAGGTCAAACTTTTTTAGCCAACCATTAACATGTAACGATCATTACCGTGACAGCACAGCATACCTCAGGTGGTTGTCCTCATCTTCACTAAACCCTATCTCTATACCTATCCCAAATTCTTTTCTGAATTTCCAACATTATTAACTAATTGCACTTTCTTAACCTTATTGGCTGAAATATTTAACTAAAAGTATTTCTCTTAAGTCAACAATAAATATCCCCCTTAGTTCCAAAGAGAGAGTTAACTTATTTCTCTCTGTGCAGATGTTGCCAGAAAGTCTGAGTTTCCCCTACACTTTCTGTTTTTGTTTCAGGTCTTCAACAATCGCAATAATCCCCTTTTGTTTTGCCCCTTAAAACTGAATGTATTTCCATTCCCCTCCCCTCCCACGAAGTCCACTATTCTCAGTTTCACACGCTGTGGAGATCTCACAATTCCTCCTCAGACAGTCATTCGAAATGGGGTAGAAGGCCATTTGGCAGGAACACTGTCCTGGAGCCAGCTGAACCAAAAAGAATACGATTAGTAACAATAGATGGAATCTTATAGGAGCTATGGTGAGAAATCTTGCAAGAATTCCAGCAAAGCTTGACTCAATGTCAAGAACAACCCACTTCATCTCTTAACTACAATCCATGTGTCAGGGTAAGATTCTTGCTAGGGAACAGCAAATTGCCTATTCTGGGGAATTATTGCTTGATCAATAGGTGGAAATCATCACAAATTGTTGTCCAATCCACTTTCGGTGAAAGTTCATGTACCTGGAGAGGCTGAGGAAATTCCTTACATGATGAAGGCCTGTCCTAGTCTAAGTTGAAGGCATGATTTTGCCAGAAATTATCTTGCTGACATGTGCCTTGTACCTTGTGTAGGACACCTAACTGCACACAAGCCTGCTGACCTCATGAGGGCTTGATCTGATTTCAAAAGGCGCTCTAATAACTCATTGTACTTAAGTGTTGCCTCAAACCAACCTGTGGCTGTTAGGGACCTCCAGGAGGCTAGACCTCAATATGTGATGATGAAATGTTCACTGTGTAAAGCCACTTTAAAGCACAATGCACAATAGAGACGGCTGATCCTGAATTAAGAAAGAATTTTATATTAAAATCATTGGCTTTTTAAGTGACAGACTGAAAATGCCTATCCCAATTATCAAATAGCCCTAAAAGGCAAACAATTTTTTTGGATTCACTTTCAGTTTGCTGGACTTTCTTTCACTGTGGAGGTGATCTGTTTAGTTTATTTTGATCTTGCATTGCAGAACTGCAGAAAGTGGTCAAAATTGCTGCACTGAAAGCATTGGATGCCCCCTGTTGGGCAATCTTGTCACTTGCGATGCTTTCTTGCAGCACAATGTCAGCAATTCAAAGTGGCATTTCCCATCCTTTTCTAATTTTTGGTGAGTTTCTTGTTGGATCAAGGAGAGACCTCTGGGCCTAGATAATCTTCAGGCTCAGAGCAAGCCTTGGACTTCGGTCTCATAGCATCCCCGTCAGGCACTCTCACTGGGTTTGCCCTGTATGCTGGACTGCTTGTTAAGAGTCAAAAAAAACCTGGAGATGCTGGAATCCAAAGTAGACAGGCAGGTGGCTGGAAGAACACAGTAAGCCAGGCTGCATCAGGAGGTGGAGAAGTCGACA
This sequence comes from Chiloscyllium punctatum, assembly GCF_047496795.1. NCBI lineage: Eukaryota > Metazoa > Chordata > Chondrichthyes > Orectolobiformes > Hemiscylliidae > Chiloscyllium > Chiloscyllium punctatum. Next base: position 15,246,887 of record NC_092776.1, on the reverse strand, counting down.
TTTCAGGTGTAACCCTTCTTCAGGACTGGGGGTGGGTGTGGGGGGAGCTGCAGATAGAGAGGGTGGCAGGGGCAGGATGATGAAGTGGGGATAGGTGAAGACACGTAGAGGGTATGACCTGGTTGGTCAATGGGAGGAAGGAATCTGCTTGGTGGCAGGGAGGAGTGGAAGGAGAGAGGAGGGGCTGGGATGAGAGTTAGGGGATGGGAAGGGAGGTTATTTGAAATTGGAGAACTCAATGTCGAGTTCTCTGGGCTGTAGGCTGACCAGGCGGAAGCTGAGGTGTTGTTCCTCCAATTTGTCATGTGGTTCGTTGTGCAATGGAGGAGACCAAGGATGGTCATGTCAGAATGGGAGTGGGAAGGGGAAATAAAATGGGCAGCGACTGGGAGGTCTAATTGGCCCCTGCAGGCCCGGCTGCTATACTCAGCAAACCAAAGACTGCAAAATCTCAAGAGAGTTTGTCGTTGAGGACTCCAACTATTGTTCCATCTCAAAAAAACTAATTTTTCAATACACTGTAACTGCATGAACTGGCCAATCAATGTAAACCATTGATGAAGGAGCCTGATAATCCCCTTGGTTGTCAGGGTCTAGTGGTTGAAGCAGCACATTCAATAATAACATTTTTTTCAGAGTGAGGTAAGTATTAAACTCTAAAGGACTGAGTTAAAAAAAAGTCTGCTGAGGTTTCAGCAATACCTTACCAAATCAGGATATCATTAGTCATGGGCTGCACTGTGTACTGACTCTGAAGCTCCTGATGAAGGAGCAGAGCTCCGAAAACTAGTGCTTCCAAATAAAGCTGTTGGACTATAACCTGGGGTCGTGTGATTTTTAACCTTGTACACCCCAGTCCAACACCGGCACCTCTAAATCATGACCTTGAAGCAGCTAGTGTTTCAAATGGAAACCCAAGACAGGTCTTACTTGTGTAAGTTAATTTTCCAAAACTCATAAACAAGTGTCTGTATGGGTCCTTCAATAGTGTTGAAGGGCTGCAAAAAGGAAGGGCACTACTTGGCTGGTATGACATTGCCTCTTCAGAATATTCCTCACCACCTTACTTTAGGTAAATCTTGAATTACTTCACCTCACTTTGGGTAAGCAGTCAGGCCACTATCTCGGGGAAAGTCTCTGAGAATCTTCTCGCCTTCAGATTTGTCTGAGAAATTCACTGTCTCCATCAGACTGGTATCTCCACTGTTGTTACCATGTTGTATTGTGTTCTAATGTTGGTTCGTTCGATCTCCATACAGACTTGGGCCAAATCTCTAGGCTGTTATTAAACAGCATTTAATTACACACTGTGCACAATGGTAAGGCTACTTGCTGATGAGCTGTACAGAGCCCACTGTCTCAGCAGAGCACTAACACATGGCAATTGAGGACACAGTGAAGGTACGACTTATCTTTGAGACTCATCTGCATATTCATTAAACTCCTGTCTCGACAGGAAAAACAGCAAGCTCATTCAAACGTTGACCCAAAAAGCTGCAGTGAACTCCCCCAGTATCGTCTTCAAAACAACAACCAAGGGATCTTTTTATGTGCACCTTAGAAGGCAGTTGGAATTTCAATTTAATGTCACAACAGAAAAATGGCACCTCTGACAGGGCTGTAGTGTCAGGCTGCTGTGTTTATTCACACCACAGACTATGACTTGAACCTACACTCTCTGACTTGGAGGTGGGTATACTGGCCATTAAGTCATTGCCATTACTGATTTCTCAAAACTGAAATGATCTGAGTCTACTGAAACAGTTTTGTGGCTTGGAACACATTTGGTGGATAATGCACTCAGTAATGGTATTGTTCCTCATATTTCCTTTTGTGGCTATGTGTTTTTCTTTTTTTACCTTTTTTTCTTATTCACTCACTTCAAATTGTGTAGGAAATGCCTTTCCCTAAGTGCAGAGATGTTGTGTCTCCCCAAATGTAGACAGTCAATTCATTTTAAGCAACTTGGCTCTTGGACAATTATCAAAAGCCCCAGACCTACAGAACTGGAACTTACAGGCTCAATCAAGCCACTTATTTCTATAATCACACAGTGAAGTGCAAAGTATCCTACAGAGACAAGGAATCCTTCAAAATCAGTCAAAGCAGTACTAGTTTAGTACTGGAAATCCTCTGACCTACATCAAACGACAGAGTGAACTCCAAGTGAGTCTCCAGACTTACCTCTAGTTGAAAATACCTAGACTGTCTTCATAGATCTCTTTGATGGTATTGACTGGTTTCTTTGACAGACTTGATAGTTCTTTGACAGCTTGTCAGTTCCAATAAGTTTATGCACTTATTTTACATAAGCACATCTATTTTTACTGATCCCAAAGGCCACCTGACCTCTTCTAAAGGGTTACCTTAGCACGGTGGCTCAGTGGTTAGCACTGTTGCCTCACGGTGCCAGGGACTCAGGTTCAACTCCACTCTGGGACGGCTGTCTGTGTGGAGTTTGCACATTCTCCCCATGTCTGCATAGATTCCCTCCGGGTGCTCCAGTTTCCTCTCACAGTCCAAACTTGTGCAGGTTAGGTGGATTGGTCACACTAAATTGTCTGGGTGGGTTAGCCATAGGAAATGCAAGGTTACGTGGATGGGGGCAGTGCTTGAGGAGTGGGATGCTCTTCAGAGATTTGGTGTGGACTCGATGGGCCAAATGGCCTGTTTCTACACTGTAGGGATTCTATGACTTCCATGATGATACACCTCACCCAAAGGATGCCTTACCTCGACTGAAGGACAACTTACTTCCCTCAAAAGTGCTCTGGGACAGCTGCCAAAGGCATGCTTACCTCTCCAAAAGGGTATCCACAGATGCTGCCACAAGCTTCAGGCCTACGTGGTCTGATCTGCACAACTTGAGTTCCAGATTCGGCCCTCACCAAAATCACACAGGAGTGGAGGCAGCTGATGATTTAAATAGTGCGCTGCCTCTGTACACCACATGAGCACAAATCCTGAAATGTCTCCTTTCAATCTCAAGAAGAATGAAGTGTGTGTGTGTGTGTGCGTATATAACAGGACCTTGTGAGTGTTTGTGTAACAGGACTGAGTACCTTCACACTGACTGTAACAGGACTGAGTACCTTCACACTGACTGTAACAGGACTGAGTGTCCCAGCATAGACTGTATGTAACAGGACCATCTGCCTCGTAGTGTCGTGGGCAGTATTTTTGAAGTGGGCAGTATTGTCTCTGTCTATAAGGATTGTACAGGAGTTGTCCATTTAAGTTACACTGCATCTGAAACCAGTGAACTTTAACTTGGCCTTTCCAGTGAGGAAGTGTGGGGAGCCCAGTGACTGCTGGTGGTTTGGATGCTGTTTACCAAACAATAGAGGCATCGCTCACTGTGAGATCCTGCGCCGCCTGTTCCCATCGTATTCATCTTATGGTTTGCCAGGGGCTGAAGTTATTAAGTTTTCACTGCAGTCATTCATCACCTGCACACAAGTTAGCACAGCAGAGCTAGGTCCTTGGAAATGATGTCTTGTACAATAATTAAGTAAATGAGAAAGTTAAATCTTGCTTGGGAGCTTTGAGAAATGAAATGGCAGTGAGTTTGGCAGCCTCTCCGTGAAAATTAAGAGACATTTCACACTCCCTGAGTAACCCCAGCGTCATATTTTACCCAAGCAGAGGGAAATTGACTCGTAATTAGTGCTGTCATGGAGTTTTTTGATGGGCGAATAATTCATTAAACGTTTTGCAGTGAGAGATTCTAATGGGGAATCGTACCAGAGGGCTGGATTTAAACCTCATTATGGCTAACATGCCATTAATACAGATTCAACCCACTTTAGTAAAGTTACTTACCAAGCGCATTCAATGAAGGCAAGCAAGTCAGGTTGGGAGTTATTTTGAAGGATTTTTTTTATTTTGCTTCAACTATTAAGATATGCTCCTTTGGCATCCTCACCTGTTGTACTAACATGCATTCCTGCTGCAGGGACTCATCTGAGGCAGGTCTCTTTGGACTTGAAGGGCTCAGTAGGATACAAAGTGGCTTGATAAAACTGTTGTAAGTTTATTTATGTCCGTATCTATGTAAAAGCTGGGCCTCCCCTGGTTTTGCTTACCATTGGGTCAGACGTAATGCTGTTTTATAATGGCAAGATCAATATACTATATATCCCGTACCATGCTCAGTCTGATCAACAGTGGCTGCTCCACGCTGTAAAGTCTCAGGGAGGTCAGTCAGAGTTCATTTGCAATTTAGAAAAAGCATGTTTTTAATTTCAGGCCAGGCCTTCGTTCTGAGGAAGGGTCACTCGACCCAAAACATTAACTCTGATTTCTCTCCACAGATGCTGCCAGACCTGCTGAGCTTTTCCAGCAATTTCTTTCTTTTTTTTTAAAGATTGTGTTTGTATTTGTACAAAGATGATAACATTTTTCCAGCCAAAGTAAAAGCTGGAGGATGTAGCATATTTATATATTTGTACATATATACGTAATAATGTGTTTATGTTATGGCCTTGCAGAGCACGCAGGGGAGATTTACAAAAATTGGTTCCAAGCAATGGTTTCAATGATGTGAAGAGACTAGAGAAACTGTGATTTGTCATCCTCAGAGATGGAAAGGTTAGTAGGAGATTTAATAGAGGTGTTGGAAACCAGGAAGTCAAAATTATTGTACATTCACTGTATTTCCTTCCTCTGATTGTTTCACGTCATCTTTCAAATGCTAGCACAGGAGGTGAAGATATTTACAGGTGGATGCAGGGAATAATATTAATTATTGAGGATGTGCTTCATTATGACGGGATAGGGAGAAACTGCTTCCAATTGCAGGACGATGAATAAATGAAAGCTGCTTATTTAAGGCCATTGAAAGAAATAAACTGAAAGGAGGATAAGAATGTTGTTTGCACAGTGTGTCATTATGATCTAGAATACATTGCCTGAAAGGACAGTGAAAGCAGACTCAGTAGGAACTTTTAAAAGGGAGATTTGGAGAAATGATTGAAAAGGAAATATTGCAGGGCTATGGGGAAACAGCAGAGGCATGTAAGTGAGCACAGGTAAATTGAACTCAATGGCCTTTGTTGTACCCTATACAATTGAATTAATTGTTGTTAGAAAAAGTATCAAGCCTGAGGATTGGGAGCATTTTAGAATTCAGCAAAATGAAGGAAGGAAAATAGCATATCAGCGTAAAATTGAAAACACATAGAAATTGGCTGTAAAAGCTTCTATAAATATGTGAAGATTAGTAAACACAAATGTAGGTCCCTTATATTCAGAAGCTGGGGAAATTATAATGGAATGAATGAAGAAATGACCGAGGAATGGAACATATACTGTAATTCTAACTTCTCAAAAGAGGGTCAAATAATATCCTAAAAATAATAGGGAACCAAGATCTGGTGAGGGGGAGAAATTGAAAGAAATTAGTATTATTTTTTAAAATGGTATGGGGGAACTAAATGGGGCCTTATAATCCACATCCTAGAGCATTGAAGGAAATGGCCTGGGAAATATTGGACGCATCAGTCATCATTTTCTATAATTCTACAGATTTGCAAGGTGATCAATGTAACCTCACTATTTAAAAAGGGAAGGAAAAAAAACCCAGAGGATTACAGAGAAATTAGCCTAACAACAGCAGAGGGGGAAATGCCACAGTCAATTATAAAAAAAGGTGATAACAGAACATTTGGAAAGCATTAACAGGATTGCCAAAGGCAACATGGGTTTATGAGAAGCAAATCAGTTGGACAAATATAGTAGAGTGTTTTGAAGATGTATCTGATAGAGTAGATAAGGGAGAACCAGTGGATATGGCGTATTTGGGTTTTCAGAAGGCTTTTAATAAGGTCTCTTATAAGAAATTTGTGAGCAAGGTAAAAGGACATGGAATGGAAGTAATGTATTGGCATGGACCAAAAATTGGTTGATAGACAGGAGACAGAGAATGGGATTAAATAGGTATTTTTCTGAGTGGTAAGTGGTGGGCTGAGACCACAACTGGAGTATTGCATGCAGTTTTGGTCTCTCTACCAAAGAAAGGATACACTTATCATTGAGGGAGTAAAACGGGGTTTCATTGGGCTAATGCTGGAGATGAAAATTGTGGTGCTGGAAAAACACAGCGGGCCAGGCAGCATCCGAGGACCAGGAGAATCGACGTTTCGGGCATAAGCCCTTCTTCAGGAATGAGGCTGGTGTGCCAAGTGGGCTGAGATAAAGGGTAGGGGGGGGATTTGGGGGAGGGGCGCTGGGAATACGATAGGTGGAAGGAAGTGAGGGTGAGGGTGATAGGCCGGAGAGGGGGTGGGGGCGGAGAAGTCGGGAAGAAGATTGCAGGTCAAGAGGGCAGTGCTGAATCCAGGGGTTGGGACTGAGATAAGGTGGGTGGAGGGGAAATGAGGAAGCTGGAGCAATCTACATTCATCCCGTGTGGTTGGAGGGTTCCTAGGCAGAAGATGAGGCGCTCTTCCTCCAAGTGTCGTGTAGTCAGGGTCTGGCGATGGAGGAGGCCAAGGACCTGCATGTCCTTGGCGGAGTGGGAGGAGGAGTTAAAGTGTTCAGCCACGGGCCAATTGGGTTGGTTGGTGCGGGTATCCCAGAGGTGTTCCCTGAAATGTTCTGCAAGTAGGCGGCCTCCTCTCCATTGGGTCTCCTCTACATTGGGGATTTACTGTATCCGTTGCACCCGATGTGGTCTCCTCTACATTGGGGAGACAGGCTGCCTACTTGCGGAACATTTTTCAGGGAACACCTCTGGGACACCCGCACCAACCAACACAACCGTTTCGTGGCTGAACACTTTAACTCACCCTCCCACTCCGCCAAGGACATGCAGGTCCTTGGCCTCCTCCATCGCCAGACCCTGACTACACGACACTTGGAGGAAGAGCGCCTCATCTTCTGCCTAGGAACCCTCCAACCACAAGGGATGAATGTAGATTGCTCCAGCTTCCTCATTTCCCCTCCCCCCACCTTATCTCAGTCCCAACCCCTGGATTCAGCACTGCCCTCTTGACCTGCAATCTTCTTCCCAACCTCTCCGCCCCCCCAACCCCTCTCTGGCCTATCACCCTCACCCTCACCTCCTTCCACCTATCGTATTCCCAGCGCCCCTTCCCCAAATTCCCTCCCCCTACCCTTTATCTCAGCCCACTTGGCACACCAGCCTCATTCCTGAAGAAGGGTTTATGCCCGAAACGTTGATTCTCCTGCTCCTCGGATGCTGCCTGGCCTGCTGTGTTTTTCCAGCACCACATTTTTCAACTCTGGTCTCCAGCATCTGCAGTCCTCACTTTCTCCTAATGCTGGGGATTACTGGACTATTCTATGAGGACAGATTGGTTTGACTGAACCTGTATTCACTAGAATGAATGAGAGGAGATCTGATTGAAACATATGAAATTCTGACAGGGTTAAACAGACTAGTTGCAGGAAGGATGTTGTCTCTGGTTGGACAGTCTAGAACCAGGGGACACAGTCTGGTCCAGGCTCTGAGGAATACGTGCATTTTTATAGCACTTTAAGTGACCATGGGGCATCACAAGGGTACAAGAAGCGTTTGTTAGCTTTCCCAACAACTTTAAGTTATGCATTATCCTAGACAGTGAACTTGCAAAGGGTATTTGACATCAGAGTCATCACAGTCTGTTCTCAACTGATGTCTATGCTGTCCCAAAGGGTGTTTTTTTGACAGTGATCGGAAGGACCTCAGATAATTTCTTCAACTCCGTCAGGAATAATAAACCTAATTACATCACTCCAGATCAATGACTTCCTCTGGTTAAGTTTAGAATTTTGAAACTTGTTTGAGGTACTTAAAATGATAAAGTGATATTATGAAGTAATATCACATAAAATGAAATGATTTATTCCAAGTAGAGGATTGAGGGTTGAAGACTGAATGAGGAAATTTAAATTAGAGCTAGATTGTTTGGGAGTGAAATCAGAAAGTACTTTTTCATTCAAAGGGTGGCAACAGTCTAGAAATCTGCCCACCCGCCCCCCCCCCTCCACCCCCAAGTCAAAATAGAGCATTTAGCATCAAGACTGAGAGCCTTGAAACAACCACCAAACCTTAAACAGACTATTGTTTGCAGTAAACTATCCAGCTTTCAGGACAGCATTGACCACAATACCACACAACCCTGCCATGGCAATCTCTGCAAGACATGCCAGATCATCAACATGGGTACTACCATCACACGTGGGAACACCACCCACCACATACATGGCAAATACCCATGTGACTTGGCTAATGTTATCTACCTCATACACTGCAGGCAAGGATGTCCCAAGGCATGGTATTTGGCAAGACCATTCAAATGCTACAGCAACAGATGAATGGACATCGTACAACAATCACCAAACAGGAATGTTCCCTCCTAGTCAGGGATCATTTCAGCGGTCAAGGGCATTCAACCTCTGATCTTTGGGTAAGCGTCTTCCAAGGCAGCCTTCAAGATACACAACAACAATGCAAAATCACCGAGAAGAAACTGATAGCCAAGTTCCGTACCCTTGAAGATGGCCTCAACTATGATCTTGGGTTCATAACGCGCTAAATATAATCCCACCACACTGTTCTGTATCTGTAAGATCTTCCTTCCTGTTCTGTTTTGACACTATCACTTTGATAACTCGTTACGATCTGTCTATCTTAATTAGTCTGTACAGTTTTGGTACTTTGGTTAGATCCTCATCATGTAACTCCTTTACCTGGCATGTTATTCCAGCTGTTTGGTTTGTCTCCACCACCACCTTATTTTTAATATTTTGTAATTATCTCTCTGCTGCAATTAATCCAATTATAGGTCATCCTTTCACCTACTATTCAGCTGTTGATACTTTACTCACACCAGCCGACACTTTTGATCACCTGCAGAGACTTATTATTCAACCTATTGACACTCCCCTGACATCATTTGTGTGATTTTTTTTATCTCTCTGCCTATTGATCTCTCTGCTTCAAAACTCTGTGTCTGTTTCTTTCAACTGACAAAGGGGCTATGCTCAGAAAGCTTGTGATTTCAAATGAACCTGTTGGACTATAACCTGGTGTCATGTGACTCCTGACGTTGAAAGTATGAACCAGCTCAAACCCTGTGACTCAGTGGCATCTTGTAATTCCTGGGTTTGTGTAATTCTTCTGTGAATGTCTATGTTACAACTTTCTGTCAGACAGGACTATCCAACTGGACCATTCCCAAGCACAGGAAGCTGTCAACTTAGAAGAAAAAGGTGTGCAAGAAGTATTTCAAGCAGTAGCCTGAGTCTGAACAAATGGAATTTACTCTGATCTCCAGAAGTGTCAGCACTTGCATGGACACAGTAGCTGCTACCTGACACCAGTACTGCAAAGAGATGTTGTCACTGCTCTGCCAGGTAGGTGTGATTTGTATTTGTCAAGGAATTATTATTCCTCAAATTCAAGACTTTGAAATTTTCATGCTGTTTGGCCTTTAAACTATCATTCAATCCTTATGTTCAAGTTCTTTCTTGCAGTACTCCCTATGCCTAAAATTTCCTCAATTCTTACAACTCTCACAGATTTCAGTGCCTCTCCATTTATTTTCCCTTGGTCATTCCTAAATTTAATTGCCTCACCATAGCCAGTTGTATCTTCATTGCCTGAATGTTAGGTTCTGGAATTCCCTCCATAAACCTCTCCCCTCTTCTTCTCTTGTTCCTCCTTTAAGCTGCTTTAATAATATCTCCAGATGTGTCTCTGTGTCAAATTTCCCTGCTTATTTTCCTGTGAAGAAGCTTGGGACATTTTACAACATTATAGTTGCTACATAATTGGGATCTGGTGTTGCTGAAATACCAGCTTGCCACCATTAGAGGCCCTTAGAGAGCCATGGGCTGCGGATAGGCATATACTGGTGAGTAATTAGGGGAGAACCATAGATCCGAGAGCTCCCATTGTATCAGTCCCTCTTCCCCTCCAAATGTATGCTAGTGATATCCAATTCTACTCCAGCATTACCTCTCTCTCGACATCCCACTATCTCCATCTGTCACTCTGCTTGTCCAGCCTTCAGCACTAGATGAGCAGGGAGACCAAAGTCATTGTTTTTGGTCCCTATCCCAAGCTGTTCCAACGTCACCAACTCCACTCTTTTGCCTGGCAATGGACTGAATGGGAACAAGACAGTCTTCATGTATATTTAGACAAGATTCTATCCTTGTAATCACACCATCACTAAGACGACGTATTTCTACCTCTGTAACACTGAATATTTCCACCTCAATTATCTGTTTTCTTATTATCTGTAGACCCACTGTTCCAATGAACTCTTGGCTGGTTCACTGTCGATAAACTTGAACTCGTCTCAGTCCGTTGGTGCATTCTAACTCAGACCAAGTCACATTCACCCATCACCTTTGTGCTCTCAGACCTACATCAGCTCAAGGTTTGGAAATGCCTTAATTTTAAAATCCCTCCATGGCCTCTCTTCCAACAAACCCAGAAGCTTCATCAGCTCAAAATCCCCCCAAGACATCTGCAATCCTTTACTTCTTAAGACAGGTACAGCACAGTGTCAGACACGGAGTAAAGCCCCCTCTACACTGTCCCCATCAAACACTCCCCCCAGAGCAGGTATAGCATGAATATAGCACACTTCTCACACTCTTTCTTAATCAATCTGTCTGTCTTTCCATGTCTCTGTCTCACTCTCTGACTCTTTCTTACTCTGTCATTACCTCTCCCTGTTACTCATTCTCAGAACACTCCCCAAATTGTATGACCCACTCATTCTATTATTTTGTATCCTCATTGTTGAAGTCAGTCTGTGTTGTGGTGTTGTGCAAACGCTATATTGTCATGCCCTGGTGCAAAGTGTGAGCTGTTTTATAGACTGGGTCATGCTATCAGAACTTAAAACGGATGTTCTTATACTGATACATAATTGGAGATATTACTGTGGGAATATCTTGAAACAGAGCCAGAGTCACTCTCAGTAAGATGGCTGGTGTCGTATTAACACCAGATAGGTGACCGACATTCATCCCATGACACTTGGTTCATATTGCATAGAATCCCTACAGTGTGAAAACAGGCCCTTCAGCCCAACAAGTCCACACCGACTCTCTGAAGAGTAACCCACCCAGACCCATTCCCCGAACCTATTACTCTACATTTACCCCTGACTAATGCACCAAACCCACACATCCCTGAACACTATGGGCAATTTGGCATGGCCAATTCATCAGCACATCTTTGGATTGTGGGAGGAAACCGGAGCACCCAGAGGAAACCCATGCAGACACGGGGAAAATGTGCAAACTCCACACAGACAGTCCCCCGAGGCTGGAATCGAACCCGGGTTCCTGGTGCTGTGAGGCAGCACTGCTAACATCTGAGCCACCGTGCCACACTGGTGGGGCCTAATGGCTGGGGCTTGATGTTAGGTCTGAGGACTGGGGTTACTGGTGGAATTAGAGATTAGAGTCCCTACAGTATGGAAACAGGCCCTTCGGTCTAACAAGTCCACATCGACCCTCCGAAGAGCAACCACCGAGACTGATTCCCCTACCCCATATTTACCCCTGGCATATTACACTATGGGCAATTTAGCATGGCCAATTCACCTGACCTGCACATCTTTGGATTGTGCAAGGAACCGGAGCACCCAGAGGAAACCCACACAGACACGGGGAGCATGTGCAAACTCCACACAGAGAGTCGCCTGAGGCTGGAATCGGACCCAGGTCCTTGGCTCTGTGAGGCAGCAGTGCTAACCACTGAGCCACCGTGCCGCCCATAAAGTCAATCAGTGGATTCAGACGGACAATTATCTGGGGAAATAAGAGAAATGATGTAGATGCTATGGATCTGAAATAAAAACAGAAAGTGCTGCAGAGCAGATCTGGCAGCAACTGTGGTTAAAGAGACAAAGTTGATGTTTCAAATCCAAGATGACTTTTCAGAACTTAGTTTGGGCTCGAAATGCCAACTTTGTCTTTCTCTCTGCAGATGCTGAGTTTCTTCAACATTTTCTGTAATTATCAGGTGCAATTGCACTATACTGTGTGTGTTATGCCAGGTCTTCCTTCAACAGTGTCCCTACTTTTGGAAGCTGGGCTGATGAGTTCCCTGGAATTTGGTCTCTGAATCCAAAGTTAAATTCTGCTTGAGTGCTTGTAGCTGATGGGTCTTCCTGATGTGTGTCTCCCTATCCTTGTCACACTCAATACAGGTCTACATCTGAACACAGTAACTGAACTGACCCTGCAATGGGTTTATAGTGGCAGGAGGCTGAAGACACTGCCTCCATTCTGTTCACAATGCATCTCTGTTTGATGAAGCAGTCACATGACAGTCAAGAGCTTTTTCTAACTTGGAGAGGATGTTTGTAAGGGTTTATGACTGTGTTCACAAAATATCTATTCATTTTTAGCTCTCCAATTCCTGAAATGTGATTTAACCATCAGAATCTAATGAATTTATAAAATATCACGGGTTCTGTAAAGTCTTGTAAATGCTTCAGTTATTCACTTAGTCTCTTGTGTGGGTCCTCTGTAATGTGAATAGATGATAACCTAGCTAAAAGCACCAGATCTCTAACAGGCTTCTTTTGTGGTTTATTCCTGTTCTTTGGCAAGAATTGTATGGAGTTTATAACTTATTATACTTTCTAAAAAGTTAGGTACTTTAGCATAAAGGAGAGACATTGGATGACATGTTTGAACAATGTCCTTCATGAGTGGGAAATAAACTCTAATACAGCTCAAATGAATTGGATGGAAATTCTCTCTCTTTCTTTATTTTTATTTTCTTGCTCCCTGTCTAACTTGCTCTCTCTCTATCTCATGCACACTCTTCCACTCTCACTCTATGTCTCCTGTTCTCTCACGGTCACGAACTTGCTTGAATTCCCTCCCGCTCCCATCTCTTTCAGGCATGACTCTCTCATTCTCACTTCAAATGATTTTCACACCTTGAAGGGCTTGACACTGTGATTTTCTTTCTATAGTAAATGTTAGAAAATTCTAATAACCACATGGGATCGTGGGCATGAATAGACACATGGAGTACAAAAGTACGGAAATTATGCTAAACCTTTGTATAGCACTGTCAAAAGAGGCACTGGAGAAGCACGGCAGGTCAGGCAGCATCCGAGGAGCAGGAGAATCAACATTTCGGACATAAGCCCTTCAACAGAAATGCCAACTCTCCTGCTCCTCGGATGCTGCCTGGTCTGTTGCGCTTTTCCAGTGCCATACCTTTTGACCGGATCTCCAGCATCTGCGGTCCTCAGTTTATCCTCGTCTTAACAAAGCACTGGTTAGGCCTCAAATGGAATATCACCCTTAAATCTGTTCACAGTTTATAAAGGATGTCATGACATCCAAGAGGAGCAGAGGAAATGTACCAAAACGTTACTAAGGTAAAGGACCTCAGTTACATGCAGAGACTGGACAAAATTTAATTATTCTCCTTCAAGCACCTGAAGGTTAACACCAGAAGACTATTAGATGTGCAGATCAGGTGAAGTGGCCATGCTAAATTGCCCGTAGTGTGAGGTGCATTAGTCAGGGGTGAATGTAGGGGAACGTGTCTGGGTGGGTTGCTCTTCGGAGGGTTGGTGTGGACTTGTTGGGCCGAAGGGCCTGATTCCATACTGTAGGGAATCTAATATTAAAAAAATGTAGGAACAGAGGTAGGCAATTCGGCCCATTGGGTCTACTACTCCATTCAATTAAATATTGCTGATCTGATTATCTGCAGCGTTGCTTTCATACTTTGGGCCCATAACCCTTGATTCCCACACTAACTAAACGTATGTCTGCCTCAGCTTTGAATACACTTAATGACCCATCCTTAACAAAGCTCTATGATAAAGAATTCTACACAAACTTCTCAGAGAAAAAAAATCCTCATCTTTATTTTAAGCAGGCAGTCCCATTGATTCTAAACTCTTCCACACGGCAAACAATCTCTCCTCATTTATCCTCTTGAACCCTTTACGAGTCTTATATGTTTCAATAACTCATTCTACTTAACTCCAATAAGTGCAAGCCCAATCTATTCAACTTCTCCTTATAAGAAAATCTCTCCATATCCATGATCAACCGAGTGAACCTTCTCTGCTTAGCCTCCAGTGTTAGTATATCTTTTCTTAGATAAGTGGCCCAAAACTGTTCACAGCATTCCAGCTGTGGTCTCAGTTTTGCCTTGCATAGCTTTTGCAGGATTTCCCTATTTTTATACTTCATTCCCATTAAAATAAAGACCGACTTGCCATTTCTCTTTCACATTACATGCTGAGCTTGTTTACAAACATTTTGTGATTCACGCACAAGGACTCCCAGACCCCTCCGAGCTGCAACTTTATTCAGTCTTTCTCTATTTAAATATTATTCAGCTCCTCTACTCTTCCTGGCAATGTGCATAAGCTCATATTTCCCATTGAATCTGAACAATGTGTCAGCATTCATAAGGAGTATCCCCAGTAGTAGGTCAGTATTTACAGGGAGTCCCTAAGAGTGTTTAAGTAATTACTGGGGGATCCCTGGAGTGTGTCAGTATTTGCAGGGGTTCCTGGTAGTGGTTCAGTGTTTACAGAGAGTCCCAAAGAATATGTCAGTGTTTATAGGGAGTCCCATGAGTATATCAGTATTTGCAAGGCATCCTTGTACGTGTGACAGTATTGAAAGGAGGCCTGCTGTTGATGTGTCAATATTTATGAGGGCTTACTGTGATTGTGTCAGTGTTTACAGGAGAGGATCTGTGAACTTCTAAGTATTTACAGAGCGTCCGTGTGCACTTCTCAGTATTTGCTGTGGGTCATTGTGAGTGTGTCAGTATTTGAAGGAGGCCCCCTAAGTGTGTGTCAGTATTTATAGAGAGCAGATGCCTACATTTAAGATGGTAAAATATTAGCCTGAAGAAACATTTGAACCAAGAGTGAATTATATGAACAGTGATAACCACTGGACAATATCTTTAGGAAAATCTGTACCAAAGTGAGCAAAATAAGAGCTTCAAGTAGTGACACCACAAGAATTGACAAGAGTGCAGATGATTTTGGTAATCCTCCCGTCAATCACGGACACTTTTATTCTTGTATTTATTCTCAGCTTATGGGCATTGCTAGCTATGCTGGCATTTTTGTCCCTAATTGGCCTAGAAAAGATGATGATCCTCTTATAAATGTCCAGTCTGTTTGCTGTAGTTCATTGAGACTCTTCCTTTTAAAACAGACTCCGTAATTAGGTTTTATTTGCTTTGCTATTTGTTGAGTAAGTGAGTTTTGTTTGCCATAAAATATTCTTCTTTGTTGCTTCCCACGCTGCCATCAATGCATTGGTTAAAGTTACAAATCACACACCACCAGGTTATAGTCCAACAGGTTTAATTGGAAGCACTAGCTTTCGGAGCACCGCTCCTTCATCAGGTGGTTCATCACAACCACCTGATGCAGGAGCAGCGCTTCGAAAGCTAGTGCTTCCAATTAAACCTGTTGGACTATAACCTGGCGGTGATTTGTAACTTTGTACACCCCAGTCCAACACTGGCATCTCCAAATCATGCATTGATTAAGGCAGTGGTATCAGTAAATATTTCAGGTTTCAAAGGAGAAGTGAAATGACTAAGTCGGCTATCCTTAACTTATGTCTATATTCATATCCCAATGCTGACATCTCTTTCAAGTGTCAATATTTGCTTCAGCTAAAGCCTTCAGATAATGGCAGCCCTCTGAACTTCCTCTACATGGATATTATACCAGACATAAAGGAAGGTCATGCTGACTATGGCAACTCAATAATGTTTACCCGTAATGTATCTTGTACCTTGTTACACTTAATGTCTTCTCAGCATCTTGGCACAGTGCAGGCAATTCCTTGAATTAAACTTCTGAAAAATACACCAGAGCCTTCAGCACAAAATCTAGGCTGACGTTTCCATGCGGTAGTAGGGAAGAGCTGCACTGTTGGAGGTGCCAACTTTCAAGTGAGTCATTGAAGTGACGCTCTGTCTGCCCCCTCAGATGGACACATTAGGTATTAATGTATGATTTAGAAGAAGAAAAGGCAGGGGTGTTCCCAGTGCCCTGGCGCGTGTTTATCCCAGTCAACATCACAAATGAAAAATCAGATCACTTGGAAATTATTTTGTCGCTGCCTATGTGTTCCTGCTGTCCTCTCCAATAACACGACGGTGCCTAGGAGAAAATCAATTATTACTTGCCAAAATCCAGCTCATCTTTTTGGCAGCCTTGCTCATGGAGAAATTTGGCTCTGATCAAAGAACAAAGTCTGACATTGGTTTTTGACAGTGTCTTCATTGACAGAGATCTGTTTGCAACATCAGGCATTCGGACCCAGGTTCATGTGAAGCACCACATTGCTAGTATCAAGAACTAGCTCGCACAATTGAAATGTGGAGCTTATTCAAGGAACAGCTACTGCGTGTCTTTGATAAGTATGTACCTATCAGGCAGGGAGGAAGTGGTTAAGCGAGGGAGCCACAGTTTACTAAAAAAGTTGAATCTCTTATCAAGAGAGAGAAAAAGACTTATGTTAGGATGAGATGTGAAGGCTCAGTTAGGGCGTTTGAGAGTTACAAGTTAGCCAGGAAAGACCTAAAGAGAGAGCTAAGAAGAGCCAAGAGGAGACATGAGAAGTTGTTGGCAGATAGGACCAAGGAAAACCCTAAAGCTTTCTAGAGGTATATCAGGAATAAAATAATGACTAGAAAAAGATTAGGGCCAATCAAGGACAGTAGTGGGAAGTTGTGCATGGAGTCCAAGGAGGTAGGAGAAGTGCTAAATGAATATTTTTCATCAGTATTCACACTGGAAGAAGACAATGTTATAGAGGAGAACACTGAGATACAGGCCACTCGACTAAACGGGTTTGAGGTTCACAAGGAGGGGATGTTAACAATTCTGGAAAGTGTGAAAATAGATAAGTCCACTGAGCCAGATTCTTTGAGAAGCCAGGGAGGAAATTGCAGAGCCCTTGGTTTTGATCTTCACGTTATCATTGTCTAGTGCCAGAAGACTGGAGGATAGCAAATGTTGCCCCTTGTTCAAGGAGGGGAGTAGAGACAATCCTGGGAATTATAGATGGGTGAGCCTTACTTTGGTTGTGAGTAAAGTGTTGGAAAAGGTTATAAGAGAGAGAATTCATAATCTTCTAGAGATAGTCAACACGGTTTTGTGAAGGGTAGGTCGTACCTCACAAACCTTATTGAGTTCTTTGGCAAGGTGACCAAACACGTGGACGAAGGTAAAGCAGCTGATGTGGTTTGTTTGGATTTCAGTAAAACATTTGATAAGGTTCCCCACAGTAAGCTATTGCACAAAATACAAAATCATGGGATTGAGGGTAATTTAGCGGCTTGAATCAGAAATTGGCTAGCTGAAAGAAGACAGAGGGTGGTGGTTGATGGGAAATGTTCATCCTGGAGTTCAGTTACCAGTGGTGTACTGCAAGGATCTGTTTTGGGGCCACTGCTGTTTGTCATTTTTATAAATGACCTGGATGAGGGCATGGAAGGATGGGCTAGTAAATTTGCAGAAGACACTAAGGTCGGTGGAGTTTTCGATAGTGCGGAAGGATGTTGCAGGTTACAGAGGGACATAGGGACCAGCTGCAGAGCTGGTCTGAGAGGTGGCAAATGGAGTTTAATGCAGAAAAGTGTGAGGTGATTCACTTTGAAAGGAGCAACAGGAATGCAGAATACTGGGCTAATGGTAAGATTCTTGGTGGCGTAGATGAGCAGATAACTTGATGTCCATGCACATGGATCCCTGAAAGTTGCCACCCAGGTTGATAGAGTTGTTAAGAAGGCATATTGTGTGTTAGTTTTTATTGGTAAAGGGATTGAGTTTCGGAGTCATGAGGTCATGTTGCAGCTGTACAAAACTCTCTTGCAGCCGCACTTGGAGTATTGCATACAATTCTGGTCACTGCATTGTAGGAAGGATTTGAAAAGGGCTCAGAGGAGACTTACAAGGATGTTGCCTGGTATGGAGGGAAGGTCTTACAAGGGAAGGCTAAGGGACTTAAGGTAAGTTCTTTACTCAGAGAGTAGTAGGGACGTGGAACGCCCTGCCTGCAACAGTAGTAGACTTCCAACTTTAAGGGCATTTAAATGGTCATTGGATAAACATATGGTTGAAAATGGAATAATGTAGTTTAGATGGGCTTCAGATTGGTTCCACAGGTCTGTGCAACACTGAGGGCCGAAGGGCCTGTACTGTGCTGTAATGTTCCATGTTCTAGGTTCTAATACACAGTGACACTGGGAGGATGGTTCAAATGCAAGTTTCCTAGATACCAGTGCTCAACAGGCACCTGTGCCCAGGAGGTTGAATCACAGGATGTTCCAAACTCAGATATAAAGATCATCTGAAAGTTTCATTCAGAACTGCAATAGACAGGGGAAAAAAAATCTTGGACAGACCCAAAGGAGTAGTCTTTTATTCATCAAGTGATTTGAGAAGAACAGAGTCAAGTATAACTCAAAGCAGATGCCTCCATCCATCCTTCCAATACTGACTTCAAATGCAGTACTGGGGATCAGTTATGCAATTGAAGACTTGGCCTTTCTAACGCTTGAAACAACATAAACCCAGAGAGCAAATTGTTCTTTCCTGTCATACACCTATCCATCAAAGCGACAGGGGAATCCATCATTGTGCAATGTATCTGGATTGGATAGTTGGAAATCTGACTATCGATCTCATGCTTGACAGTTTTTCCTCCTTCACAGACAATCAAGTGGAACTGATATCGTGGGACATGAAATTCACAGCAGATTCACTCACAGTGAGGCTAGTAGAGTATTGCAAACAGAATGATGATAGGAGAATTATCAGTGGACTGAGGGAGAACAACATCATTGGTCAGATTGCTTCTTTGCTAAACTGCATTTATCTAACAGTGAGAGACTGTAATCCAGATATGTCCAATGGTTTCATTATTCAGACTCTCTGGGGTCACCTGTCACATTCAGATCACTGCTTCCAGTAATTTACAGAAATCTCAGACTGCTGATTCACAGTTCTGGATATTCTGATGGTAGGTTCAACTACTGAGATAACAGTACTCAGAACAGCCTTAGCCAAATCTCAATGTCTAGACAATTCACACCAGACAAGAAGAAATGTAAATTCCAGTAGGAGGGAATCAGCTGAGGAACTCTTTCTGCAGGGTTGGAGCAGTAGCCAGGTCATAGAATCTCTACAACATGGAAGCAGCCCATCAATTCCACACCAACCCAATGAGTATGCAACACCCCCATCCTAACCATGTAGCCCGACATTTCGTACGGCTAACCTACCTACCCTGCACACTATGGGCAATTTAGCATGACCAATCCACCTAACCTTCACATCTTTGGATGATGGGAGGAAACCAGAGCACCCGGACGAAACCCACGCAGACACGGGAAGAATGTGCTAAGTCCACACAGCAGTTGCCCGAGACTGGAATCAAACCTGGATTCCTGGTGCTGTGAGGCAACAGTGCTAACCACTGGGCTAACTTGTTACCCGCCACTGAGCTAGATGAAGTTGGGGGTCACTGAACATAATGTATGAACCATTGTTTGGACATTCCTTCACTACTGTACGAGTGCAAAGTCACTTACCTTAAAAAGATAATAAATTAAATGTCATGGAGAATGCCTACTGGCGTGATGGTTGATGGCCAGAGGAACTGAAAAAGCAGCTCTAGCTGATTCAAGAGTGAATTTCAAAAGGGAATTGGGTAAATTCATGAACAGGAACATGTTGCACATCTATGGGGAATGCTTCAGCATGTGGGACTAAACATAGTGGCTTCAGAAAATCCAGATTATGACTATGTTAGGAGGGATAAACTAATTCAATTTCTTGTCCCACTTCTCCCCTGTTTATAACAAAGTTTGAATTTAAAAAGGGTGTCATATTGCCAGCTTTTTAAAAATATAGATATAATAAGTATACTACATGTATAGTATAAAACTGTGTGTCGCTCACTATCACTAAGAGGTCAGTAGGTTCCTTCAGTAACAAGGAAATGGTTAGTTTATTGGAAACAAAATGTACTCAGGCAAAGATGCAAATATTGATAAGAAAAGGATTGAAATATGCTACAACTCTTCTTGAAAAATAACACTTACACAGTGTTATGGAGCACAGCCAATGAGAATACTTGTCACACCAGATCCGAGCATTAAAACTGGTTCTTCGATGAGATGTGTAATTTTTGCAGTTGGTTATCATTGTGGGTATTCACTGAGACATATTCACACCAGCTGCTGATGTTCTTTGGCAGCAAAACCTTAAGTTTATTATTCAATAAAAAACAAACTTTCCAGTTTCTTTCCCTTAGACCACTGAGACTGTTATGATGCTTGCTGCCATGACTCTCTCACAATTCTGATGGCCTAAACCTTTTTAGTTACAATAATTTAAAGATTTCTACCCAAACTCTACTGCCTCGGAAGCTTCACAGACTAGAAACCACCTTCTGCTGAGATGACTGCTTCCCCTTGAACTGAACGAAAAACTAGGTTCCCCTGCTCAGAGAAAAGTTCTCTTCTGAAGTGAACTCCGAGTTGTTCTGAGCTGAGACCTCGAACATTATGTTCGAAAGTCAAAACTAAACTAATTATGTAGATGTGTTTACTCAATCCATCATCTGTGGCAGAATCAGGCAACAGGTTCAGCGAGCTCAATCTTGACATTGGGAGCATTTCACTTCATCGTTTATGCTTTTCACGAATGGTGTGGTGAGTTTCTTGGCAGGCAATGGCAAGTTGCCAATTAAGGGAGGTTATAGTATGTGAAAAGCCTTGTTGGCAGCACAAACTGCCCAATTAATATTTAGCTTTCTATCTTAGCAAATCTGTGAAACAAGCCAGATATCGAGAAATCTCAAGATAGTAACTAGAGTGGCACCTGGTGAATTCAGCTTGCTGCTTACTCCAAATGACTTCCATGTCGGCCTCCGGACTCTAACATCTTAGGGCACTTCATAGGCACTAGCTACCCCTAATCCACATCCACAGACTTTGGCAACTGCTGTGTATTAGTCTCTAACTTTCCTTTTAGCACATCTCTGAGCCATTTACACTAGACTTCTGCACTTCAATTCTGCACCCTGGGCTGCACTAGCAGCTGCCATTGTAATACGTCAGCAAGGACACTGTACAGTAACGGTCATGGGATCCAGGGGAAGCTAGCCAATCCAAAATTGACTTGAAGGTAGGAGACAGGGGTTGTGATATAGGTTTGTTTTTCAGACTGGAGGCCTGTGACAAGCAGTGTGCCACAGATATCGGTGCTCAGTTCACTGCTTTTCATCATTTATGTAAACAAGTAAATGTGAATATAAAAGGCAGGGTTAGTAAGTTTGCAGGTGACACCTAAATGGGTGGTGTTGTGGACAGTGAAGAGGATTATCTCAGAATACAATGGATCCTTGATCGGATGGACCAATGGGTCAAGGAGTAGCAGATAAATGTGAGGTTTTGCATTGCGATTAGTCAAACCAGGGCAGGACTTATACACTTAATAGTAGGGCCCAGGGGTGTGTTGATGAACAAAGAGGCCTAGGGGTGCAGGTGCACAGTTCCTTAAAGTGCAGTCACAAGTAGACAGTTTGCAAAGAAGGCATTTGGCATGCTTGCCGTCATTGGCCAGAACATTAACTATAGGATTTGGGACATCATTGTGCTGGACATTGGTGAGGCCACTTTTAGAACACTGCATACAAATCTGGTCACCCTTCTATGGAAAGGCTGTTGTTAAACTTGAGAGGGTGCAGAAAAGATTTACAAGGATGTGCCGGGACTGGTGGGGTTGAGTTATAGGGAGAGGCTGAATACATTGCGGCTTTTTTTCCCTAGAGGCTGAGGGGTGACCTTACAGAGGTTTATAAAATCATGAGGGGCATAGATAGGGTGATTAGCCAAGGTCTTTTTCCAGAGGGTGGTGGAGTCCACAACAAGATGGCACAGGTTTAGGGTGAGAGGGGAAAGATTTAAAAAGGACCTGAGGGGTGATGCCTGTATGGAATGAGCTGCCAGAGGAAGCAGTACAATTATAGTATTTAAACGGCATCTGGATGGGTACGTGAATAGGAATGTTCTCGAATAGTATGGACCAAATGCTGGTAAATGGGACTAGGTCAGATTGGGATGTCTAGTCAGCTTAGGCTGAAGGATTTGTTTCTGTGCTGTATGACTCTATGACTCTATAAATATCCAGCTCATTAACTGGACCAGGATCCTTCTCCAGGCTCTTTATGCACAGGATATTCACAGCGTTGCTCTTGCACTTTTTGGCCCCCTCAACCAGAGATACAAGGCTTATCATATTCCTGTCTTGCCTTGTCATTTATTGCTGTCACAAAGCCAGGGTTCTTATCATGGTTGTCTATAGTTCTCAGTAAACCAATGACCAATCTTCGGGTCAGAGGGTCCTGGCACAATAACTCAAGGGCAGCCTCTGGTCCAGGGGTCTGGAAGCAAGTCAGCCACTCAGATTGGTCATAAGCCAGGATGCTCTCCCTCACATAATGGATGAGGAGCCAATTATCTGGCAGCCCAGCAGCCATCTTGAGTGTTTCTGCCATATTGTAGACAACTTTCCTCCTGAAATAAGAGAGAAGCAGGTATTGAGGGAGTTGACAATGGGTAGCACAACTTATTATTTTTGATGCAGATAGGACCAAGTAGGTAGCACAGAGGGCATGGAGGCTTAATGGTTTAATAGATGACAGCGAGTACCAAAAAATGTTGCAGGTAACAGTGGCACCATTGGAGCTTGAGACGTGGAGAGAGGTGGGGTATAGTCGCAGAGATAGTGTGAGGTATCAGAGAGAAGATGGTGACAGTCACATTGGCAGAGTGGCAAAGATCATTTACCTACAGTTCTGTATATTCCTGCAGACAGCTAAGACTGCCATCTTGGACCAGGTTGGCATGGTCTGGTGACATTGTCTCCATCAGTGGTCCTGGGAAGTAAGAAGCCCTACCTGTTCATCACCCCGTCCAGTAGAACCATCAATCCTCTGCCCACCCTGTCTGCCATGTCTAGGCAAATGTCAGGAACTGTGCAGAGCAGCTCCAGACTGGCAGGGGTTGAACAGGTGATAATGGACTTTTAAAGACAGTGTGGATGCAGGGGATGCCAATGAATTCTGGGATATTGTCCATGTGATGAATTATTCTGGGAATGCTGTGTAATAAGATGGAACCAGAATTGGACATGAGAGAGGCGCCATAGACAGGGTAGGAGTAAATGGTACATTTGGTAAGATATGGCAAGACAAGGCATCATGGTGGAAATCCCTCCAAAAAAACTGGGTGCAACTTGGATTTAGAGGAAAGCAGAAGATTCAGCCCATTTCATTCATTAATGCTGCAGGAGTCTGCTGGACAATTGGTTATATTCATATGTCCTTTTGGAACTGATGTACTCAGAGCACTATCCCAATGGCTGCCTGAACTTTTAAAAAATTATCTTCATAGGACCAACCAAAACCCACATTCCCCTTTTAATAAAATCCAAATTCCAAAACTATGGATAATATGTTATAATTAATGTATTACATTAATAAATATTATACATTTATCACAACAATCTTCAAACCAGTTAAAAAATACAAACCGTTTGCAGAGTCAATTTTGGCCAAGCAACAGGAAAATTGACTATTTACAGATTGTCCAAATATTGGTTGGTAACCTGAAGACACCTTGCACAAAAGCTGTTGGCTCTGGAATTTCGTCATGGATTGTTGTTGATCTCTGACTGATCTCTTTTTATCTGGAGGCAGTGGTGGTAAATTCCAGATTTCCCTTTAGGAATTCTCAGGTTGCAGCAAAGAAGACCTTTCCTGGGGGAGCCCTCTGCTTATGGTAATCAGGCCATTCAGTGGGTTTTTTTTCAATTCTCAAACTTTGATGAGAAACGTTTCAGAGGAAGGAGACAGAGGGCAAGGGCTTTTGGTTCAGGCAAGTTATTTCATACTCCCTGACTCTGTGTTCAAAAACCTGTAGCTTTATTATATTTACAAAGTTGTTCATGAGACCCCTCTCCGAAAGTGTTGTGAATTCAGTGACTTCACTAAGCAGCTTGAGTTCTTAGATTAGTGGTGCTGGAAGAGCACAGCAGTTCAGGCAGCATCCAACGAGCAGCGAAATTGACGTTTCGGACAAAAGCCCTTCATCAGGAATAATTCCTGATGAAGGGCTTTTGTCCGAAACGTCAATTTCGCTGCTCGTTGGATGCTGCCTGAACTGCTGTGCTCTTCCAGCACCACTAATCCAGTATTTGGTTTTCAGCATCTGCAGTCATTGTTTTTACCAGCTTGAGTTCTTGACCAATGCAGCTTTCCTTCCTGCTTCAGCTAGTCTCTGTTGCTTTGCAAAATGGTCTTTTCAGAAAGTTCAAGATGTAGATATATACAAAGACATTGATATTCGAAGTTAATATTTCAAACAACACCTTTTCCTAATAGCTGGGTAAACCCCTAAACCTCTTTCTGTGTTGTATCATTCCAAGATTCTTTGAAATTGGCCAAGAACTTTGATCTGAACAAATCTCTTCTAGCCACGGTTGATTCTGTAAGTACAAACCACCTTCAATATCTCATTCAAGTCTTCGTTTAATCAGCTTATACAGAGGGATAGCAAGTAGTTTGACTGGGAAGGGATTAACCTAGTCCATTCCTAGCCCTGCATAACTTCTTGTGGTCAGGAATAGGAATTCAGCAAGAACAATGAAAAAAATGGAAAAGCTGAAGGAAGGTCTCATCAACATGATCCACTCAAACCCCAAGTTTTAAGTCTCTTAAAGTAATTTGGTTCAGCATTCACTTTTTGCATGTAATTGTGAATGAGCAACACAATTCTAGATGTGGGATAGGGATTCCACGTGGTTGAGAAATCAATATTCTAAGACATTCAATTGCTACGTACAGATTCACATTCTTCCACAAGTCCCTCGGTTTCAGGATCTGCACTTAGAATCTCCCCTAGCACACACAGAGTGAAACTGGATGGCTGAAGGATGATCCTTAGACACAACCAGCTCACCCAGGGTTGTACACTGAGTGTGGACTCACACCCTCGTCACCCCACACTCTTAGACACTGCCAATTAATTCACACCCTGTTAATACCACGTCCCAGACACTAAGTGTGAACTCACACTGTTGAACTTTGAGTGTGAATTCACACCTGTTCACTGCGCACTATCAGATTCTGAGTGTGAACTCAAACGCTGCTTACACAATGCTGCCAAACTCCAAGTGTGAACTCACACCTCACCCTGTTAAATTACTGCAAGTACCACATCACTGCCTGAATTAACATTTGAACTGAAAACCCCTTTTTAGTTTGATTAGAATTCAGTTAAATTTGATTATATTTAAAATGCTGCAATTGAATGTTAAATGATATTAATCTCTTATATAGCTTCATTAAAAACAACATTAATGATTCAAACTCATGCACTGAATACCTGGCCACTAAAACCACAGTCCCTCACGACCACCTCCAGCCTCTGCACTGTGCTCTGGGTTACCAGCTGATCAGAAGTCAGGAAACTCACATTGATTGGTGATTAATTATCTTAATTCAAACTCCAATGTAAGAGATATTCTACCTTATCATTCAGCTAGCAAATAGAAAGATGTGTTTCATTAGCTGTTGTCTAATCAGGTCAGACGTGAGGGCAGAAAAACTGAGCTCTATTTTTAAGAATGAACTATCCTGCTGTAAATGGCATTTGGAAACATCAGGGACAAAAGGCAAGGGTTAGGCTCGGTGGTGATGGAGATCCAAAGAGGAAGAGGGGACCGAGATGCATCAGGAATTCCCAGGGTAGCTCTGAGAGAGAACATGGTAGAGCATGAAGACACAATTTGATTACAATATGGAAAAGTAAACAGGAGTTCTGTTCTCATAAAGATCTTTCAAAACCTCAGGAAGCCTCAAACTACATTACAAACATTGACATACTTTCCTTTGAACTGTAGCTGCCATTGTAAATGGTAGCAGCCAATTTGCACACAGCAAGATCCCACAAGCAACAAATGTGGGAATGACCAGCCAAGCTATTACTTCAGAGTTAATCATTGACCAAGACAGCAGAGAGAATTCTCTTAATCTCCTATTCTCTTCTTCAAAAGAATGTCTTGTGATTTTTTAAGAACAGAAAAGAAAGTCGATGTAAGTGTGGGCTATTTGCCCCCTCAAACCTGCATTGATTTTTTAACTGTCCAGTTGGTATCACTCACCTGCTCTTTCCTCCTGGCTCTGCAGTTTTACTTTTTTCCAATTATTTATCCAATTTCCTTTCAAAGTTTGTATTAAACAGGTTTACTATTGATGAGAAACGGGTTGTGAAGAAAAGACGTGTGGTATCTCTTTTTTGTTTTCCGAGTTTGTGTCAGCACCAGGCCTGGAATTAGAACACATTGGAATGTGAGCAGACTCTAACTGGTCACAAACTCAGTGCATAGTCTATTTTCTAAAAGGGGTGAAAATTCAGAAATCTTACATGCAAAGGAATTTGGGCGTTCCAGTCCAGGAGTCTCTTAAGGTCATTTTGCAGGTTGAGTCGGTAGTTAGGAAGGCCAAGACAATGTTGGCATTTATTTTGAGAAGAGACGGTGGTGCATGTATGGAATGAGCTGCTAGAGAAAGTGATGGAGGCTGGTACAATTGCAACATTTAAAAGGCATCTGGATGGGTGTATAAATAGGAAAGGTGCAGAGGGATATGGGCCAAGTGCTGGCAAATGGGACTAAGTTAATTTAGGATATCTGGTCAGCATGGATGAGTTGAACCGAAGTGTCTGTTTCCAAGCTGTATATCACTTTGACTCTATGACTAGAATATAAAAGCAAGGATGTACTTCTGAGGCTTTATAAAACTCTGGTCAGATCACATTTAAAGTATTGTGAGCAATTTTGGGCCCCATAGCTCAGGAAGGATGTAATGGCCTTGGAGCAGGTCTAGAGAAGGTTCACGAGAATGATCCCAGGAATGAAAGGCTTAACATATGAGGAACATTTGAGGACTCTGGGTCTATACTCGATGGAACTTGGAAGGATGAGGGGGGAATCTAATTGAAATTTATGGAATACTGAACTGCCTGGAGAGAGTGGATTTGTAGAAGATGTTTCCATTAGCAGGATACACTAGGATCCAAGGGCACAGCTTTAGATTAAAGGGAAAATGCTTTAGAACAGAGATGAAGACAAATTTCTTCAGCCAGAGAATGGTGAATCTGTGGAATTCATTGCCACAGAAGGCTGTGGAGGCCAAGTCATTGAGAAATTTAAGACAGAGATAGATAGGTTCTTGATTATCAAGAGAGTCAAAGGTTACAAGGAGAAAGTGGGAGAATGGGATTGAGAAACTGATCAGTCATGATTGAAGAGTAGAGCAAACTTAATGAGTTGAATGGCCTAATGTTTGCTCCTATGTCTTATAGCCTTTGCACTGCAGTATTATGGGAAGATGGTTATCATTAGATGCTCAGACTCCTCAGTCAGCTAATGCTCTTTCTACACTGTCTTCTTCAAACGTCCCCAGGAAAGGTACAGTATGGGATTGGATATGTGTAAAGCTTCCTCTACACTGTCGCCATCAAATACTCCCAGGGCAGGTACAACAAGGGGTTAGATAGAGAGTAAAGCTTTCTCTACATTCTTGAAAAATGTTGTGCTGGAAAAACACAGCGGGCCTGGCAGCATCCGAGGAGCAGGAGAATCGACATTTCGGGATAAGCCCTTCTTCTTTCTCTTCATTGTGCCTATCAAACACTCCCATGACAGGTACAGCATGGGGTTAGAGAATAAAACTTCCTCTACACTGTCCCCATCAAGCACTACCAGAGCAGATACAATGTGAGGTTAGATATTGGGTGAAACTGGGATCTATTTGTGCACATTAGTCAATCCTGCCTCAGACCAATTTGTCCTGACCTTGTAACATTTCCACTTCTCATACGAGCCCTACCAATGACCTGTTTGCTTATTCCTGAGTCACTGTCTCAGTCTGTGCTGTGGACCCATAGGCTGCAGAAACCAAGTTGACAATGCCCAAACCAGTGGCCAACTTGACAGCACCAGAACTGACAACTGATATTTTATTGATTGGGGAATCACTCTGATACCCAGCCATATTGTTCAGACTGTGTTTGCAGCACTGAGGGAAGGCTGCGTGGTCAGGGGCGCTATTTTGGATGAGACTGAGATTAATATTGTATGTGGAATGCAATCCTGACAAATGTAGTGTGTTAATCCATCTCCATCAAGCAATCAAAGAGTCCAAGATGCTTCAGCAAGTGGAGGAATTAACTGAGTTGCTGGCCTGGATTTTACCCAAGATGCTTGGGTTAAAAGTGTGGCTTGAATGTCATGTAGTCAGCTGCAGATGTTCGCTGCACTCCCAGTAAGTTGGTTGAAGGATAAATATCAATCACAACCAGGAATAACTTGATAGCTCTTCTTCACACGGAGTCTTTTCCATCAGGGCTACCCAAATAGGGGGGGTCTAAACCCGAAACAGAGTCACAAACTAAGGTTTTGGAATGGCAATGGCTGCCCTGCACACAGAGTTCTGTTCCTCCCTTCCCCACCAAAGCTCTCTCAAATCTTGTCTCCCAACCCCCACCTCTTAATTTTCACTAAGGCATCTGAACAATTTTCCAGTTTCAAAATGGGATTGCTGTGGGAAAACATTTGGGAAGTACTGTCTTATTACATGCACTCAAGAGTGCCTCAGCGTAAGGCATCATTCAAAATACAGCACCTCTGACAGTGTTGCATTCCCTCAGTAATGCATTAGCCTGGATTTTGTCGTCATGTCTGGCTTGAGACTGTAACTCACGGCCACAGGAATGTGTATTGTCATCACCAGGGTCATCAGAGATGAGAGTGCTATCCACTGATTAACAAAAGGAAACAGTCAATCCAGTCCATACCCAGGGTCTTGCAGATGGAGATATTGGATAGTGATGGGGTGGAGGTGGCCTTGTCGGGCAGTTATTCTAGGATGTGGTGGGGAGAAGGTTAGGTCAATTTGAGGGAGTTTTAGAAATGGTGGGTAGTGGTGTTTGGGTTTATGATGAGAAGGTGAGTAAGCAAGGTTGAGGGAATTGAGGCGATGGGATTAAAGGATTGGGAAGAAGGTAGGGTGGATTGAAAGTGAGGTGCTTAAGAGCAGCCTGTTCTATTATTAACAAAACTCCCAAGCTGAGCGATAACATTTACAAGAGGGTGGTGTTGGAGGATGAGTGGTCATTGGTTTACCACAACAGCCCAGAGCGGTTGCTGATTAACTTTGCAATCGTGTTCTTCCAATGTATGGGATGAATCCATGGGTGAGATATTGAATACACTGACCTCAACATCATGAGGCTGTTCCCCAACAGTGTTTCAGCAACAGAATGATGTTCACCTATTCCAAGGACCACTCCATAGCTGCCTCGACACTAATCTTGCCCAACAATATCACCCTGAGGAGGGCGCTGGTGAGCCACCAGGCAACAGTCAATGCAATCTCAAAGGGGTGGATGGCGTAGTGGTAATATCTCCAGACTAGCAAAATGATTTGGGGAGCTGAGTTCGAATCCCACCATGGCAGATGGTGAAATTTGAGTTCAATAAAATCTGAAATAAAGAAACTGGTCTGATGGCAAACATGTAGCTACTGCCAATTGTTGTAAAGATCTATCTGGTTCACCAATGTGTTTTAGAGAAGGAAATCTGCTATTCTGACAAGATCTGGTTTACAGTGACTCCAGATCCACATCAACATGGTTGACTCATAACTACCATCTGGGCAATTAGGGATGGGCAATAAATGCTGACTTAAGCCAATGACACCCACATCCCACGAACAAATAAAATTGTGGTAGATTCCGATGACAAAAACATTATGCTGGCTAGTGGGAACAGATCTTAAAAATAAACAGGAATAATTTCCTGTGTTGGAGTGTCTCAGTGTAAGTTCAGTGGAACATGGACCTGAAGTGGATAGGAGTACATTTGTGATCACCAGGCTCTGACATTTCACTGAACAAGGCCCGGCTGTTAGTCAATAGGAATAACATTGATTTCAGTCAGATAATTTTAAAAGCCAGGAAAATTCCAATAAGCTCAACAATCCAACTCCCCCACTCACCCACTCTGTCCCTAATCACACCATATTCTCAGATTCTCAATCCCTCCATAACCTTCTTTCCTCTGAACCAGCATGTCTCTAAGTGCTGCCCAGCTGTAAAAAAACAATGACCCATTACAACTTGTGGCATGTTTGTGAATGCCCCAAATCGCATTTTCACATAGAACTCTACCAATGAGCAAAAGGACTTTGCTGCACCTCCGTCTTGTTGCTGAGTCTGTCTTTATAAGGTGTATTTCTTTTGACTTTGCTGCAGGTTTTGTTTCTGTCTTTATTGAGTTAACGACAGCCAGCTCTGCAGGGTCTGTTCCGGAGGGTGAAATTTGCGAATGGTCTCATTAGCCTCATTATCCTTCAGAGGATTACTGCATTCACTACTGTAATGAGCCCCCTCTCTTTACGTTCAATCCATGTAATTTATACTCCAGTTTACCACTGACTGGCTTCCCACAAGCACACACACAGTGACTCAATGTGATCTTGAGCCATTGAATACACATGCTTACCCATGAAAGGACCTGGATGGGACTGATGGGCAGTGTGTTTATTAGCAGTTTCTGTCAAGGGAGCATGAGGACTTCAGACCAGATAATCCACACTGTCAGCTTTACTGAGCTAATACATCTTCTAGATCATAGGTTCAATACCACAGACAGTAATCAACAGCTCAGATTTCGTTGCTAGAGTACAATAGGAGTAAAACAAAGCCATCCAGCGAATTCCTGCAATCAAACCTCAGATATCCTTTTCAATTAAACCCCTGAACCCCGCTATTAGTTTCCTGTCTGTGATGCACCGGTAAAGTTCAGAATTTCTATATATCAATTGTCTTAATTCTTCAACAGGTTCCAGTTTGCAACTCACTTTCTTGTATATTATTCTAACAAATAGATTCTGAACCCCTCAATTAGATTCCAGTCTGTAACTCATTCCCAGGTATCAGTTATTCTATACACAAACCACCCAGATTCCATTGATTCAATTAGATTCAAGTCTGTAACTCACTCCCAGGTATCAGTTATTCAATACATAAATCTCCCTGAACACATTGATTTGATTCAATTCTAGTCAATAACTCATTCCCGGGTATCATCTGTTCTACACATAAACCATCCTGAACCAGTCGATTTGATTCCAGTCACTAACTTACTTCCAAGTATCTGTTACTCTATATATAACTCTGCCCCTCCTTCCCATCCCATGCATCAATTAGATTCCAGTCTGTAATTGACTCCCAGGAATCTGGGATCTAACCTATATGCTAGTCTATGTAAAAAAAAAACCGACAAGCCGCTTAATTCGATTCCAGCCTGTTACTCACTCCATGAGAAACTTCTGAAGGAATAGCTGGCAATTTACGAGACCACTAAATGATAGTTAAAAATCACACAACACCAAGTTATAGTCCAACAGGTTTATTTGGAAATACCAGTTTTTGGAACGCTGCTCCTTCATCAGGTAGCTGTGGAGCAGGATCATAAGACACAAGTTATAGCAAAAGATCACAGCATCACGCATGCAACTAATACAATATATTGAACAAACCTAGATTGCTTTTTGTTCAATATATCGTATCCAATGCATGCATGACACTGTGATCTTTTGCTATAAATTCTATGTCTTATGATCCTGCTCCATTGCGACCTGTTGAAGAAGCAGCACTCCGAAAGCTAGTACTCCCAAATAAACCTGTTGAACTATAACCTGTGTGATTTTTAACTTTGCACACCCCAGTCCAACACTAGCTCCTCCACGTCATGACAAAACGATAGGTCATGGGAGCAGAAGGAGGCCATTAAGCCCATTGAGTCTTCTCTGCCATTCAATAAGATCATGGCTGATCCGATGATCCTCAACTCCACCTTTAATAATTCCAAAGACTCTCAACTTTCTGAGAGAAGAAACTCCTCCTCTGTGTCTCAAATATGCAACACCTTACTCTGAGATTATGCCCTATGGTCTTAGACTCTCACACAAGGGGAAACAACTTTTCTGCATCTAGCCCGTCAAGTCCTCTGAGAACTTTGTATACTTCAATAAGGTTGTCTCTCATTCTTCTATATTCAAATGAATACAGGCCCAATCTACTCAACCTCTCCACATCAGATGTAGGCCCAGTTAACCTTTTCTAAACTGCTTCTAATGCCAGTATATCTTTCCTTAGATAAGGGCCCAAAACTGTTCATAGTATTCCAGCTTTGTATTAGTGCTTTGTATAGTTTTAGCAATACCTCTCTACTTTTTTTCAAAAACAGAAGTTGCTAAAGAAACCCAGCAGGTCTGGCAGCATCTGTGGAGAGAAAACAGTTTCTCCAGCACTTTATGTCTTTTGATTCAGATCTTCAGTATCTGCGATCCTTGTTTTACCATCTCACGTTTATACTCCAATCCCTTTGAAATAAAGGCCAACATTCCATTTACCTTCCCTTTTACCCACTGAACTTGAATGGTAGCTTTTTGTGATTCATGAACAAGGCCTCCCAAATCCCACTGTTCAGTAGCTTTCTCCAGTCCTTCTCCAGTTAAATGGTATACAACTCCTCTATTGAAACTGCCAAAGTGCATAACTTCACATTTCCCCACATTACTTGTTGCACACTGTGCTCTGGTGGAGAATAAATAAAGCCTTTTCTCTGGTTCCAATTGATTCTAGATTTGGAACACAAACACTTGTGAATTTGTACCCAGGCTTAATAGGCTAAAATGTTGGATTACCTGTTTACAACATTGAGACAGACTGGTTATTAGTAGCTAGCACAAGAAACATCAGACAACACTATCCAGTGAGTGTCTCTTCATCACTTCCTTGTCGACTGAAGTAATCGGTGTCTATTACGCTGTGTAATTGAGCTATGTATCTGAACGGAAGAGAAGAAGTCGACATATCAATTTAACAAAATAAGTTTGGTCATGAAATTGTGACATTTTCTGCACTACGATCATGTATTCTACAGCCTGAACTGGCACTGACACCAAAGGTGATAGTGGTGTATCAATATGTAATCCAGCTACAGTTCAGTGGAGGATGCTATCACCTCAAATTCAGAAGGTCATGGGTATAAATCACTCCCCAGAGAATTGAATCCAGGTTAAGCTTAAGCTACTGTGGGAGTGCTGCACTGTCACTGTCTACAGATGAGTTATGAAACAAATGTGAATAAGTTGAATGTAAAAAATCCTGTTGTCACTTTAGAAGAGCAAGGAGATTCTCACTGGTGTTCTGGTCACTATATATCCTTTTGTCAACATCAATAATACAGAACATCAGATCATTTATCTTATTACTGTTTAATGCGATCTGGGGTGTGTATGTTGCCTACTGAGTTTATAATCCTTTAGTTCAGTCACTGTACTTTATAAAATACTTCAATGATTTAAAGTTCTTTGGAGTGTCCTCTGAAGGGACCAGAAGAATGCAAAGCAGTTTCTCCAGCACTTTATGTCTTTTGATTCAGATCTTCAGTATCTGCGATCCTTGTTTTACCATCTCACTTTGATACTCCAATCCCTTTGATATTGTGCTAATGTTAAGGTCTTGGTGCAGAGCTGCTGTGACAGGTACTGATAATTGATGATTCAGGACAGAGGAATGAATATTAACTCCATCATTCTCATTGTCCAGGTTATAGGGTATTGAACGTGTTACCTGCCTGGTGGGACATTGGGAGCTGGTGCGATACATTCTCTTTGACGATAAGAGAATTGTTAGCGCTGCCAACAGAAGTTCACTGCTCACCGATTGTTATCCACAGGGTATTTTAGTCCTTTGGTGTCCTGGGCCATGGGGAGGCACTTTCACCTCTTAAATTTATGATACCTCACTGTCTCAACACCCCACCCCTCAGTCCACTGTCCCTTGGTCTGTCCTTCAGTGTGTCCCTCCATCCAACCCTCACTCTGTCCCTTCAGTTCGTCTCTCAGTCCTGCCATATATAAACCAAGATAGTCATGGTTTCAATTCCCAGCCAAAGTGGCAAGCCTGATCCTAAAACTGGCCTCATCATTCCTGAATTAATTAGGGATTAGAACAAGTGATTTTGGCTAACACAGTTATGCACTGAGAAAGTGCTGAAAGTGCTGGAAGGTTTGGGTAATAAGGAGAGGTAAGATTTGCCAGGACCTTTTTCCCTTGAATCTCAGAGACTGACGGGGTGGCCTTATAGAACTATATAATATCATGAGATGCATAGATAAGGTAGATAGTGGTCAGCTTTCCCCCATGGTAGGGGAGTCTGAAACTAGGAGGGCATAGGTTTAAGGAGAGGGGGCAAGATACAAAAGGATCTAGAGGGGCAATTGTTTTCACTCAGAGTGTGGTGAGTGTCTGGAACAGGCTGCCAGAGGTAGTGCTGGAGGGGAGTACAATTTTCTCATTTAAGGAACATTTAGATAATTACATAGATGGGATAGGAATGGAGGATATGGACCAAACACAGACAAATGGTATTAGTTTAAATTGTGAAAACATGGGCAAGTTGGGCTGAAGGGTCTGTTTCCATTTTGTAGACTTTTATGACTCTATGTCAGAAGTGCGATCTTTTGGATGAAATGATAAATGAAGACTCCATCGGAGCTTGTTCTGGAGAGTGAACACATGCACCAGCAGGTTCAAGGACGGCCTCTTCCCTGCCACTAGACCTACAAATGAACTCTCTAGCTTCAGATAATGTTGATCTTGTCTACCACACATTCTGTGGGATGTAAAACTGTATGCCTTACTCTATCCAAGTTTTGTTTTCCACCCTATGATCTGTCTGTCCTTGCATACTATGATTTGCCTGTACTGCTTGCACTGTACTTAGGTACAAGTGACAATAAATCAAATCAAATCATTGCCCATCTCAGGTTGATGTGAAAGATGCCATGGTACTATTGAAATAACAGGAATCCACCATCCCTTGATGTCCTGACCAATATTTATCCCCAAACAACATTGTTACATCAAATTACCTGTTCATTTATCTCACTGTTGTGTATCGGGTTTGCCATACTCAAACTAGTGGCCAGATTGCCTATGTTATAACAGTAGCAAGCAATTAAAAAGTACTTCAGAATTTATAAAGCACTTTGGGTAAATCTAATGTCATAAATGGTGCTACAGAAATGCAAGTTTCTTCTTTTTATAAGAAGATGTGAAAACATGAGATAATAATAAAAAAAAACAGCTGGACCATCTAGACTGTCACATCCCAACTCTAACAATTCCCACTCACCCAGATTTATATAAACTTCAAAGAAGGGGAAAGTCCAGATAAAACCAACATTCAATTCTGGGAAATCATTCATCTCTCACTCTTTCTACCCTTGCCTGATCTCCGCAGGGGGTCACATGGGCCATAGTTTATCTTGTTTGGCTATTTACTCTTGTGTGAGACAATTTCTTTCCCACCCAGAGTCTTAGAAGGTCATCCAACTCCTCAGACCTGATTCAGGTAGATCATTGGCTGATCTGTACCTCAACGCCATCTACCTACCCTGGATCTATAACTCTTAATAGCCAGGAACCAGTCGAGGCTGGTTTCAATTTAAGGTACAAAACAAATCAACGTTCACCACATACATGAATTGTTCTGATCTGGAATGCATTGCCTGAAAGGGTGGTGAACGTAGAGATTCAGTAAAGATCTTTGGAAGCAAGTGAGTACATATTTGAGAAGGAGGATATTTCCATGGTTATGCAAACAAAAGCCTTGCATTTTTATTGTGCTTTTCATGATCACTGGATGAGCCAAAGATCTTTATAGCTAATGAAGTACTTTTGAATTGTAGTCATTGTTATAATGAAGGGAATGAATAAAGATGAGAGGGAATAATTGGGTAGCAAATTCACAGTGTCGGTTCAGAAATGATGGGCTGAATGTTCTCCTGCACTACAAGATTCAGTGAAGTGGGCCAATTGCTCACATTCATGGGAGTGTAACATGGGATCAGGCTAGCACCTTCATAGGAAGAGAAAATAAACACAGGGGGATAAAAGCAATGCAGGATGATCCTATTCATCACAAGGGTAACAACCATGGCCCAATTCTAAGACCTGATTAGTTTAACAACAGGAGGTAACTGATTATGACATCATTAACTTAGCAACAGGTCTCGCACTGGTCCGTTGCAAGCTCAGCTTGTGACCGTCCTAATTTTCCACAATAATGAACAGGCGTCAGCATCTCTTCCTAAGCATTTATCTTGCCTGTGAAGAGTATTGAAGGTTAGCAGCAATAAAGAGGTCATACACGCAACACTCTGTGCCAGTACAAGGCAGCACCACTCCCCATATTCCCATCATATCAGTAGATGTTGAAGTATATCCTTTGCAGATGTTCAAGGAATTCTATTTAGAGGCTCCAAGAAAAGCAAACACAGAGCACTATACATTGTATAAGTGTACCGGTGTAGCCGTACATTACAAAGCGCTGAGGAGGAGGAGGAGAACAATGGATTTCCTCAGTCTTCATTTGCCTTTGTAAACTATATGATTTTTATTTATTGTAAAGAATGACCTATTTGTCTAAGGTTTTCAAATATAATTGGCACGGTGGCTCAGTGTTTAGCACTGCTGCCTCACAGCGCCAGGAACCCGGGTTCAATTCCCGCCTCGGGCAACTGTCTGTGTGGAGTTTGCACATTCTCCCCGTGTCTGTGTGGGTTTCTTCCAGGTGCTCCAGTTTCCTCCCACACTCCAAAGATGTGAAAGCTAGGTGAATTGGCCATGGTAAATTGTCCGTAGTGTTAGGTGCATTAGTCAGGGGTAAATGTAGGGGAATGGGTCTTCGGAGGGTCGGTGTGGACTTGGTGGGCTGAAGGGCCTGTTTCCATACTGTGGGGAATTTTTCCAAATTGGATTGGGAATGTCTATCACTTGAGCTGGAGAGTTAGAATGGTACTGACCTTTCACCTTTCGGAGATTTGTATTAAACGACAGGAGAGGTGGAAGCGAGTATTTAACATTGGCTCAGCGGCTGTCACCTTGATCGAAAGGTGCTCTAGGAGCCTGAGTACAGCATCTGGATACGGAGAGCTGCTTCATTAAACCAAGATCCTATCTGCCATCTCAGGATGATCTAAGAAGATCCCATGGCTACTATTTGAAGGAGCACGTGTGTTTTGTCCACTGTCTTTGCCCATCAATCTACATTAGTAAAATAGATTGGCTGGTTATTTAATTGGTGCAGTTCTAAAGTAACTGTGGAATTTTGTGTATGCATTTTGGTTGATGTGTTCTTCATTAAATGAGATCTGTCCTAACATTATAAATATTCTTAATTTCAATAGCTCAAATCATTTTGCATTTTGAAGAACTGTTGAATTGTGATAACAGGTGTATTGAAGGCTGCCAACTTGCGCCCCTCAGTCAGCCAATCAGATGAAAGAATGGCGTTCAGGGAATGGGGAAGTGCAGATTTATTTTTGCCGTTATATCTCTTTCAGCCTCCATACTGATTTGTTTTATTTTTTAAATAGGAAGATCAAGGTGTGGGATTTGTAGAAAATATTGGATCCCTTAGCCCCTACCTGAATTCTGTGCCTGACAACCTCAGTGCTAAGTGAGACTGAGGCACAGGATCCACTCAGAATGAATGCCCTTAGGAGGGTGGAAACCAGAAAATGAGAGTTGTAACTGCAGGAAGTGAGTAGAGACAGAGTTGTGTGTGTTTTTTAATCATGCATGGGAGGTGGGCATCACTGGTTGGGCCATCAATTTTTGCACAGCCTGGATTGCGTTTGAAAGACTGATAGTGAGCTACGTTCTTGATCCATTGCAGTCCATTTGATGTCGGTGGACTCAATGCTGTTAGGAAGGAGTGCCAGGATTTTGACCTAGCCTGAATGGTGAGTGGTTTGAAGGGAAACTTGCAGCCAGTGGTGTCCCCATGTATTTGCTGCACTTGTCCTTCCAGATGATAATGGTTGTGTGTTTGGAAAGTGATGTCTAAGGGCAGGGATGGGGTGAACAGTATGGATTGTCTTATATGGGTTTTCAGGATGGTTATCTGTTTAGTTCCATTTAATTCATAAGTGATCCTTTCCCTGGCTGATAACTGCCATGAAAAGTATAAGAAGCCAGCTCATCAAGGACAAGTAGGGACAGGCAGTAAATGCTGGCCTAGCCAGTAATGTTCATGTCCCACAGGAGAAATTTTAAAAATTAGTGATTGCCAATCAGATGGTGTAGTAATAAGTTCCTGCTAACAATTCTAGGCTGTGATAATTACTGTCTCTATTTGAGAAAATAAACTGTTCTACTTCATAAGGTGTATCTTAGTCATTTTACCCTGTATAAGTACAAGTTGCTATGTGGGAAAAGGTTCTGTCAGTTCATGCCGACTGCAAGGTTACTCCTGAGGTGTGATGAAGGGCGAGATGTTACTCTGTCCCACAGGGTGAGATGTTGCTCTCGTTCAGAAAGCAAGATCTCATTTATCTATTTTAACACCACCCATCTTTACAAAATCCCAGCAAACCTTTTTACTTGTCTTTTCAGGATTGAAATACCTGTTACCCCGAACTGTCCCCATTCTATCACTGAATTCACTTACTCATATCCTTTCTTTTCCCATCAGTAAATTGCATCCCTTTTGTGAGGTGGGTGTATGTGTAGAAAATGTCAAGTCATGATAATCCAAAGTTAAAAATCACGCAACAACAGGTTATAGTCAACAGTTTTATTTGGAAGCACTAGCTTTCAGAGCGCTGCACATTCATCAACTACCTGATGAAGGAGTAGCGCTCCGAAAGCTAGTGCTTCCATATAAACCTGGTATTGAGCGATTTTTAACTTTGTATACCCCAGTCCAACACCAGCATTTCCAAGTCATAATTATCCAGTAATCACAGTTGTCAGAAGGACAACAGGAGCCAATTGGCTTTTACCAGGCCATCAATTTCACCTGTCCCTAAACACGTGACATCTCGGTTCTATCTTAAACGGCATCTGTCACGTTTCTGTCTGTTTTCATGTTAGGAACAGTGACAGCATAACTCTGGCCAGCATTTACTGCCCATCTCTCATTGCCCTTGGGAAGGAGGTGGTGGGCTGCTGTCTTGAAGTGTTGCTGTCCATCTGGTGTAGGTGCACCCATTGTTTTAGAGGGGGTTCTAGGACTTTGAAATGGCAACACTGAAGGAATGGCGATATATTTCCAAATCAGGAGCGTTTGCGGGAAATTGAGGAGCAAATATGTAGGAAGATTGCAGATAGCTGTAAGAATAATAAGGTTGTAATAGTAGGGGATTTTAACTTGCCAAACATAGACTGGGACTGCCAGTGTTAAGTTCTTGGATGGGGACGAATTTGTAAAGTGGGTTCAAGAAAATGTTCTCAATCAATATGTAGATGGCTGTAGTATAGAAGGGGCAAAAGTCAACATCGTTTTGGGAATTAAGACGAGGCAAGTGACTGAGATGTTTGTTGGGGAGCACTTTGGGACCAGTGATCATAATTCTGTTAGTTTTAAAATAGTTATAGAAGAGGGTAGGGCCAGTCCACGAGTTAAAGTTTTAAATTGGGGCAAGACCAATTTTGCATTGTAATAGACAGATACTTCAAAAATTGTCGAGGGGAGGCTGTTCACATGTAAAAGGACATCTGGCCAGTGGGAGGCTTTCAAAAGTAAGATAATGAGAATTCAGGGACAGCATTCCTGTTAGAGTGAAGGGCAAAGTTGGCAGGAGTAGGGAACCCTGGATGTTTAGAGATGTTGAAGTCTGGTCAAGAAAAAGGAGGCATATGTCAGATATAGGCAGCTGGCATTAAGTAGAGGGGGTGTTGGAATACACTTTGGAGGGAAATCAGGAGGGGAAAAAGGGGATATGAGGTAGCTTGGGCAGATAAGATAAAGGAGAGTCCAAAGAGATTCTACAAGTATATTAAGGGCAATAGAATAACGAGGGAGATAATTGGGCCCCTTAAAGATGAATGAGGTCATCTACATGTGAAACCGTAGGAGATGGGTGAGATCCTAAACAAATATTTCATGTCAGTATTTACTTAAGAACGACATGGAACTTGGGGAAATAAATAGTGATGTCTTAAAAGAGGAGGAGCTGGAGGTCTTAAAATGCATCAAGGTAATAAATCCTCGGACTTGACCAAGTGTACCCAGGACATTGTGGGAAGCTGAGGAAGAAATTGCGGGGTCCCTAGCAGAGATATTTGTATCATAGATAGCCACAGATGTGGTGCCAGAAGACTGGATGGTGGCTAATGCGGTGCCATTATTTAAGAAAGGGAAAAGTCAGAAAACTGCAAACTGGCGAACCTAATATCAGTGGTGGGTAACTTGTTGGAGGAGATTCCGAGAGACAGGATCTACATGCATTTGGAAGGCAAGGACTGATTCAGGAGAGTCAGCATGGCTTTGTGTGTGAGAAATCATGGACTAACACAGTTAATGGTAGGGCCCTGGGGAGTGTTTAGATTAGATTACATTACAGTGTGGAAACAGGCCCTTCAGCCCAACAAGTCCACACCGACCCGCCGAAGCGCAACCCACCCATACCCCTACCCCTACATTTACATTTACCCCTAACCTAACACTACGGGCAATTTAGCATGGCCAATTCACCTGACCTGCACATCTTTGGACTGTGGGAGGAAACTGGAGCACCCGGAGGAAACCCACGCAGACACGGGGAGAACGTGCAAACTCCACACAGTCAGTCACCTGAGGTGGGAATTGAACCCGGGTCTCTGGCGCTGTGAGGCAGCAGTGCTAACCACTGTGCCACCGTGCCGCCCACGATTGAACAGAGAGACATAGGGGTGCAGGTACAGAGTAAAGTTACCTTGAAAGTGGCATCACAGGTGGACAGGATGGTGAAGAAGGCATTTGGCATGCTTTCCTTTATTGGTCAGAGCATTGGAATTGGAATTGGAATAATCATAGGTTATTACACCGACCATACCAGAAGAGAGCAGACGATGAGGAAGGCAGAGAGGAGACAGGTGCAAGAGACCCCGGGGGAAGTACCTGTCAGGAACAAGTTGAATCTTTTGGAAACAGTAGGGACAGATGACACTGCCAGTCCGCAGGACTTTGGAGAACTAGGAAGAAGACTGAAAAGCAGGATGTCCAGGGTGGTTATCTCCAGTTTGTTTCCAGTTCCTCGGGCTGGTGAGGCCAGAAACAGGGAGATAATGGACTTGAATGTGTGGTTGGGGAACTGGTGCAGGAAGCAAGGGTTTAAATTCTTGGATCACTGGGTTATGTTTTGTGGAAAGCATAAATTCTACAAGAGAGACGGTTTGCACCTTAATAGGTTGGGGACCAGCATTCTGGTAGGCAGGTTTGCTACTGCAACACAGCTACGTTTAAACTAAGTAGCCGGGGGGAGGGGACAAACTGGATGTTAAGAAGGAAATTGAAGAGAAAGTTAGAACAAGGGAAGTCAAGAAAGACAACTGTATCAATGAGGCAGAAAACTCAGAAAGGGATCATGCTGTAAGGTTGAGTGAAATAGGAGTTGATGGGAAGGGTGAGGGCAGTAACAAATTAAAAATACTATATATGAATGGACGAAGCATTAGAAATAAGATGGATGAGCTTGAGGCTCTTTTGGAAATTGGCAGATACGATATTGTGAGGATAACTGAGACGTGGCTTCAAGTGGACAGGACCTGGGAAATGAATATTCAAGGCTACACGTGCTATCGTAAAGACAGACTGACGGGCAGAGGGGGTGGGGTGGCCATGTTGGTAAGGGATGGTATCAGTCCCTTGCGCGGGGGGACCTAGAATCAGGGGATGTAGAGTCAGTATGGACAGAGCTGAGAAATTCTAAGGGTAAAAAGACCCCCTTGGGAGTTATCTACAGGCCCCCAAACAGTAGTCTGGATGTCGGATGTAAGTTGAATCAGGAGCTGAAATTGGCCTGTCGCAAAGATGTTACTACAGTTGTTATGGGGGATTTCAATATGCAGGTAGACTGGGAGAATCAGGATGGGATTGGACCTCAAGAAAGAGACTTTGTGGAGTGCCTCCAAGATAGATTCTTAGAACAGCTGCTGCTGGAGCCTACCAGGGAGAAGGCAAATCTGGACCTGGTATTGTGCAACGAACCAGAATTGATCAGGGACCTCGAAGTGAAGGAACCATTGGGAAGTAGTGACCATAATACAATAAGCTTCAATCTGCAATTTGAGAGGGAGAGGATACAATCGAAAGTGACAATATTTCAGTTGAATAAAGGGAACTATGGAGCTATGAGGGAGGAGCTGGCCAAAGATGACAGTGGATGAACAATGGTGGATATTTCTGTGTATAATGCAGAAGATGCAGCATCAGTTCATTCCAAAAAGGAAGAAAGATCCCAGGAGGAGGCATGGGTGGCCGTGGCTGATGAGGGAAGTTAAGAAACATATAAAGTTAAAAGAGAAAAAGTATAACATAGCAAAGATAAGTCGGAAAACGGAGGACTGGGAAGCTTTTAAAGAACAACAGAGGATTACTAAGAAGGAAATACGCAGAGAAAAAATGAGGTACGAAGGTAAACTGGCCAAAAATATAAAGGAGGATAGTAAAAGCTTTTTTAGGTATGTGAAAGGCAAAAAAATGCTTAAGACTAAAATTGGGCCCTTGAAGACAGAAACAGGGGAATATATTACGGGGAACAAAGAAATGGCAGAAGAATTGAATTGTTACTTCAGATCTGTGTTCACTGGGGAAGACACAAGCAATCTCCCTGAGGTAACAGTGGCTGAAGGACCTGAACTTAAGGGAATTTATATTTGCCAGGAATTGGTGTTGGAGAGACTGTTAGTTCTGAAGGTTGATAAGTCCCTGGGGCCTGATGGTCTACATCCCAACGTACTGAAGGAGGTGGCTCAAGAAGTCGTGGATGTGTTGGTGATTATTTTCCAGAGTTCGATAGATTCGGGATCAGTTCCTGCAGATTGGAGAGTGGCTAATGTTGTACCATTTTTTAAGAAAGGTGGGAGAGAGAAAGCAGGAAATTATAGACCAGTTAGTCTGACCTCAGTGGTGGGAAAGATGCTGGAGTCTATTATAAAGAATGAAATTATGACACATCTGGATAGTAGTAACAGGATAGGTCAGAGTCAGTATGGATTCATGAAGGGGAAATCATGCTTGACTAATCTTCTGGAATTTTTTGAGGATGTAACTCTGAAGATGGACGAGGGAGATCCAGTAGATGTAGTGTACCTGGACTTTCAGAAAGTTTTTGATAAAGTCCCACATAGGAGGTTAGTGAGCAAAATTAGGGTGCACGGTATTGGGGGCAAAGTACTAACTTGGATTGAAAGTTGGTTGGCTGATAGGAAACAAAGAGTAGTGATAAACGGCTCCATTTTGGAATGGTAGGCAGTGACCAGTGGGGTACCACAGGGATCAGTGCTGGGACCACAGCTTTTTACAATATATATTAATGATATAGAAGATGGTATTAGTAATAACATCAGCAAATTTGCTGATGATACAAAGCTGGGTGGCAGGGTGAAATGTGAGGAGGATGTTAGGAGATTACAGGGTGACCTGGACAGGTTAGGTGAGTGGTCAGATGCATGGCAGATGCAGTTTAATGTGGATAAATGTATGGTTATCCACTTTGGTGGCAAGAATAGGAAGGCAGATTACTACCTAAATGGAATCAATTTAGGTAAAGCGGTAGTACAAAGAGATCTGGGTGTTCTTGTACACCAGTCAATGAAGGTAAGCATGCAGGTACAGCAGGTAGTGAAGAAGGCTAATAGCATGCTGGCCTTCATAACAAGAGGGATTGAGTATAGAAGCAAAGAGGTTCTTCTGCAACTGTACAGACCTCTGGTGAGACCACATCTGGAGTATTGTGTGCAGTTCTGGTCTGCAAATTTGAGGAAAGACATTCTGGCTATTGAGGGAGTGCAGCGTAGGTTCACGAGGTCAATTCCTGGAATGGCGGGCCTACCTGACACTGAAAGACTGGAGCGACTGGGCTTGTATACCCTTGAGCTTAGAAGACTGAGAGGGAATCTGATTGAGACATATAAGATTATTAAAGGACTGGACACTCTGGAGGCAGGAAACATGTTTCTGCTGATGGGTGAGTGCCGAACCAGAGGACACAGCTTAAAAATACGGGGTAGACCATTTAGGACAGAGATGAGGAGAAACTTCTTCACCCAGAGAGTGGTGGCTGTGTGGAATGCTCTGCCCCAGAGGGCAGTGGAGGCCCAGTCTCTGGATTCATTTAAGAAAGAGTTGGATAGAGCTCTCAAGAATAGTGGAATCAAGGGTTATGGAGATAAGGCAGGAACAGGATACTGATTAAGGATGATCAGCCATGATCATATTGAATGGTGGTGCAGGCTCGAAGGGCAGAATGGCCTACTCCTGCACCTATTGTCTATTGTCTATTCTGGCCGTAAAAGATATTAGTAAGGTCACATTTGGAGAACTACATACAATTCTGGTTGCTGTGCTCAAGGAAGGATGTTATTAAACTGGAAAGGGTGAAAAAACGATTTACAAGAATGTGACTGAACCTGAAGTGTTTGAGTTATAAGG
Source organism: Chiloscyllium punctatum (assembly GCF_047496795.1). Taxonomy (NCBI): domain Eukaryota; kingdom Metazoa; phylum Chordata; class Chondrichthyes; order Orectolobiformes; family Hemiscylliidae; genus Chiloscyllium; species Chiloscyllium punctatum. Next base: position 15,202,263 of record NC_092776.1, on the reverse strand, counting down.
AGAGGCCAGATAGGTTGGATTTTTTTTCCCTGAAGCACAGGAGGCTGAGGGGTGATCTTATAGAAGTTGAGAGACATACATAAGGTGAATAATCAGGATTTTTACCCCAGGGTAGGGGAATACAAAACTAGAGGACATAGGTTTAAGGTGAGAGGGGAAAGATTTAAAAGGAGCCTGAGGAGCAACTTTTTCATGGAAAAAGCTGCCAGAGGAAGTGGTAGAGGTAGGGACAATTACAGCACTTAAAAGACATTTGGACAGATGTATGGATAGAAAAGGTTTGGAAGGATATGGGCTGAACTCAGGCAAATGGGACTAGTTCAGTTTAGGAAATCTGGTCTACATGGGCAAGTAGGGCCGAAGGGCCTGTTTTCGTGCTGTATGACTATGTGAGTGGCTTGGAGGGTGCTTGTTGGTGGTGGTGTTCCCTTGTATCTGCTGCCATTTTAATGGTCATGGGTTTGGAAGGTGCTGTTGAAAGAGGCTTGGTGAATTTCTGCATTGCATTTGTATATGGTGCACACTGTTGTTACGATGTATTTATGATGGAGTAGTAAATATTTGTCGATGTGGTGCCAATCAAGACTGCTATCTCCTGAATGGTGTCAAGTTTCTGGAGATGCTGTTACCCAAACAAGTGGAGAATATTTGATCACACTCCTGACTTGTGCCTTGTAGATGGTGCTTGCAAATGTGTTGCTGGAAAAGCGCAGCAGGTCAGGCAGCATCCAAGGAACAGGAGAATCGACATTTCGGGCATAAGCCCTTCTTCAGGAATGATGGTGGACAGGCTTTCAGGAGTCAGGAGGTGTTATTCACTGCAGGATTCTAGTCACTGACCTGCTCTTCTAGCTTTAGTATTTATATGGCTCGTCCACTTCAGTTTCTGACCAATGGTTCTGCATTGTCATTGCTAGGTAACTGCATTGAGATCTTTTTGCTTGTATAGGTGCTTAAATGCAGGTTGTTGTCATCTCTAACCTGCACAAACTCCATGGGAATCCAATCTTCCCACAAATCATAGAATCCTTACCATGTGGAAACAGGCCCTTCAGCTCAACAAGTCCACACCGACACTCCAGAGAATATCCCACCCAAACCCATTCCTCTATGCTTATCCCTGAACCTACACATCTCTCGACAGTATGGGCAATTTAGCACGGCTAATCCACCTAAGCCGCACATGTTTGGATGTGGGAGAAAACCCACACAGACACAGGGAGAATGTGCAAACTCCACACAGACTGTCGCCCAAGGCTGGATCGAACCCAGGTCCTGACACTGTGAGGCAGCAGTGCATAGTTTAGAGATCCCACTAGTGCTTTGAACAGCACCACTGAAGATATGCACTGTCTTCACCGGGAATGGTCAAAGAAGAGAAATGAAGTCCTGACGAAATTGGGGAATTGTTCCAAACAAGTCCAAGAAAATACCTGACATTGCTTTGTACATCTAACTCTTACAGTGCAATTTAATGAAGCCTCTGTTCAAAGTGATATGGAAATGCACCTCATTCCTGTTCCCTTCTTCTGGGCGCTGTCCTCTTGTCTGATTGACAAGAGTGAGAACGACAATTTCTCTACACAATTACCCCTTTATACAAAAATAATCTGTTGTTATTTTTATTCCCCTCACAGGAGACACTAAACAGAACTCCTGTCTACCTGTGGTAAGAGCCAAAGACCAAAAAACTTAGGAACAGAAATAGGCCATTGAGCCTATTTAGTCTGCAGTGAGATCATGGCTGTTATGATAATCCTCATCTCCACTCTCTTGCCTTTCCCCCATTATCCTTGATTCCCTTACTGTTTAAAAAGCTGTCTAACTCAGTCTTGAATGTACTTAATGACCCAGCTTCTGGGTTCCTCTATGGCAAAGAGTCATTATTCTCAGAGAAGAAATTCCTCCTCATCCCTTAATTAAATGAACAACCTTTTACTCTGAGATTATGCCCTCTGGTCTCAGCATCTCCCACAAGGGTAAGCAATCTTTCCTCATCTACCCTGTCAAGCCCCTGGTTTCAATGGGGTCACCTGTCATTCTTCTAAACTCCAATGAGTAAAGACCCAACCTATTCAACTTCTCCTCATAAGTCAGTCACTTCATACTTGATATCAATCTACTGAACCATCTCTGGTTCAGAGGGCTGCCTATGAAATAAAAACTATACAATTATGGATCTTTCTCCTACACAATATAACAAAGCATAGAAGGTTAGCAATGTTGGGTTAATCAGGTTAAATAAATTCTGCTTTGGTCACATTAGCAGAGAGCTCAACAATGAGGTGACTGCTCCACCAAGCGCACATCATGACCCTACTTTGCTTGTGTTGCAAATGAAAGGAAGGATCTAGTATCAGATTCTGGGTGTAGTAATCAATCTGTAATCAATCTTTACAGTAATATAAATCAGCTTTAAACATTGCCTCAGTTAATTACTTTCTAACTTAATGCGTAGGAATATTGCTAGGTTGTGGGTGTCATTCAGTATTAAAACAAATTGATCCAAGAGTAATAATCTAAAAGAAATTTAATTTGTTTTACTTCTGACTCTAATTAAGTTTTACACAAAATACAGGTTATATAACGTGATTTATAGCAAAAAGCATCAGAGGTAAAAAAGAGAAATTGTTGGCCACAGGCAATCTCAATATTAAATAAATGGATCTGCTTTAATAATCCAAAATAATTTAATTAGTTTCACTACTAATTAATTTCTACACAAATAAATTGTCTTAGAGGATACTTAGCTCAGATAATAAAACAAATTGATATGTGCTGTGGCTACATTGCCTTTGCAGAAGAGTGGCAGTGTGTTTGTGAGGAGCTTGCTTTTTTATCTTGAAATTCTTCCCTTGTAGAACAAGGAGGCAGTGGAAAGAATTGTGGAATGACCAAACATGACTTGGAGATGCTTTTGTTGGAACATAGCATCAGCTAGACTCTGGATTTCCTACCCAAAACCTCTTCACTTAAGTAACATTCACTCTCGTTTAAGATGGTCCTTAAAATCTACCTCTTTTAGCCCACGATCTATCTTTGTGTTGGCATCAAATTTAGTCTCATCCCTCTCATATAAAGTACCTTAGCACATCTTTGGTGCCTACTGGCCTTGAAGGGGCCGGAATCCCAGTAGAAAATTAAGGAGAAAACAAAAGAAATTTACGTAGCACCCTTTCATAGAATGTGTACAGAACGGCTACCTAATCCGACATTTAAAAAGCTTCATAAGGGAAGACTTACAACTGGAACTAGTGATGGAAGAATGAGCCAGAGCAGATAAGAGAAGTAGAGGAACATCTAGGCAAGGGTGACCATATTGTAATATGCTTTAAGTTGATACAGGAGAAGGACATAAGTAAGATGAAAACCAAGTTCATAGATTGGAGAGCACTTGAGAATAGACCTCAAGAAAACAAAATAGGTAACAATATTGGGAAATAAAACAATGTAGAACAATAATGGAAAACAGTTAAAATATTTTCAGCAGAGTTGAGAAGAAATACATTTCACTCAAAGGAAAGAACAAGGTAAACATGAGTGAGACTCTGATGAATAAAGACAGAGAGTACAACGAAGAGATGGGAAATGCAGTATTTATACATCAAAGGAGAGCAGGATAAGAGAGAATACAAAAGTAATTAGGAGAGAAAACAAAAAAAACTAGACTGGGAATATGGAATTAAATGGTCAAGGAACATGAGGAAGCACAATATCTTATAGGCATATCATTTGTTTTAAAAAGCTGCGAGGGAATAGGACCATTGAGAGAGATAGAACAAAACAATAGGCAATGATAGAGAGATGATAGAAACATTAACAATTATTTTCATTTTGTATTTATCAAGAAAGTAAAACCGTTATTGAACAATGATTTGAGCAAGGCAATATATACATTTAGATAAAAATTGGGCATGCGTTAAATAAACTTAGCAAACTCAAAATGGGAAAAGCCCCTGGTTCAGATGAATTGCATTTCAAAAATCTGGGAAATCAATCATGACAAAGAAAAATAAAAATATATAATCTTTTTAACAGATAGCACATTCCAAATCACAACTATTTACTACTTTTAAAAAACTGTTTTTCTCTCTCCTCTTCTTCTTTTACCAATCACCTTTTCAAACACAGACTCCCTCAGTGCCAATTCCGTCTTGCTCCTGCCTTTCAATTCTGTTAGGCAAGCATTTCCTATTCCCACATTTTGAGATTTTGCCGTAGCAGCTGAAGTAGAGGTCATCATTTATAACGCAATCCCTGAGCAAAGAGACTTCCTTGTTCTACATACAATCAAACCATGTCTGCACCTCCCCAGGTGGTAGGTTTTTGACCATCATTCCCTTTAAATGTAGGGATCTATACAGCCTGCTTGGTCTGGTGCACTTCAGGAAAGCCACTGACAGCTAAGTTGAAGAGGCTCTATAATTTATTGCATCTTAGCAACTATTTAAAGATTACATCGATAGACACTATAACAGAGACTATGAAGATAACCTGAATGGTGGGTCTTCCTCCTTCAAAACCCTAATCTATTCTGCCCACAAGTCCACATGACATCATTACAGTGAGTGGTGCTTAAGGCATTCCTCAGGATAAACCCTTTCAAACCCTTATACCCTTCGACAACTTCTTTTCTGAAATACCTTTTGATTATTAATATTGTATATTTGTGTTTGTATTTGTCTCTACTCCAATTCCCCCAATTCTCTGTCTTCACAAATACAGGTGATCTAGCACATCACTATTCTCCCAGAATGCATTCTCTTTGGATGTGGAAGATTGGTAGTTCCCTGGGTTGGCAACAACTGACTGATTCTTCTCCTGACAGGATGAGGTTAAAAAATCCCTTTAATCTCTTGGATTTCCATCACAGAGGACAAAATAGTCAATTACTCCTTTGCAATTACCCTAGGGAACACTTAAACTTATGGATTCCTGTTCTGGAAGATAGCTGTCCCATTGAAACAAATAATTTCTTCTTTGCAGTATCCTGAATCTTTGGGTATTGGTCATTCTGTGATTACTTAATGGAGCTGTAATCTTTACACCTTCAATCTGTGTCAATAGTTTTCATTCTCAACCTGCCAGCAAATAGATTATGAAATATGTAAATTTTATTTCAGCTTGTCTTTGTTTTAGAGTAACTAATTCCCGTCTCCAGAGGGTTCCTAACTGTCCAGTGCAGCGTATTACTTACCAGCTCTAAAATACTTTCACCATTGACTGTAGATTCTTCTTTATTGAATTTTGCTATGAGAGTTTACTTTGCAGAGCTTGAAATATTCATCCCTTTCTTACTGACCATCTACATGAGTATGAAGAAGCTGACAAACCTTTTGACTTCCAGCCAGCATGTAATATGAGGTAGGTAAATAAAATCCCTACCACTGATCACTATGCCATGCTTGCAACTAAGACCATGCCTGTACCTCACCATGTGATGTGTTTGCTATTGCCATCCTCTTTAGGTGTGTGAAATTACAGGACCTGCTTGGTCCAGTGTGATAGGAAAATCACTTCCTGGTCTTACTCGAAGAGGAGAAAGTGAGGACTGCAGATGCTGGAGATCAGAGCTGAAAATGTGTTGCTGGAAAAGCGCAGCAGGTCAGACAGCATCCAAGGAACAGGAGAATCGACGTTTCGGGCATCAGCCCTTCTTTAGGAATGAGGAAAGTGTGTCCAGCAGGCTAAGATAAAAGGTAGGGAGGAGGGACTTGGGGGAGGGGCGTTGGGAATGCGATAGGTGGAGAGAGGTCAAGGTGAGGGTGAAAGGCTGGAGTGGGGTGGGGGCGGAGAGGTCAGGAAGAAGATTGCAGGTTAGGAAGGCGGTGCTGAGTTCGAGGGATTTGACTGAGACAAGGTGGGGGGAGGGGAAATGAGGAAACTGGAGAAATCTGAGCTCATCCCTTGTGGTTGGAGGGTTCCCAGACGGAAGATGAGGCGCTCTTCCTCCAACCGTCATGTTGCCATGGTCTGGCGATGGAGGAATCCAAGGACCTGCATGTCCTTGGTGGAGTGGGAGGGGGAGTTGAAGTGTTTGGCTACGGGGTGGTTGGGTTGGTTGGTCCGGGTGTCCCAGAGGTGTTCTCTGAAACATTCCACAAGTAGGCGGCCTGTCTCCCCAATATAGAGGAGGCCATATCGGGTGCAGCTGATGCAATAGACGATGTGTGTGGAGGTGCAAATGAATTTGTGGCAGATATGGAAGTGTCCCTTGGGGCCTTGGAGGGAGGTAAGGGGGGAGGTGTGGGCGCAAGTTTTGCATTTCTTGCGGTTGCATGGGAAGGTGCCGGGAGTGGAGGTTGGAGGAGCTTGTAGTGAACAAGAAGTAGTTTATTGGATGTTAGCAACTAGTTACAGGTTATATACAACATAGAAAAGTACAGCACAAAACAGGCCCTTTGGCCCATGGTGTTGTGCCAAGGGTTAATCCTAATGTAAAATATAAAAACTTAACCTACACACCCCTCAACTCACTGCTATCCATGTGCATGTCCAGCAGTCGCATAAATATCCCCAATGACTCTGTTTCCACCACCACCGCTGGCAACGCATTCCATGCATTCACAACTATCTGCGTAAAGAACCTTCCTCTGAAGTCCCCTCCACACCTTTCTCCTAATATCTTAAAACTATGACCCCTTGTGCCAGTCAATCCTGCCCTGGGGAAAAGTCTCTGGCTATTGACTCTATCCATTTCTCTCACTATCTTGTAAGGTCACCCCTCTTCCTCCTTCTCTCCGGAGAGAAAAGTCTGAGCTTAGTCAACTTTTCTTCATACAGCAAGCCCTCCAGTCCAGGCAGCATTCTGGTAAACCTTCTTTGCACCTTCTCCAAAGCCTCTCTATCTTTCCTATAGTAGGGTGACCAGAACTGGACACAATATTCCAAGTGTGGCCTCACCAGGGACTTGTAGAGCTGTAGCAAAACCTTGCTGCTCTTAAACTCGATCCCCCATTAATGAAAGCCAAAACACCATATGCTTTCTTCACAACCCTATCCACTTGGATGGCAATTTTGAGGGATCTATGTACTTGAACACCAAGATCCCTCTGTTCCTCCACACTGCCAAGAATCCTGTCTTTAATCCTATATTCAGCATTCAAGTTTGATCTTCCAAAATGTATCACTTCACATTTATCCAGGTTGAACTCCATCTGCCGTTTCTCAGCCCAGCTCTGTATCCTGTCTATGTCGTGCTGCAGCCTGCAGTAGCCCTCAATACTATCAGCGGCACCTCCGACTTTTGTATCATCTGCAAATTTACTAACCCACCTATCAACCTCCTCATCCAAGTCATTTATAAAAACTACAAAGAAGAGAGTCCACTGAACACTGACCTCCAGGCAGAATATTTTCCATCTACAACCACTCTCTGCCTTCTGTCAGCCAACCAATTCTGAATCCAGATAGCTAAATCTCCCCGTATCTCATACTTCCTGATGTTATGAATGAGCCTACCATGGGAAACCTCATCAAAAGCCTTGCTGAAGTCCATATACACCAAATCCACTGCTCGACCTTCATCAGCCAGGTCTTGTCACCTCCTCAAAGAACTCAATAAGATTTGTGAGGCATGACCTGTCCCTCACAAAGCCATGCTGACCGCCTTTACTCTATGCTTTTCCAAATAGTCATAAATTCTATCCCTCAGAATTCTTTCTAAAATGTTGCTGGCCACAGACATAAGACTGACTGGTCTGTAGTTGCCAGGATTTCCCTATTACCCTTCTTGAAAAGAGGAACAACATTCGACTCCTTCCAATCCTCCGGTACGACTCCCGTGGAGAGTGAGGAGGCAAATATTCTCGCCAGTGGCTTGGCAACCCCTTCTTGCTTCCTGGAGCAACATAGGATAAATCTGGTCTGGCCCTGGGGACTTATCAATCTTAATATTTGCCAAAATTTCCAGCACATCAACTTCATCAATCTTGATCTGGTCAAGCCAGTATCCCAGGTCTTCAAAGTTCTCATTCACAGCAAGGTCCCTTTCCTTAGTGAAAACTGAAGCAAAAAACTCATTTAGAGCTTCCCCTATCTGCTCAGACTCCACACACAAGTTTTCTACGCTATCCCTGACCAGCTCTACCTTCTCCCTGATCATTCACTTATTCCTCACATATGAGTAAAATGTCTTTGCATTCTCCCTAATCCTTCTTGTACATGTTTATGATCTTAGATGGTGGTGCTTAAGGCCCTTCTCACCTTTCTCACCCTTGCACCCTGACCCTTCCTCACACTCTTGCAGGTCAAGGCAAATGGAAATTTGGAATGAGCAAGCAAGCAGGAGGGGTGATGAGTGCAAGAGGTAGCGAGTGGGGTATAAGTGGAAAGGGTTAGTAAGTTACTGTCATTTTGCAGTGTCCTCATCAAACATTGCCAGGGCAGATATAGCACAGAGTTCAATACAGAGTACAGCTCCCTCTGCCCTGTGCCAACAAACACTCCCTGGATAGGCACAGCACAGCGTTAGATACAGACTAAACCTCCTTTTACACTCCTTGGATAGGTCGAGCACAGTGTTAGATTCAGAGGAAATCTTCCTCTACACTGTTCCCATCAAACACTCCCAGGGCAGGTACAGCATGGCGTTAGATTCAGCATAAATCTTCCTCCACACAGTCCACATCAAACACTACCAGGACAGGCGCAGCACAGGGTTATGTCTGAATGCAGGTTTGCCGAATTTATAGTTCACTGCTCACATATACAGTATCTTGCCCATTCCTGAATGATGGTATTGTGTAGTTCCCCCTCCCAACATCAACCATCAGTCTGCATTCCAACTCCAGAACAATGGCATGTGGAATGATTGTCAATTAGCTCAAAAGAAAAACTATGCAGAGCAGGGGAGCATCACGATATAAACTGCTCATCCAGACAGCCAGTCTAGACATGACGTGCTGAATGGCCTCCTTCCATGCTGTACACATTCTACACTTCTGTCAATAATACTCATTGTCAAAACCTAAGAATCTTCCTGTCTCCTCACTCTCGTAATTTCAGCAAGTACAACCAAAAAGTTAATTTGTCCAATTTATTTTATTAACAGTCTTATGGATCAGACAGTGTCCTATTTAAGGTTTGTTTGAAAGCTAATTCACAATGCTTTCCTCTCACCCAGGGGCAGTTTATTGGACACATACAGGCCCAGGATGGAGTTTGCTGGACAAGGCAGATGAATAAGGTTCGAAATCTCATTTAATGTGGCCTCCTGGCCCAAGGGCGGTGAACAGATAGATCAGCGGGCCAGGCCATCCCAGAATTAGAACTCATCCACAACACAGATGGATCTGCTGATTCCCAGCAAACATGTTGGTTTCAGCACAGGCTGACTCGCTCACTTTGTTAAAAAGGCCAGCAAGCATCAAACAGATGGTTTGTGCAGTTGGCTGGGGATGTGTCTGAGTGACCACAACCACATTGGGCTAATTCAGTACAAATTATTTTTAAAAAAGCAGCTTCCACAGAGCAAAAACTGCTGTGGAAAGTCAGGAAGAATATTCAGAGTACAGTGATATAAAGGGAAAAATGTCAGATCACGTGGAAGGGAATAGTAAAGATTTCTAAGCATAAGATGAAAACGAATCATCAGGGAGAGAGTAGAACACACTAAAATGAAAAGATCTACCTGCGGAGAATGAAGTTTTGTTGGAATGATTTTGTATTGGATTTTACGAATGATGGTAGAATGTAGATGCACAAGGGAATATTATGATTGTTTTAGATATTAAAGGTTCTACATAAATATAAGTTGTGCAAACAATCATTAGAGAGCACCGATGAAGGAAACAATCATTCTGAGAAAATAAGTAAAACCCGAGCTGATGAAAAGTCAGAGGAGAAACAAGTGAGACTATGACAACAATTTTTCAATCCTCCTTAAACATGTAAAATGTGCCACAGGATTTTTAAAAAGCCAACTAAACACCTTTGTTCAAGAAGGTGTTGTACTAAATTAAAATTTTTTTTATTACTCATTGATAAGAATTGGGTGTTGTTGTCAAGGTCAGCACTTAGTTCCCACACTAAGTGCCTTTAACTGAATAGTTTGCTAGGGCAATATTGGCAGTAGTTAAGAGTCAACTGCTTTGCCATGAGTCTAGAGACACATGTTGGTCAGATTGAGTAAAGTTGACAGATTTCCTTCTGAAAAAGACACCATCAAACTAGATGGATTTTTATGACAGTAGTTTAGAAGAATGAAAAGTCATTTTATTGAGAAGTACTCACCTCTTAAGGTGAATACTTGGTAAATGTCAGGAGGCAATATCTATTGGCTGTGGAGACGAGGACGAGGGAGCAGTCTCAGAATGATGGATTAACTATTTAAGACTGACATAACACTCAAAGTGTTGAAGAACTTTGGAGTTCTCTACCCGAGAGAGCAGCAACTGTTCCAACAATCGAACATGTTCAAGATAGAGGCTGATGGATTTTTGGAATATGTAGGGAGCCAACGGATGTGGATTATAATGCAGGAAGATTACCTTGAGATAGAAGATTACGCACACTCTTATTGGATTATAAATTCTGTCATGCAGAAAGCATCACTTCTAAGCTTCACAGAAAACTCTTACAATTTAAACTGGCAATTAACATTTTGGACCTCTCATTAGAATGACAATCAGTGGTGTTACCAGATTCATTACATTAGTTACAGGTACAGTTATAGTCCCATTAGAAAGGTTTACTTGAAATCTTACAATGCAGCATCTTTTGTTTATTCCATTAGTTTTTTTGAAATTGAATGGAGATGGGGGGAATCAGTCTTGGGAAAAAGAACAATATATTCAGTGTCAAGAGATGGGAGAATGTCTTCACACAGACGGTGGTCAATCTTTGGAAATTTCTACCCCCCAACCCCACAGGATTGTAGAGGTCAGTCATTGAGTATGTTCAAGATGGAGATCAATAATTTTCTAGATTGCAACATTTAAAAGGCATCTGGATGCATATATGAATAGGAAGGGTTTGGAGGGATATGGGCCAGGTGACGGCAGGTGGGATTAGATTGGGTTGGGGTATCTGGTCAACATGGAAGTCCATGGACCGAAGGGTCTGTTTCCGTGCTGTACATCTCTATGACTCCTCAAGGGGCAACTTTTTCACTCAGAGGGTGGTGCGTATCTGGAACAAGCTGCCAGAGGAATTGTTAGAGGCTGGTACAATTACAGCATTTAAAACAGATTTGAACAGGTTCATGGAAAGGAAAGGCTTTGAGGGATGTGGGCCAAATGCTGGCAAATGGAACTGGATCAGTTTAGACCATCTGACAGCGATGGACGAGTTGGACCAAAGGGTCTGTTTCTGTGCTGTACAACTCTATGACTTTAATTGTTCCACTAAGGGCTGATAATATATGACCATTTCCTCCTTAAGCTGAGGCAACACACAATAATTAGGCACATTGGAGACATAATTCTAGGGACCACCGCTGTTTGATTGCGCGAGCTTTGCCCAGATTTAGTCCGATTTATGTAATATTAAGTTTTGCAACGTCAGTTATAATGGTTAAGAAGCAAAGTATTTCATCCCCTCGATGTGGGTGAACTTTTACACAAAGGAGGAAACTCTACGGTGGAATCTCCATTATTCTAGCTAAAATTCAACATTCCTTCTTTGTCTGTGCTGCTAACGTGATACCGACCAGCGATCTCGCCCCCTGCACCTCTGCAGCTTCCCTCTGTCACAGTCACCACCAGGGTCCCGCCTTCCCCTGGGAGCACATGGTTGTCCTCCTCTGATTGACAGCCCCTTCTCACTTTCCATTGTCTGAGTGGACCGTCAATCATCTTGCTACCCGATTTCAAGTTGGATTGGGGTGGAGATTTGGGGAATTGATTGGTTTCGACTCTTGGGTTGCAGGACTGTTGAGTTTGCGGAGCGTTTTTGATTGGAACCATGGTGGAGGAAGCTTATCTCTCCGAGTCTGGCAATGAAAAAATCATCGGGGTAAGAATCAAGGCTCCGTGGAAAAATCAATCAGTTTTGTTTGCTGAAATTCTACTTCAAGTGGAAACAAATATTTTAATAATTGTTAAATGTGGATTGAATTATGTTACCTTGCTTTAACTGAGCGCACTTAAAATTTAATAACTCTTTGCAGACATAAAAAAAGTTGAGTCAAGTACTGTGCAACTTTTTTTTTAACTGACCTTTGCAGCCACTGATAACCAATAAAAGGGACGCACATTCAAAATGTGAAATTCTCAGCTGTTGGCTTGAGCACATCATTTGGGGTTAGGCTCCAGTCCAGTGCTGAGGGAGTATAGCCCTGTCAGAAGTGTCAATTTTCTAGATAAGATGTCTGCTTGTTCAGGTGGAAGTGATTATTTGCTAGAACTACTTGAAAAACGACAGAAATTTTCCTGCAGACTCAGCCACCATACCTCCCTCAATAAACACGACCAACAAAACCTGACTGTTCATTTTGCCACCTCGTCTGTCAATTTATTCTTAGTGAATTTGCCCAAATAGTAATTGAGGTGAAAGTGAGGACTGCAGAGGCTGGGAATAAGAGTCTAGATTAGAGTGGTGCTGGAAAAGCACAGCAGGTCAGACCGATCCAAGGAGCAGGAAAATCAACATTGCAGGCAAACACCCTGAGACCATTGTATTGGGGAGGCAATGGCCTGGTGGAATTTTTGCTGGGCTGTTTATCTAGAGACCCAAGTAATGTTCCAGGGATATGGGTTCAAATCCCACTACAGCAGATGGTCAAATTTGAAGAGACTAATGATGACCGTTAGGCCATTGTCAATTGTGAGGAAAAACCCATCTGGTTCACTAATGTCCTTTAGGGAGTGAAACTTCCATCCTTACCTGGTCTGGCCTACATGTGACTCCAGATCCATTGCAATGTGGCTGACTCTTAACTGTTTGTGGGCAATTAGGGATGGTCAACAAATTGCTGGCCCAGCCAGTGATGCCCACATCCTGTGAATGAATTTTTTAAAAAGCTTCAGAGTGTTTTATGGATGTTGGCAGCATCACAGTAATATCACAAGCCTAGTTATCTAAAGATTCATAGAATCCCTACTATATGGAAGTAGACCATTCAGCCTTATGAGTCCACACCGACTGTCTGAAGAGCATCCCACCCAGATACACCCACGCTATAACTTTGCATTTTCCCATGGATAATCCACCTAACCTGCATATCCCTAGACACAATGGGCAAATTAGCATAGCCAATTCACCTAACATGCACACCTTTGAACTATGGGAGGAAATCAGAGTACCAAGGAGGAAGACCCACACGGGGAGAAGGTGCAAACTCTACACAGACAGTCACCAGATAGAATTGAACCGAGGTCCCTGGTGCCATAAAGCCAAAGTATTAACCAATGAGTCATCATGCCACCCCAGGCTAGGCTAATGATCTGAGATATATAATGCAGCTGGTGCAATTTAAATTAAATTGATAAAACCTGGTATAGAAAGCTAGCCTCAGTAATGGTGACCATGAAACTGTCATCTGTTATTATTTTTTAAAAGGCATCTAGTTCACGGATGTCCTTTGGACAAATCTGCTGTCCTTGCTTGGTCGAACATGCAATTGCACAGTAATGTGGCTGACAATGGACTACCCTCGGAAATGGGGCTGCTGTATTTAAGGGTGATTAGGGAATGGTAAACATGGCCACATCCCACAACACCTGGACTCTCTGTGCCACCGCATGTTGACCTTGAAGTGGTTACAGGGGTGGGTAGAGACTGTTACACACTTTCTGGAATGTGCCTTTGCTCAGGACGCCTGGAGAAAGATGCAGTGGTTCTTGGTGAGGTTCGTCCTGAGCAGCTCTGTGACGTGGGACTCTGTCTGTTCCCCAGAATGCACACAGAGACAAATATTGATGTGCCTGGAGGACCATCAACTCGATGAAAGATGATCTTTGGTCTGCCTGAAATTTGTTGGTCTTCAAGAGCAAGGAGTTAACCTCAAGTGTTGTAGACTGGCACATTCCAAGGTCCAGGACAACATGCTGAAGGATGCACTTAAAGTTGGGGCAGCTGATGTCACGGCACAGTGGGGAAAGACCATTGTCTGAGCTCTTCCTGGGAGTCTGGTCAGTTATCAGACAGTCCCAGTGCCTCAAATAAGTGTAAATATAGTCTCATATAAGTAAGAAATGCCTTTAGAGGTTTGTTTGTTGGATAGAGTCAAACTCCAATGTTTTTTCTGATGTTTATTTCTTCATATGCTACTGTACAGAGCCAAACTGCTTTAGTGACTATGTATATAAAGATATTTTTATGAATAAATTATACTTTTGAACTATAATAAAAAATAAAATAATATGTGAGGGAATGGGGTCAGACACTGTGTACATAGATCAGGTTTGTGATTATTTCAAAAAACAAAATTGGCTGATATGTTTAGGACTATTCTTGACATTTATCTGATGCATTCTCAGCATCCTCTGCAATGTATAAGGATGACCTTTATGTGTGTTAAATCTCTGGGAAACTGACAGTAAGCTGCAATGGACTGAGTGAGTGCAGAAAGAATGTAGCTTTCTGGCTGTATTTGTAATGACTGAATGAGGTTGTTCACTTACGCTGCTTCTGACTTCACAGAAATGTATGTGACTCAAAGCAGATAAGAAACTAGATAGTGATTGAATGTTTATTGGTGAAGAAAGAATAGTTTGTCATGTACGTAAAGGACCACAGTGTTCAATTACTTTATCTGCTTGTTCATTTGTTCACTCATCAGTGTAGCCAACATGAGTTTCAGCTACTTCATATGCAACTATCCATCATGAGGTGATAATCATAAAGCTATGCTGAGCATCTGTGGGTTAGGCATCACTTGGTATGGCTCAGGAACCCACTCTGGCCTGCAGGTTCTGCCACATTTGTTGACAGGATGACTGAGAAGGCGCACAGTCTGCCAACGCTGCTTTCTCTGGGCTCTCTTCTAGGCCAGTTGAACTTCCTATTCACCTCTTCCAATGTAACTTCCAACCAGTCAGTCAATCCCCAGAGGTCACAGCTGTCAGCAACTATTTCCCAGTTGTTAACATGAATGCCTGGCATGATCATGTCTCACTTGCAGGTGTCCTTGTAGCAGGGACATAGACATCCAGGACGTTGTTACTCAGTGACGACTTCTACATTCAGAAGGTCTTTGGGGTTACGAACTCAAACATGCAGAATTGGCACTCCTGCAGGATTAGCAGGAACCTCTCTATCTCTGCTGGGAGGATAAGCCTGACATAAAGTTTGGCACTCTATACAAGAATAAGGCTATCTGTAATAATTGCAACAACTATCAAGGCAAGTTCATGATGAGCATCATGGAAAACAATTTGTCTGTCTTAGCCAGGGTCTGTAGTTTAACAAGGACGAATGCATTCCGGCCTAAAACATCGATTTTTCCTGCTCTTTGGATGCTGCCTGACCTGCTGTGCTTTTCAAGCAACACACTCTCAACTCTGAATGCATTTACCCCTGAGTCCCAGTGTGGTTTCAAACTGCAAGATCGCAATTGTATGCTCTTTAGTCCGGCAGCTGCACAAAACTACCATGAACAAGGAAACCACAACATATTGGCTTCATTAATCTGACCAAGGCATTTGAACATGTGAGCAGAGTCAGACTGTTTTAACTGTTGAGAAAATTGGCAGCCCTAAGAAGCTGCTCATCGTGATACCATCTATCCATAACAATATGATGATGTCAGCTCATCACTACCTTCTCAATGGCAACTAGGGGTGGGCAATAAGTGCTGGCCCAACTAGACAACATGCACACCCTTTGAATGAATAAAAAACATGCAATGATGGGGTAATATCATAAAACCTCGAGATCTACAGTAGGGGCTAACAGGGCTATGTTCTGGCATCAACACTCTTTTGTTTATTCTTCACGTTGCTGTTGTCATATGCCTTCAGGTCACCAACCTGAGGGTATCTACTTACAGACTAGAACTGACCAAGATCCAGGTTTATAGTGCACCAAGTCCTCACCAGAATATTACACTGTAATGGTCTCAGCTAAAACAAACCGTCAGTAAACATCCTTGGGTATTACAATAAAGAGATGTTATTGCAGTCAGGGGAGTGACTTTTTGGTATTCTTGCTAGGTCCATCAGACTCCATCTCACTCCATGGTTATAAGAGGCTTTTTACTTGCTTCAATCTTTCTTCACTCTATTACCTTTTCTTTTCTCGCGTTACCCTTTCAACCCTTTTCTACCTGTCTTTTCATTAATCATTCAAGGAATGTGGGTATCCCTAGCAAGACGAGAATTTCTTGCCTATCTCTAGCTGCCCTGGAGACTGTGCCCCAATGTTCTAGGTTCCTCTGGCAGGAGAAGCCATGTCTCAAGTATTGACCTTGTAAAATCTATTTTGCTTCTAGTATGCTTCAATAAGATCACTCTCATTCATACAGACTGATCATAGGAAAACCATTTCATGCCAAGAGCCAATCTAGTGAACCTTCACTCTGATATCTCCAAGGCAAATGTATCATTACTTAAGTATGGAGACCAAGACTGCACACAGTATTCTAGATGTGGTCTCACCAAAATCTCTCACAGTTGTAGCATAACTTCTTTATTCTTGAACTCCAGAAGTCTTAAAATAAAGTTGTTTTTCTTAAAAATTCTACTTTTCTACTCTGAAGAAAATTGAATAACTTTATACTTCCACAAACTCCATTCCATATGCTATCTGAGGTTAAAACAATGACTGCAGATGCTGGAAACCAGATTCTGGATTAGTGGTGCTGGAAGAGCACAGCAGTTCAGGCAGCATCCAAGTAGCTTCGAAATCGACATTTCGGGCAAAAGCCCTTCATCAGGAATAAAGGCAGTGAGCCTGAAGCGTGGAGAGATAAGCTAGAGGAGGGTGGAGGTGGGGAGAGAGTAGCATAGAGTACAGTGGGGGAGGGGATGAGCTATCTGAGGTTGCCCACTCTCTTAACAGGTCTATATCTCTTTGAAGTCTCCTTGTATTCTTTGTACAGTTAGTGTGACCATCTAACTTCTCATCAGGGCAAATTTGACTCATTGCTATTTAATATAGATATATATTAGTATAGTTGGCAAATAGATGATTCTTGTGGCAGTCAACTAATTGCAGTCTGCAAACTTGAAAATGGATCATTTATCCTTACCCTTATTTCTTATCCAGTAATGATCCATTATCCATGTCAAATATTACCCTGGATTGTCCTTAATGATGTAAAGTCTCTTGTAAGTCGTCGGAGCTGTATTCATCCAGGCAAATGGAGAGAACTCCATCACACTCATGACTTGAGCCTTGTAGATAGTGGACCGGTTGTGGGGAGTCAGGCGGTAAGTTACCCAGCACAGAATTCCCAACATCTGATCTGCTTTTGTAACCACAATTTTTATATGCCTGGTTCAGTTCAGTTTCTGGTCAGTAGTAATTGCAAACTAATAATGTCAGGGAATTTACTGATGTTCATTGAAATTAAATCCGCATTTGTTGGAGATGGCCATTGTTTGGCCAATAAGTGGGGGAAATGTTAATTGCCACTTATCAGCCAAAGCTTAATGTTCTCCAGTTCTTGCTTCATTTGAACGTAGACTGCTTCATTGTCTAAGAAATTTCGAAGGGTGTTGATCATTGTGCAATCAGCAAACATCCCCATTTCTTACCTTATGATAGAAGGCGGGTCATTGATGAAGCATTTGAAGATTGTCGGTCTACAACATTACCCTGAGGTGATTGACGTTCAATAACCAGACCCATCTCCCTTAGTGGTAGGCATGATTCCAACTAGTGGAGAGAAATTGTCCCCTGATTCCCAACTTCACTGTGGGTCTTTGATGCTACACCCGAATTAAATGAAGTTAAAGGACCAAAACTACAATGAAGCCAGGAACTGGTGGAACCCAATCTGGGTGTAAGTGACTAAGTTTTTGGTCAATAAATTGGTTAGGTACTGGTCAATTACACCTTCCATCATTTTGCTGATGATTGGAGAAGACTGGTAGGGCAGTAGATGGCCAAGGTGGATTTGTTCTGCTTTCTGTGGACAATTCCCACATTGATGGGTAGTTACCAGTGTTGTAGCTGTTCTGGAATAACTCGGTACAACTTATTCTTGGAGTACATGCCTTCAGTCCTAGTGCTGGAATGTTGTCAGGGACTATGACCTTTGCAAAATTCAGCATCTTCAACCATGGAGTGAATTAAATTGGCTGAAGATACAGAGTAAATCTCCCATCCCCATCAAACACTCCCAGGTCAGTTCCAGCATGGGACTGGATACAGTGAAAATCTCTCTCTATACTGTCCCCATCAAACTGTTTCAGGCTAATGTATCAGAGAGTACTTTGTCCATCAATCTGAGCTTCTAACTTTATTTTTCTTTGTTTCAAATAACAACATTTTCTTTTGTGAGAGTAGAATGCAGAAAGTGAGTTCTTGCTCAGGACAAAATCTTCAGATTATAAAACTCTGTCTAGATTCTTTTAAGGATTGAAGTTGTGTGGGAACGAGAGGGTTTGGGAAATAGCAGATGTGGTATGTGAATTCATCATATCATGTCAGGCTGGTTGTGGAATCTGATAACATATGTGTAGGTCAATAAAGCATCTGTCACACTAGAAACTGAAAGCACAAAATGACTACAGGGAGCCTGGACCAGATGGGATACACCCTAGAATTCCTTGTGGAAAGGAGGGAGGGAACTATCTGAAACTTGGATTAATATTTCACTTAGTCTCATCACATCCTCAGGGCTGGAGAGTGACTCCTCTACAGTCACCAGATTCAACCATAAGTACTGAATCTTAAACCCACAATGGCTGATCAGTGAATCAAACATCTGCATCGAGGGGATGATGGAGTGATGCATATGTCTTTCTTTCTTCTCCACTTTTACGCTCTGCTTTTCACATGTGCCACTGTTCTGCCTCTCGGTGTCTTGCAGCTCCCTCACTCAGATTATCTTCTGGTAGACACTGCTTCATGCTTCAGCCTTCAGATGTAAATATCAACCAGCAATTCAACCAGTCACAGTAACTCTCAGCTCCTTAAGCCTGCTCAACATTCAATCATAATCATTTCTTTTTCTATGTGAAGTTTTCAAACAGCATCTTACTTTTTTTTTTAGTGCTTTTGCTGTTGTAAAACATCCTAAGACGCTTTAAACAAAACTCAGCAGAGCCACATATGGAGATACTGAGATAGGTGACCAAAGGCTTGGTCAAAGAGTTAGATTTTAAGGCACTTCTTAAAGGAAAGTTCTTAAATTCTCATATCATCTCATCAGATTCCTCTATTGCCTCACCCCCTCCCCATAACTTTCTTCAGCTCTATATTCCTCGGAGTTATCTGAAATCTTCCACTCTGCCCTGATGTGCATTCCTGATTTTAGCTAAGCCTTCAGTGATAGCTATGCTATCTGCTATCTGGGTCTTGTAATTCCCTCCCTAAACCTCATCACAACCCCATTCCTCAAAATGCTCAATCACCAAATGTGGCACCTCAGTAGCACATTTTATTTCCGAAACACCAATGTGAAATGCCTTTGAACATTTTCAGTAAGTTAGAAGCATTTTATCAATGCAAGTTTTTGTTGTTGAACCACATAATGGGTGGCATATGAATAGGAGTAGACAATTCAGCCCCTTGAGCTCCACCATTTCATGCAACCATGGCTGACCTCATCTCAGACTCAACTCCACTTTCCTGCCCGCTCCCCATAAGAGTTTGGGATTTAGAAAGGAAAAGAGTAAGTCAATTGAGCATTGGTCCTTACAGAGTGAAAATAGGGAGTTGATAGTAGATAATAAGGAAATTAAATATAAAAACAATTTTTTTTTCTGTCTTCACTATAGAGGATACAAAAAACATTCCGGTGATATAATGGGAGAGAGAAACTTGGCAAAATTACAGTCCCAAGGGAAGAGTACCAACCAAACTAATGGAGCTGTGAGCTGACAAGACTATGGATTCAAATGGACTTCATCCCTGGATCTCAAAGGAGATGATCATAAATGAGTTGGTGTTCAAAGTTAATGGAGGTGTGCACAGTGCAGCAGGATATTGCAGGTTACAGAGGGAGACAGATAAGGTGCAAGAGCTGAGCTGAGAGGTGGAAAATGGAGTTTAATGTAGAAAGGTGTGAGATGATTCACTTTGGAAGGAATAACAGGAAAACAGAGTACTGGACTAATGGTAAGATTCTTGATAGTGTGGATGAGCAGAGAGATCTTGTTGTCTATGTGCATAGATCCCTGAAAGTTGCTACCCAGGTTGATAACATTGTTAAGAAGACGTATGGTGTGTTAGCTTTTATTGGTAGAGGGATTCAGTTTTGAATCCATGAGGTCATGTTGCAGCTGTACAAAACTCTGGTGCAGCCACACTTGGAGTATTGTATAGCACTTCTGGTTGCTACATTATAGGAAGGATATGGAAGCATTGGAAACTGTGCAGAGGAGGTTTACTCGGATGTTGCCTTTTATGGAGATAAGGCCTTATGAGGAAAGGCTGAGGGACTCGAGGCTGTTTTCTTTAGAGAGAAGAAGGTTAAGAGATGACTTATTAGAGACATACAAGATGATAGGATGGACAGTGAGAGCCTTTTTCCTCAGATGGCAATGGTTAACACGAGGGTACATAACTTTAAATTGAGGGATGATAGATGTAGTACAGATGTCAGAGGTAGGTTCTTTACTCAAAGGGTAGTAAGGTTGTGGAATGCCCAGCCTGCAACAATAGTAGACTCACCAACTTTAAAGGCGTTTAAATGGTCATTAGATAAATGTATGGATGATAATGGAATAGTGTAGGTTTGATGGGCTTCAGATTGGTTTTACAGGTCAGCGCAACATCAAGGGCCGAGGTACTTGTACTGTGCTGTAATGTTCTATGTTCCATGTTTGTAAAATCATGAGGAGTTTGGATGAGGTGAATGGCAGATGTCCTTTCCCTCGGATGGGAAATTTCATGACTATGGGGCATATTTATAAGGTGAGAAGAGAAAGATTTTAAAAAGACATGAGGAGAAATGTTTTTATACAGATAATTGTTCATTTGTGGAATGAACTTCCAGAGGATGTGGTGGTACAGTTACAACATTTAAAAGACATTTAGATAAGTCCTGTACGTGGGCCAAGGATATGGGCCAAGCGCAGGCAGGTGGGACTAGTCTAGTTTGGGATTATGGTCAGCATTAACTGGTTGGACCAAAAGGTCTGTTTCCATGTTGTATGCCTCTGTGATTGTATGACTGTATTTTGACCATACTGCTGTGAAAAGTATGCTGAAAAGTTTTATAAGTCGTCCCACGACATCAATGATAGATGTCATACATAGTCTTAATTTTACTTTTTAAATTATTAAGTTCATTTAAATTAAGTTCATCACAGTTGAGTTAACTGCTTCTGAAATTAGAGAAAGCAGATTTCAGAACAAGAGAATACCCTGAAAACTTCAAGCCACTAGATACTGGGCCAGAGGCCTCTGTCAAAGAAGAGTTCCACACAGGAACAAGACTGCCACATTGGGAGACCGATACACTGGGAGACCACCACACAAGGAGACTGCCCCCCTGAAAGACCACCACCCAGGGTCGAGACTGCTTCTCTTCTCCTTCAGGTCCCTGGGCTTGGCTGCGGGCCTGGGCCTTGGCTATTCTGAGATCCCTTTGCTTCTTTACCTCATACAGACTCAGACCATCTAAATAAATGACCTCCCTATTCTTCCTTCCAAAATAAACAACCTCATAATTATTGTTGTTAAAATTCATTTGCCAATTATTTACCCAATCTGCTGGTTTATGAAGTTTCTGTAATTTGTTGCCATCCTCCTCAGTTTTTCTTTATTCATTCAGGGGAAATGGATGTCACTGGCTGGGCCAGCCTTTATTGTTCATCCCTAGTTGTCATTGAAAAGGTGGTGGTGAGCTGTCTTCTTAAACTGCTTCAGTCCATTTGATAGGTACACCCACCTAGGGAAGGAGTTCCAGTGACACCGAAGGGGCGGTGATATATTTCTAAGTCAGGATGCTGTTTGGCTTGGAGGGGAACTTTATTAATCTGGTCTTCCAAATCTTGTGTTATTCACAAATTTAGAAATTTTCTTTCTGATTCCAAAGTATAAATCATTAATGTAAATTGTAAACACAATGGTCCCAGCACTAATCCTTGTTGAACACCATGTCCCATCACCCGTTGCAACTCTGAGTAACTACCCTTCACTCCCAGTCTCTGCTTTCTGTCTCAGTAATCCCTCTGCCACTTGTCCCCTGATTTCATATCTGCTGACTATATTCATCAATCTATTTTGTTTATTCAATATATCCTAACTTTTAAAAAATCTATATGTACTTAGTGCCTTGCTCATCTCATTATTCAGTGTCAGTTTACTTGTACCTGGTAAATACTGAAGCAAAATAATTATTGAATTATTCTGTCATCTGTCTATCATTATCTGTGGTAATATCTTGCCTAATCTCTTAATAGATTATAAAAGGCTTTCTTTTTTAACTGATGGACTCAAACGCGTGACTACGTTATGGAAATTTCCTTGATAATTTAGCTTTCACATTCCTCTTTGCTTTCATAATTTTTGCTTCCTTCCCTCCCAAATAACTTTGTATTCTCTCTTATTCTGCACTCCTTTGCTATCTATATTTTTAGGTGTGTGTTTCTTCCCTATCTCTCAGCTGTTCCCATGTCTTTGTGCATCCACTGAATCTCACTAGTGTTTAGCTTGTTCTTTTCTTTAGTCGAGCTCTATTGAACACCATTATGTATATTTTCCATTGTTGCTCTACCTGGTTATTTCTCAATATTGCTGCCTATTTTGTTTTCCCAAATTCTATTCGTATGATCATAAAAGCCATCTTTTCTAATCTGTTTACCTGTTCGTTTTCGTCATACTTACGCCCTTCTCAATTATCACCCTAAAGTTTATTGTATTGTGGTCACTAAGTGTTCCCTGAGTTTTACTGCTTTTACCTGTTCTGATTAATTCTCCATTACTAGCCAATAGCGAATCTTCTCTTGTTCAGTTCATACATTGGGTTAGGAAGTAATCGTGGATCTCTATTTCCTTATTGCCTTTACTTAACTCTTCTGTCCAATTACTTTCAGGAAGTTGAATTCCCCTGCGATTAATATTCTACCTTTCTTTACTTTATTCCATTATTTGTCTACATTTCTTTTTCCTCCACATCCCTTCCACTATTAGGTGGTCTGTAGGCTGTGGGGTCGAGAGTGTGGTGCTGGAAAAGCACAGCAGGTCAGGCAGCATCCAAAGAGCAGGAAAATCGACGTTTCGGGCAACAGCCCTTCATCGGTCTCCAGGCTGTGCCCATTCATGTGATCGATCCTTTATCATCTTTTATATCTATTCTTATGCATTTTACTTCTGTCTCACTGATAGCTGTTTCTCTTTTCTGTCATCATGTTATGCAGAATATGCAACAGCTACACCGACTCCCCTTTTTCTACCTCTGTCTTTTCTATATATGTTATTCTGCAATGCTTAATTTTCTATTATTGTGTCTCTATAATTCCTACTCTGTCTCAACACTCTAGCATCTTGCTTTTGTAAGGATTCTGTGCGCATTGCTACATAGACATTTCAACTTATAGTAAATAAGATTTCACTTCCTTTTGCATTTTAAATATCTTTTTAGGCTACCATTCAATCACATTTATTCCTTCAACATCAATTTCTCCCTTACTTAGTTGTTTCCCTATGTTCTCCTGCCCTGTTGTGTTATATTCAGGCTGCTTCTGTTTATTGTAGATCCCATGCAATTGATGTCCCACCACAGTCTTTCTTCTTCTTTTCCAGTCCCTCAGGATGTGTGGGGTGGGGTGGGAGACTTCACTTCATAGAATCCCTACAGTGTGGAAGCAGGCCATTTAGCCCAAATTCCAAACAGTATTCCACCTACACTCACCCCCTACCCTATCCCTGTAACCCTGCATTCCCCATGGCTAATCCACGTAGCCTGTACATCCTTTGACACTATGTACAATTTAGCATGGCCAATCCACCTGACCTGCACATCTTTGGACTGTGGGAGCAAACTGGAGCACCTGGAGGAAACCCACGCAGACATAGGGAGAATATGCAAACTCCACACAGTCACCTGATACTTAAATTTACCAGTCCCCTCAGGTGGGAATAAAAGATTCAAATCCAATATTGTAAATTATAACAAGGAAGTTCTCCCTCATATCCTGGCCAATACTTTTCTCTCAGTAAACACCACAAAGTTAGTTGGATTGTTATTTGTGGGATTATGCAGTGCATATTCTGGCTCCTCTGATTTCTAGCTCCCAACTGTGCCTACGTTTGACAAAATACTGAGTGGTCATATAGTCACTATAGAAATGTAAGTTTTGCATCTTTCATTGTCTTTTTCTGATTCCTGTTTCTGTTAGTTTCTGTCTCTCTCTGTCCCATATGTATGCATTCTTCTCCCACTCCCTCACCCAGGGATTATTCACTGTCTTGCCCTGTTCCAGAATCAATAAGTAATCCTCTCCACGATGAAGCTGCTGTTAGTTTGCTCTGTGTACATTCATCTGTAATAAAAGAAAGAGTCTCTTGTAAACTCTGATGCTAAATCTGTAAAGCATTGGAAGGAAATAGTTTGGAATTGGAAATCAGATAATTACATTTTTTTGTCTCAATGTATACCCAGCAGTGACTATCAACCTTGTGAGAATGCATCAGACAGGGGAGAGAGGAAGTGGGTGATTTCATTTCTCCTCTCAGGGTACAGATTTAAAGACTGTGTACTTAACTAACTAGCAATTCCTCAGTTTCTGAATACAAGAACAGCAGGAGGACATTCAGACCCTCAAGCTTGTTCTCTTATTCATTTAGTGTGCAGCTGATATGGATCCAAATACTAAAACTCACCTGCGTTCCAGAACTCGGAATGCTCCTTCCCAACAAACATCAATTTCCACTTTCAACTGATCCCTGACTTTGTCAGCTTTTTGAGTAGACTTTCAGATTTCCACTCCCCATTGTGTGAGGAAGTACTTCCTGAAACCACCCCTGAATTACCTTGCTCAAATTTTAAGGTGATACTGTCTTGTGCTGAGCAAAGATATGCAAACATGGATACAGTGTGTTTTCACTAACCTTTGCGTGCAAACATAACTAGAAAGAATTCAGAAAAGATTTACAAAGATGTTGCCAGGGCTGAAGTGTTTTCCATAAAGCATTGAGGGCTGAGGGGTGACCTTTTAGAAATTTATAAAATCATGACTGACATAGATAGGATGTCATAACTTGGAGATGCCAGTGTTGGACTGGGGTGTACAAAGTTAAAAATCACACAACACCAGGTTATAGTCCAACAGGTTTAATTGGAAGCACACTAGCTTTCGGAGCGACGCTCCTTCATCAGGTGATAGACTATCACCTGATGAAGGAACAATCACCTGATGAAGGAGCGTCGCTCCGAAAGCTAGTGTGCTTCCAATTAAACCTGTTGGACTATAACCTGGTGTTGTGTGATTTTTAACTTCATAGATAGGATGAATAGCTAAAGTCTTTTGCCCAGGTTAAGAGTCCAAAACTAGAGGGCATAGGTTTAAGGTGACAGGGGAAAGATTTAAAAGGGATCTAATGAGCAACATTTTCACCTAGAAGATGGTGGATGTATGAAATGAACTGTCAGAGAACATTTAACAGGCATCTAGATGGATATATGAATAGGACACGTACATACACACAAACACACCTTTCACATCTCTTCCTTATTAGTATTTTAAAGTCTCCTACAGTAAATTCTAAATCTGTGAAAATCTGTTTCTTTTCTGTTCCATCAATCTCTCGCTCTTTTTAAGCAAATTCATTCTTCATTTGCAAACAATAATTTAAGAAATTTTGAACTTCTTCAGTCTTTCTCTCCACATATTCTCACCCCATTTCTCTCTCTTTTACTGTATGCCCCTCATTCAATTCCTCTGTTTATTTTCTCATTCTTCGCTGTTTCTCTCTGTTTCTATTTCTCTCATCATCTTCCTCCCTATTTAAGTGTGTTCGCATCTCTCTCTGTCCATTGGCTTTTCCCTCTCTCCCTTTCTCATTGTCTCCATTTATTTATCTTCTTCTCTGCTGCTTCTTCAACTGTTTCAGCATTTTCTTCTTTATTTCCCCGTTCCTCTCCTTGAGAATTTACTTCACCCTAACCACGTGTTATAGGAGGCAGTAAAAATGATGTAGTCTGCATGTGTTTGGTAATAGGTGTTAGGGGATACATTCTGTATAGAATAATGGAGAAGTCAAAGGGAGTTACGGACTATATAATACAGTCTAGAGGATGGGACTGTGTCATAAACTACATAACACTAGGTAAGCATATTCTGCTCTCTCTGTAGCAAGACTTCCAGTTTCTGTAAACAATTCCCCGCTCATTGTGTGGGTTCTTCTTGGCACTGCCCTGCAATCTTAAACTCAACTTCTGCTCTTTTCATTTCAAATCCCTTCTCAATCTCAAATGTATCAAATGCTCTGCCAGGCTGTGATTCCACGTGCACTAAATCAGCCAATACCTCACTGCATTATGTTGTGCTTTAAGCCCATAATTGCTACATGCTACAGTGAGGTACCAGTCAGGAGTATCTCAGGCTGTGGGTGCCTGCATGTACACTGTTCCTGAGGCTATTTATCACCAAGTAAGGCTCTTAATATTCTGGGGGTGGCACTGCTGCCTCACAACACCAGGGCCCCGGGTGACTGTCTGTGTGGGGTTTGCACATTCTCCCCGTGTCTGCCTGGATTTCCTCCGGGTGCTCTGGTTTCCTCTCACAATCCAAAAGATGTGCATGTTAAATTGGCCATGTTAAATTGCCTGTAGTGTTAGGTGCATTAGTCAGGCGTAAATATAGGGTAGGGGAATGGGTCTGGGTGAGTTACTCTTCAGAGGG
Source organism: Chiloscyllium punctatum (assembly GCF_047496795.1). Classification (NCBI taxonomy): domain Eukaryota; kingdom Metazoa; phylum Chordata; class Chondrichthyes; order Orectolobiformes; family Hemiscylliidae; genus Chiloscyllium; species Chiloscyllium punctatum. Next base: position 15,175,360 of record NC_092776.1, on the reverse strand, counting down.
TCGGTATGTACTTGTTGGCCAAAGGGCCTGTTTCCATACTGTAGGGAATCTAATGTAATCTAATCTGTAACTCTCTTTCCCTTATACTGCATAAAGGGCTCTCAAATACAGCTCTCCAAAGCTCTCCTCTCCAAAGTGACCTGTCTCGTCACATGCTCATTCTATACAGATGTTGGCTCAGGGAGGTCGATTGGCCCCAGAACTGAGATCTCTGCTCTCACATACACTTCTTGAAAGTGGCCTTGCAATCTGATACACCTACCTCAAGATAGCAGGCAGACATCAGTGATACTTTTCAGGATAGACAATCAAGTGCAGAGCATTGCATCACTATCCCACTGCTACCCTTCCGATGGGACAGCTTTCCCTCAGTACTGACCCTCTGACAGTGCAGCACTCCCTCAGTACTGACCCTCCGACAGTACAGAACTCCCTCAGTACTGACCCTCTGACAGTGCAGCACTTCCTCTGTACTGACCCTCTGATAGTGCAACCCTCCCTTAGTATTGACACTCCAAATGTACAGCACTACCAAAACACTCACTACTGCATTCAAGAGCCGGTCATTGAGCTAAAGCCATGTATATTGTACATTTTGCAGCATATTCTGTAAATAGTTAGTTACTTTAGCATGATTTGAAAAGTGATACGATGGGTTATTGTTTCCTTGCTCTGCCTGTGACCCATAGACATGAAACAAAGGGAAGGACCTACAGAACTTTCCTTTCTTCATTGTCAGTGCTGACCATCTGCATAGTAGCTTCATGATACTCAGAGACAATCAACATCAGGAGTATTATGTTTTAACCTCATTGCTTTTATTTTCTGTCTTTACACAGCACTTGACGTGGCCTCTCCTGGCAGTATCCATCCTCACTTCCTTTGGTTCCTCCATGGCCTATGGCTATAACTTAGCAGTGGTGAACTCACCGGCAGAGGTGAGATAACATAATTGAGCGGGATTGCTGTGATGGACCACAGCACAGGTACAACATCATGTGGGAATGGGAGGGAGTGTGGCAAGGCATATTCGGGTACAAGGAGAGTATGGCTCTATGGCAGGGCCTAATTTTTTTTTAGATTAGATTCCCTACAGTGCGGATACAGGCCCTTGGTCCAACAAGTCCACACTGACCCTCCAAAAAAGCAACCTACCCAGACCCATTCCCCTACATTCACCCCTGACTAATGCACCTAACACTACGGGCAATTTAGCATGGCCAATTCACCTAATTGCACATCTTTGGACTGTGGGAAGAAACCGGAGCACCAGGAGGAAACCCACACAGACACGGGGAGAATGTGTAAACTCCACACAGACAGTTGCCCGAGGCGGGAATTGAACCCGGGTCCCTGGCACTGTGAGGCACTGAGCCACCGTGCCATCCAAAATGATTACTTTCGAGGGCTCCTTTTGAGAATTTCTGAATGGTTACTTTTTTATTTTTGGGGCTAATTTTTCAATCTCACTGATCCATTTATTAGTTGGTGCAGCCCATAATAATGGTTTCTTCTTTGGGTTTTATTTTCAAGTGAGGTATTTGGACTCCGATAGAAGCTGAATTAGAAGAATTCGCCAACATTCTCAATGCTCCATTAAATTTAAGCCCACAACCACTGAAGGAAAGCATTCATTTCCTACTATTAAAATTGCCATAAGATGGGCATTAGTTAAAGTCAGAAGTCACATGACACTAGGTTATAGTCCAACAGGTTTAATTGAAATCACAGGCTTTCAGAATACTGCTCCTCTGTCAGGTGAAGTGACTTCACCTGATGAAAGAGCGCTCTGAAAGCTTGTGATTTCAAATAAACCTGTTGGACTATAACCTGGTGTCATCTGACTTTGTCCACATCTACATACAAATAGCCATCACCCTAAGCACACCTTCCACAGATTGGTGCAGTCATAGCTAATTGCAATTCCACCACAAAAGCATAAAGCTAGAACAATCTAACCAAGCAGTTACTATCACAGATCTAAATCTCAGAAATAAATTTTATAATTGGCACAGTGTTTATTACAACAGCATTCACTACATTTTTCCTCTACGGTAACTTCTGAATCTTTACAGTCTTAAACTAGATATTCAACATATATTTGCATTTAGTTTATTATGCCGTATGGTTAAGTTTGCCTTGATCCCAGTTGCGTAAATATTTCTTTTTTGAGAGGTTTAAAACTGTTCTATCTCCTTTGAGCCACTCTCTCCACACTCCTTTTATCACCTCCATTGCTCCATTCCACTTTCAGGCGCCTCATTCCCTCCACTCCTATCTCTACCTGTCTTGGAGCTTCTTACTCTTAACCCTCCCCTTAGATGACCAGACATCTAAAAGGTATGGCCTTTGGCGAAAGCAGCAGAATTCCCAGCAAAATCCCCAGCTTCTGACAGAAGACACACCTCCCAACAAGCTTCACAGAATCACTGGCTAAGTTCCTGGCAAAACGTTCCCTTTCCCAACTACTAGCTGCTCCTCCTATTACAGGCTGTTTCTCCTCTTGCATTTACTGCTGATTGGTTAATTCACTGTGAACCAATCTGTGATTGGAGGAGCAGCTCCCCAAAACTTAACAAATGTGGTAGGGTGGGATGAAAGTGTATAATTTCTCTCTGGTGACCTTCATGATTAAATTTTATTTGAAGACTTTTGGGGTGAATTTGCCCACAGCCTCCATGTATTTAAGACCTGGTGGAGGGGGAGTTTGAGTGGGGTGTAGTTGGGAGGAGATGCTGATAGATGGGTGGGTGGGTGCGAGGATTGGGAGGGCATGCGAAGGTGGGAGGGTGTGGCAGATGGGGTGTGTATGTGAGTGGCAAGATTTGTGGGGATGAGAGGGTATTTGGGGGTGGATGGTGTGGGTGGGAGTGTTTGTAGAAGTTCTGGGTTAGATGGTATATTAGGGTAGGAGAGTTTGTGGGGGTGGGAGGCTGTGTGGGTTGGAAGGGTGTGTGGGGATGGGAGATTTGTATGGGAGATTGTGGGCACTGTGGCGATGAAAGTGGGTGTTGGTTATGGTTTCAGAGACAAATGGGGTGAGCTGAGTTCGGGATCAGAGAGTTAAATGTTGGATAAGTACATATACCGGAGAAACGTGTTATGTGAAAGCTGTTGGTCCCTGCGATTGTCAGGTTCAATGAGGCAGTTTGTTAAAGTTGAGAAATGTAAGTGTTGTTAAAATTTAATTCCTGGCATGTGGGTCTCACTGGTTAGGCCAACATTTATAGCCCGTAATAAAAAAGATATTGCCAGCAAAACCCAACAGTTCAGCAATCCAGCTCAGAGGAAGAGTCATAACTGATTGTATCCACAGATGCTGCCACAACGGCTGAGTTTCTCCAGCATTTTCTCATCTGAATTTCAGATTTCTAGATTTTCTGCGATATTTTGTTTTCACTTACAGCCAAACCTGAATTGCACTTGAGAAGGTGGTGGGAGCTGCCTTCTAGAACCTTTGCAGTCTTTGGAGGGTGAAGGCATTCACAATGTTGTTGGGAAGGATGTTCGGATTTTGATCTAGAATTACTCAGACATTAATATTGGACAGGCCGAGCTCATTTTCACTGGAGTTTTTGAAAAATGAGGGGTGATTTAACTGAAGTTTGTAACATCATAAATGGTCTTAACAAGGTGGGTGTGGAAAGGTTGTTTCCTCTTGTGGCTGAGTCTAGAATTAGGGGAAATTGTTTTAAAATTAGGGATCATTCTTTTTGGGACAGAGATTAGGGGAAATATTTTTCCTCGGAGGTTGTACAACTTTGGACATTTCCTCCTCAGAAAACAGTGGAGGTGGGGGTCATTGAGAATTTCTAAGAGGAGATGGATAGATTCTTGCAAGGCAGAGAAATCCAGGATTATTGGGGTGGGTGGGTGGGTGGGAATGCAGAATTTAAAAAATAAGGCCATGAGACACAGGAGCAGAAGGAAGCCATTCAGCCCGTGGAGCATGCTCTGCCATTCAGTGAGACCATGGCTGATCTGATAACCCTCAACTGCCTTTTCCCCAAAAGCCTCAGTCCCCTTACTAATTAAAAATAGGTCTATCTCAGTCTTGAATATACTTAATGACTCAGCCTCTGTCATAAACTATTCCACAGATTCATTACCCTCCGAAAGAAGAAATTCTTCCTCATCTCTGTCTTAATTGTATGACCCCTTAGTCTGGGATTATGTCCTCTGGTCCTACACATTCATACAGGGCAAACAACCTCTCCACATCTACACTATCGAATCCCCTAGCAATGTTTCAATAAGGTTGCCTCTCATTCTTCAGAATTCCAATGAGTACAGGTGCAAGATACAAAATCTCTTCTCATAACACAGTCCCTCCATACCTGGTGTCAGCTTAGTGAACCTTCTCTGAACAGCCTCCAATTCCAGTATAGTCTTCCTGCGATAAAGGGACCAAAGCTGTTCACTGTATTCCAGGTACCTGGACTTCAGTAAGATGTTGAACAAGGTTCCTCATGGTAGACTGGTTAGCAAGGCTAGATCTCATGGCATACAGGGAGAACTAGCCGTTTGGATACAGAACTGGCTCAAAGGTAGAAGACAGAGGGTGATGGTGGAGGGTTGCTTTTCAGACTGGAGGCCTGAGACCAGTGGTGTGCCACAAGGATCGATGCTGGGTCCACTGCTTTTTGTCACTTATAAAAATGACGTGGATGTAAACATAGGAGGTATAGTTAGTAAGTTTGCAGATGACACCAAAATTGGAGGTGTAGTGGACAGTGAAGAAAGTTACCTCAAAGTACAACGGGATCTTGATCAGATGGGTCAATGGGCTGAGAGTGGTAGATGGAGTTTAATTTAGATAAATGTGAGGTGCTACATTTTGGAAAGGTATATCTTATACATTTAATGGGAAGGTCCTGGGAATGTTGCTGAACAAAGAGATCTGGAGTGCAGGTTCATAGTTCCTTGAAAGTGGAGTTGCAGGTAGATAGGATAGTGAAGAAGGTGTTTGGTATGCTTGCCTTTATTGGTCAGAGCATTGAGTAAAGGGGTTAAGGGGTCATGCTGCGCCGTGCAGGACATTGTTTAGGCCATTTTTGGAATATTGTATGCAATGCTGGTTTCCCTCCTATCAGAAGGATGTCGTGAAACTTGAAAGGGTTCAGAAAAGATTTACAAGGATGTTGCCAGGATTGGAGGTATTGAGCAATAGGGAGAGGCTGAATAGGCTGGGGCTATTTTCTCTGGAGCATCGGATGCTGAGGGGTGACCTTAAGAGGTTTATAAAATCATGAGGGACATGGATAGGATAAATAAACAAGGTCTTTTCCCTGGGGAAGGGGAATCCAGAACTAGGTTTGGGTGAGAGGGGAAAGATATAAAAGGGACCTAAGGAGCAACTTTGTCACGCAGAAGGTGGTGCGTGTATGGAATGTGCTGCCAGAGGAAGTGGTGGAGGCCCTTACAATTGCAACATTTAAAAGAATCTGGATGGGTATGTGAATAGGAAGGGTTTGGAGGGATATGGGCCAATTGCTGGCAAATGGGGCTAGATTAGGTGAGGATATCTGGTAGGTGTAGACAAGTTGAACTGAAGGGTCTGTTTCTGTGCTGTACATCTTTATGACTCGATGTCGTATAACCAATGCCTTGTTGAGTTCTAGCAAGATTTCCCTATCTTTATGCTCCATCGCCATTGAATTAAAGATCAATATTCCATTTACTTTGCCTACCACTTGCATCCTACCTTTTTGGCTGAGGACTAACAAATCTCTCTGTGCTGCAGCTTCCTGCTATCTTTATCCATTTAATAACATTCAACTCTTTTATTCTTGATTCATTACATAATAATTTGGAATGTTTTATTAAGTTTTAAAATGATGTTGTTCATTCTGAAGCTAGGGTCTTAAATCTAAACAAAGGTAACTGTGGAGAAGTTACTGGATCTGGACAATACATTAAAATATTTAATGATGGACAGGCAATTGTTAATAGTTTAAATATTAATACATGATGGACAACAAACATATATTCCTTTAAAGTACAAAATATAACAGACTCACTTTCATTACAAGTCACCATGGCTAACAAAGGAAGTTAAAGATCACATTAAAGATCAAAGGAGATGGTTTATAAATTTGTCGAAAAATAGTAAACCTGAGGATTGGGAATATTTTAAAATTCAGCAGATGAGGAACACAAACTGATAAAGGGAGAATAGATTTTCATGTAAACCAGCAAGAAACATTTAAACAGACTGTAAAAACGTCTGTGTGTACATAAGAAAGAAAAGATTTGCAAAGACAAATGGAACCTACTACATACAGACTTAAGAGAATGTATAAAGGGAAATAGGGAGCTGACAGAGAAGCTTTGTGGTCATCTTCACAAAGGTAGATGAAAGAAATCTCCCAGAAATAACAGTGATCCAAGGAAGGAGTGAGAATGAGGAACTGAATGAAATAATTATTAGTAACAATAATTAGGACTAAACATAATAGTGGGACCAAAAATTAACAAATTCCTGACACTCAAAATATACTTCCCAGAGTATTGGAAGATGTAGCTATAGAGATAGCAGATGCATTCATGATCATCTTTCAAAGTTCTAAACATTTTGGAATGTTTAAACATTGAAATATTGACCTCATTATTTAAGAAAGAAAGGGGAGAGTAGACAGGGAATTATAGACCTGATAGCCTAACATCAGTAAGAGGGAAAATACTAGAATCTGTGATGAAGCATGATATAGTCATAGAGATCTATAACCCAGAAAAAGGCTCTTCAGCCCATGGCACCCAAACTGGTCAAAAAAATCCACCTAAGTATTCTAATCATATTTTAGTGCACTTGGTCCAAAGCCTTGCATGCCCTGGCATCACAAGTGATAACTGAAAACTTAGAAAATAGTTATTTGATTAGGCAAAGCCACCACTTTTGTAAAGGAAGTTGTCTTTGACAAATCTGTTGAAGGTTTTTTTCAGCCACTGGCAGAATGGATGAGGGGGAACCTGTGGATGTGGTGTGGTTAGAATTACAGAACGCTTTTGATAAGGTCCTACACAGAGATTAGTAAACAATATTAGATCACATGGAATTGGGGGGAATATAGTGGCATGGATTGCGAATTAATCAACAGATAGAAAACAGAAAGTAAGAATAAATGGGTCATTCTCTGGTTGGCAGGCTGTGGCCAGTTGGGTACCACAAGGATCACTGCCTGGGCCCCAGCTATTCACAATCCTTACCCAATGATTTGGATGTAAATGTGAATTGTGAGGATGATGCAAAGAGGCTCAAGGGAAATTAGACAGGCTGAGTGAGTGAGCAAGAACATGGAAGATGGATAAGTTTGAGGTTATCCACTGTAGTCAGGCAAACGGCAACACAGAGTATTTCTTAAATACTGTGATTTGTGAGAGACTGGGAAGTGTTGATTTCCAAAGGGATCTGCATGTCCTTGTTCATATATCACTGAAAGCTAATATGCAGGTGCAGCAAACAGTTACAAAGGCAAGTTGCCCTTTACCACAAGAGGGTTTGAGTACAGGAATAAAGATGTCCTGCTTCAGTTGTGTACAGCATTGGTGATACTGTACCTGGAATAAGGTGCACAGTTTGGGATCCCTTACCTGAGGAAAGATATACCTGCCATAGAAGGAGTGCAGTGGAGATTCACCAGACTGATTCCTGGGATGGTGACACTGTCCCTGAAGAGAGCTTGAGGAGACCGAGCCTCTGGATTTTAGAAAAATTAGAGATGGGCTCATAGAAACTGAGAAAAGTCTTACAGGGCATGACAGAGTGGATTCAGAAAGATGGCTTCCTCTGTCTGGGGATGTCTAGAACCAGGGAACACAAAATAAAGGGCAAAGACTGAGATCAGGAAGAATATCTTCACTCAGGCAGTAGAATCTTTGGAATTCTCTATCCCTGAGGTCTGTGGAAGCTCAATCACTGAGTATGTTCAAGACAGAGACTGATAGATTTCTAAGTGCTGATGACATCAAGGGATATGCAGATGGCGCGTGAAAATGGTATTGAGGTAGGTGATCAGCCATGATTTAAAATGATGGAGCAGAATTGAAGGGCTGAATCCTGCTATCGTTCTGTGTCTCTATTGAATTATTTATTCCCAGTATATTAAAGGTTTCTACAATGACACATTCCTGGAACGATTCAACCAGACCTTACCCACCCCTCACTTGGTGCTGCTATATTCAGCAACTGTCTCGGTGTTTGCAGTCGGTGGGATGATTGGCTCTCTGCTCGTCGGGCTGCTTGTGGCAAGGTTTGGTCAGTAAGTATCATTAGCGTCGCCCATCTCTGTCCTTATCTCAGCTCTGCTGCTGTTGAAGCCCTCATTTCTCTTTTTGTTACCTCTGGACTTGACTATTCCAACACACTCCAGGCCAACGTCTCCCATCTCACCCTCCATAATCTTATTGAAAACTCTGTTGCCTGTGTCTTTCCTCACATCAAGCCCCAGTCCCCAATTGCTCCATACCCTCTGACCTATATTGGCTACAATGTTTTGCTTTTAAAGTCCTCCTCCTCTTCATTTTCAAATCTCATGTGGACCTCACTCTTCCCTATTTCTCCTCCAGCCAACAAACCTTCCAGGTTGCCCTGTTCCTCTAATTCTGGTCTCTTAACACACCCCAGTTTTCAACACTCCACCATTGGTGGCCATGACTTCAGCTTTCTAAACCCACAGCCTGAGAATTCCTTCCCTAAACCTTGTTTCTCTCTACTTCTCCTTCCTCTTTTAAGATCCTTCTTTTAAAAACTACTTCTTCGATCATGAGTCTTTGGAATTCTGTCCTGAAAAGGTGGTGGAAACAGAGTCCTTTGATATTTTTATGACAGAGATGAAGTGATTCTTGTTAAGCAACAGGGTGACAGGTCACCAGGATAGGTGAGAATGTGGTTTTGAGGTTACAGTAAGGTCAGCTGTGATCTTATTGAATGGTGGAGTAGGTTCAACAGGCTGAGTGGCCCATCTTTGCCTCTGATTGTTTGTAGTCTTCCTGTCATTCTCCCTTTATTCTCCATTATTTTTCCTCATTCTCATTTTTCTGACTCTCATTCTTCCATTTTCCTCTCAGTCTGTCTCTCATTTCTTGCCCGTCTCAATTATTCACATTTTATCACTCTTCTTTTTGTTCTGTTTTTCACTGTCTCACTTATTCATTCTCCCTCAGTCTTTCATTTCTCCCTTTTTCACTCTCTCTCTCTCTCTCTTTCTCATGCAAACTCCTGAAATTGTCACAGGATTCAGAAGAGGGATCTTTGCTGATTTCCTAACCTGATGGTTGTGCATTTCCCACAGAGTGAGACCGTGCTTAGGCTGAGACTGAGTTCACTCCGCACAGCCTGGGAGATCTACCTGAAGTCTTTTGTACTGTTTGCCAGGGGACCACTGTAGAAGGGTGCAGCTCCCACGTCAACGAGAAATCCTGCTGTCTGCTCTAAGCAGAACCTAACATTGTTGAGAAGAAGGAATGATCTATCATGTCTTATCACATTGAATAAAGAATGACTGTATTCAAGGACCAGGGTTGAAAAGATTAAGGAATGGGGCAGCACGGTGGCACAGTGGTTAGCACTGCTGCCTCACAGCGCCAGAGACCTGGGTTCAATTCCTGCCTCAGGCGACTGACTGTGTGGAGTTTGCACATTCTCCCCATGTCTGCGTGGGTTTCCTCCGGGTGCTCCGGTTTCCTCCCTCAGTCCAAAGATGTGCAGGTCAGGTGAATTGGCCATGCTAAATTGCCTGTAGTGTTAGGTAAGGGGTAGATATAGGGTCATGGGTGGGTTGCGCTTCGGCGGGGTGGTGTGGACTTGTTAGGCCGAAGGGCCTGTTTCCACACTGTAAGTAATCTAATCTAATCTAAATGAACTAATCAGAGTGATTAAAGATTTGATTGCATTGGTAGGGAGTACCTGTTTCAGAACTTGGGAGTTAAAATTCGAGCCAGGCTGCTCAGGGGTGAAGTCCGTTATCTCTTCCTTACACTGAGGGGAGTGGGAGTTTGGCAATCTCTCTCCCAAAAAAGGTGTTGAAACTGAGAGGGAGAGGAGAGGGTGAAATAAAAGCAGAAAGTGCAGGACAAAGTCAGCAGCTCTGGGAGTGTCTGCGGAGTGAGAAGCAGAATTAATGGTTGGAGTCCAAAGACTCTTCTTCTCCTCCTCCAAAGAGTCATTCTACAAAAACTTAAATAAAATAAAAATATGGATTTTTAACTGAAGGGTAAGCAAGGACACCAGCTGTCCTGAGAATTGCATGAGGATTAAATCTTGCAGGTCATGATTGATACCATGTCTCCCACAAACATCTCTCCAATTGATTGACAGGAAGGGCACCCTTGTGTACAGTACACTCCTGATGTTAGTAGCCGGACTTCTGATGGGATTCAGCCGAGTACTGCATTCCCCGGAAATGGTCATCTTGGGACGCTTCCTGACTGGAATCCATTCAGGTAATGAGGTCATTTGCAGCTCACTCAGTCATCACTGCCCCACTTGGGGGTAACTGTTCAGAGAGTGATAGAGTCAGTCAGAGAGGTGTGTGGTGGCAGAGAGAGAGAGAGAGAGGAGGGCACAGATTGAGAGGGGATAGAATGGGAGGGATTTGGACAGATTGAGAGTGAAGAGTGCGTGGAGCAGAGGCGGAGAGGCAGGGAGAGAGTGGGCAGAGAGATGGAGAGGGGAAGACAGCAGGGGAGTCAGGAATGAGGGATGGATTGCAGGAAATGCACACATAGAGGGAGAAACAGAGAAAGATGCTCACAGACCGAGCGAGACAGGAAGGAGACTTTTAAATCGGGAAGAGAGAAGATAGATAGAGGCACAATGACAGAGAGTGGCTCAGATAGAAAGAAGGAGGGAAAAATAGGAAGGAAGAAGGATAAGGATGATTCTAGAAATGACAGGTTGATAGCTTTGAAAGGTTGTATCTTTACTGCTGATACCAGCTCCTGACTAAACCTTTCTCCATTTTTTGCTATCTCCAGGTATTTCACTCAGTGTGGTTCCGATGTATCTGGGTGAAATTGCTCCCAAAAATCTGCGAGGATTCCTGGGTTTAATACCTACTATCTTCATCTGTCTGGGAGTGTTTGCAGCCCAAGTGCTGGGACTGAGTGAGTTGATGGGGAAGGTAAGCCTTGTGAACCCAAGTCAAACCTCTCACCTTCTCTCTCACCCCAGCCCAAGTTTATTCAGCGTCTGCCTCTGAGGTACTCATGGTAAACACTGAATCCTTTCAATCTCTGACAGCTGATCTGAATTAGTTTTGAGGATGGCTTCAGGGAGCACTGCTTCACCTATTATCTCAGTCTGACAAAGAGCTAGATGGCACAACCGCACGGAAACGAATTTGACACTATCCCTCTCCCAACCAGCTCTTGGAGGCTAAAGCAGTACATTGAAAACCTTGTTGTGGTGAAGAGTCACTGGACTCAAAATGTAAACTCTTGCTTTCTTCCCACATATGCTGCCAGACCTGCTGAGTTTTGCCAGCAATTTATGGTTTTTATTCCCAACTTTATTGATGCCAAATGAATTTCTGAACAAAGATTTTGTGCCATCACGAAGTTCCCTACCACCACATGCTGCTATTTTCAGTTCCATCATGACACCTGATTTGGTCCCTGCCTCTTATCACCTGCTGCTGAAACCCTCATCGAGACCTTTGTTACTTCCAGACTTGACTATCCCTGTGCATTGTTTGCTTCTTCCGTGAGATATATGTTACATGTGATACGAGCATTGCTGGCTAGGCCAGCACTTTTTTGCCTCTCCCTAACTGTCCAGAGATTAAATATCTGTCTATCTCAGCCTTGAAAATATTTAATGATCCAGACTTGACAACTATCTGTCGTAAAGACTCCCACATTTTCATTCCCCTCTGAGAAAAGAAATTCATTTTTTCCTGTGTCTTATATAAGTGACCTCTTTTTCCTGAGATGGTGTCCATTAGTCCTAAACTCCCCCACAAAGGGAAGCAATCCTTCTGCATCTATCCTGTCAAGTCCTCTAAGAATCACTTATGTTCAATAAGGTCGCCTCTCATTTTTCTAAATTCTAGTGAGTACAGGCCCAATCTTCTTCTCATAAGTTAGCCCTACATACTCGGGACAAAGATTGTGAAGCTTTTTGGAAATGTTTCTAATTCCATTATATCTTTCCTTAGTTAACAGGCTCAAAACCATTCACAGTATTCCAGTTATTGTCTAACTATTACCCTGTAAATTAATTAGCAAGCCTTTCCTACTTTATACTCATTCACTTTGAAATAAAGTCAACTCACTCTTTACCTTCCCATTACCTGTTGAACTTGCATATTAACTTTACATGATGTATACTTGAAGACTAAAATTCTTATCTGCTGTCACTTTCTGCTTTTAACTAATATCCAGCCACTCTAATTTTCCTCACAAAGAGCATAACCTCACATTTTCACACATATATTCCAACTGCCAAGCTTTTTCCCACTTGCTTAACTTGTCTAGCCACATTGCTGGCCTGGGTCTGGAGTCATGAGACCAGGTAAGATTGGCAGTTTTCCTTTCTTCGAGCGCATTAATTTGTGGGTTTTTATGGCAGTCAACAATGGTCACCATCAGGCTAACTTTTGTTTAAATTTCAATTCAAATTTCATCTTCTACCATGGCATGATTCAAACCAATGTCTTCAGAACATTAGCTTGGGGTTCAGGGTTACTGGATAAGTGACCTTGTCACCATGCCACCACCTCCTCTTTAAACTACTTAAACTCATCCAAAATGGCTGCCTGTGACCTCACTCACATGGTTCCATTTCCCTGTGGTCACTGTGGGGCTAACTGGCCATTAGTTCCCACAGTGCCTCAATGTAAAATTCTCATCCTTGTTTGCAAATCCCTCCATGGCCTCATACCTCCCAATCTCTGTAATCTCCTCTAACCCTATAGTCCTCCAAGATATCTGTGCTCCTCTAATATAAATATCTTGACCAATGACTATACCAACTATTGTTTGGAATCCAAGCTGAGGAATTTTCTTCTCACAGCTCTCCACTTCAGTACTTCACATTCTTCTTTAAAATTATATCTTAAAACCTACTTCTTTGACCATGTTTTTAGTCACCGGACACAATATTTGACTTTACAAAAAGCAGTGCTTCTTCAGTACTGACTCTCAGACAGTTCAGTACTCCCTCAGTACTGACCCTCCAGTAGTGCAGTACTCCCTCAGTACTGACCCTTTTATGGTGCAATGCTCCCTCAGTATTAATTCTGTGATAGTGCAACATTTCCTCATACTGACTCCTGCCAGTACAGCATTCCCTCAGTACTGATCTCCTAGCATTCAGTGCTTCCTCAGTACTAAGCCCTTGACAATATAGTACTCCCTCAGTGTTTACTCTCCAACAGTGCAGCATTCTCTCAGTACTGAGCCTTTGACAGTGTAGTGCTTCCTCTGTTTCGACCCTCCAAAAGTGCAGTAAATCTTCAGTACTCAGTACTGTGCCATGCTGTGTGGAGTTGTGTTTAAAATACCACAGACTCAGAGACAAGATTGTTACTCACTGGGTCACAAAGTGTGTACAAGAGAGCACAGAATGTTGATGTGCGACTATTGGTCCAGTCTCTGGCCTGGAGCTGCAATCCTTTATAAATTATCTCACAATGAAATTTGTGTTCCAGTTAACTGCTTCTTCCCAGTTTCTTTTCTGTACATGATGGTGTATTTATTTTTACATGAATACCTACAAAGCTGAGAGAGATTTTCAGCTTCTAATAACTTATAGATTTCTAGCCAAAGTCTCTTGTTTTGGAAACTGCACCAACTAAATTTTTCAACTAAGAATGTGACTGTGTTTTCACTGAACTGTCCTGAACTCCTGTATACCTGCTGCAATCTATGTATACTCTATTATATTTGACCTTTGACAGAAATGCTGCAGTGTACTTGCCTTCCTGTGTATTTAGCTCTGGTGTACACACATACACAAACTCCACCCCACTCCCGTCCCAGCTTCTGACCCCAGTCAGTTCCCTTCCCAATTGCCCTGAAACCTTTCAATCTCTAGTTTTTCTAAACTAAGATCACTCCTTGGAATCCAACACAGTACATACAGTTTTCCATTAACACACCACAGGGGTCCATAGCTACTTGTTTTCTGAACAATGCCAGAGTAAGGTCACAGTTTCACAATGACACTGAACTCAATTTACTCTTAAAGTAAACTTAATAGAAATAACCCACATTCATCTGCCTCTTTGGTAAAATATCTCTTCCAAAAATGACATTATATATTTTAATTATACATCTTCCATCAAATTACCCCTGGTACACCGGCTCCCACGGATTCCTTCCCAGTTTTGGGCACCTCGGTGTTTCCCACCTGCTCTGATTTATATAAATCTTTCCCCCACCCCAGTGTACTCTCTACAGTTTACCTGTCTCCTGGTATATCTGTTGCAATCTACATATCCTCTATTATATTTGACCTTTGACAGAAATGCTGCAGTGTCTGTGTATTTGGCTCTGGTGTACATACATACACAAACCCCACCTCACTCCCATCCCTGGTTTGTATGTGCTTGTATTTAGGTCAAACTGAACACTGGTTTAGGTAATGAGCTCACTTCTAAGCAGAGGTTTCTCCAGTTACAAATTCACATTGGCTTTCTCTCCTTTGTATGACTTATTTTCTTCTTCTCCCCTTCTCTTTGCCTCATTCCCTGCTTCTCTCTGTTTTTCTCCCTCTCTTTCTCTCTGCTTCTTTTTCCATGTCTCTCTGCCTTTCTCTCTCTCTCTTTCTCTCCCTCTGTCTATTCCTCTTTATTTAACTCCCTCTCTCCTTGTTCATCTCTTTTCTTTATGTTCTCTCTGTGTTTATTTCTGAGTCTTCCTCTTCTGCTCTCTCTGTCTATCTCTGTTCATGTCTCTCTGTATCTCTTTCGTTCTGTCCATTGTGCACTCTTTGTTTCTCTCTCTCTTTTTCTGACTCTGTCTCTCTGTGTCCATCTCTTTCTTGTCTCCCCCCACACTCCCCCACTCCCATCCATCTCCTTTCCATCCTTCTTCCTTCTCTCTTCCACACCCCACACCCTTCCATTTCTGTGACTGTCTACAGGAGAAGGACTGGCCTCTCTTGCTGTCTCTGATCATGGCTCCAGCCCTGGTTGAACTGCTGTTCCTTCCTTGGTTCCCAGAAAGTCCGCGATATTTGCTGATTCAGAAAGAGGACATTGCAGCCACAGTGCGAGGTGTGAACTGGGAATGGGGATGGAGGGGAGGGCTGGGGGAGGGAGGAGAAGAGGAGGGGAGAGAGGGGGTGGAATTGTGGATGGAGAGTTGGAAGGAGTGGAGGGAGAGGAAGCAGCAGAAGGTGGTGTGTTGTGTTGATGAATAAAAGGGGACTTAAAATATCAGTTGAAAGTAGTTCCAAAGCACGTTGTAGAGCTCAATCTTTCCTACTTTCAGTGTGACAGAAACACTTAGCATTGTCACTCCAGGATGAAAGTAGAAAACAATTTGGAATAGTTGACAAAAGCGAGTTCCATAATATCACTGATAATTTTATCAGTCTTCCCATTGCGAGTACCCTCAATTGTGCGGTGTGCCACTATGACTGTGCAAAATGGGACAGACTTTGAACTGATCTAGCAACTCACAACTGGGCATCATGAGATGCTGTGTGCACCACCAACAGCCGAATCGTATACCAACGCAAACCAACCTAAACTAAAACTGGAGATTTTGGAGATCTGGAAAAAGAAACAGAAATTGCTGGAGAATCTCCAGTGGATCTGGAAGCATCTACAGGAAGAAAGCAGAGTTAACATTTTGAGTCAGCGACTCGTTAATAGAACGGCTGCTCGCCCTCCTCACCCAGACCCACACTTCAACCTGACCAGCAACAACTCAACCACAAAGCAGCCCTCTCAAATATT
Source organism: Chiloscyllium punctatum (assembly GCF_047496795.1). Taxonomy (NCBI): domain Eukaryota; kingdom Metazoa; phylum Chordata; class Chondrichthyes; order Orectolobiformes; family Hemiscylliidae; genus Chiloscyllium; species Chiloscyllium punctatum. Next base: position 15,159,455 of record NC_092776.1, on the reverse strand, counting down.
GCCAGAACAATACCCAGCAGTTCCCACACCTAGCTGAACTCCCTAGCGTTTCCAGTCTCAGCAGTTCGCAGTCCGTGCTGTGAGCACTTTAGGCCTTGCTTTTAATGCTTGTGCCACACAGGTACCTGGTAATTACCATCTGCAACAAAAGAGAGTCTAACCTCCTCCCCTTGATGTTTAAATGGCATTGCCATCACTGAATTCCCCACTATCAACATCCTGGGGGTCATCATTGACTAGGAACTGAACTGGACTATCCATTAAAAATACTGTGGCTGTAAGAGCAGGTCAGAGGCTGGATATTCTGCAGTGAATAACTCTCCTTATGACTCCCCAAATTTTGTCCGCCATCCACAAGATACAAGTGAGGAGCGTGAGGGAATACTCCCCTCTTACCTAGATTCGTGCAGCTCCAACAACACTCAGTCAGTTTGACATCACTCAGGACACAGCAGCCTGCTTGACTGGCACTTCATCTCACATCTTCATCATTCACTTTCTCCACCACCAATTCTCGGTATTAGTATCATGTATTATCTGTTAGATGCACTGCAGAAATGCACCAACAGCACCATCCAAACTCACAACCACAACCATCTAGAAGGACAAATGCAGCAGATGCAATGGAACACTACCAAACCAAACCACTCACTATCCTGTCATGGTATTATATTGCCGTTTTCAGTGTTGCTGGGTCAAAACTCTGGGACTTGCCCCTTCCCCCCCCCACTCGCGTCCCCAAAAACATTATGGGTGTCCAATCTGCAACAGTTCAAGATGGTGGCTCACCACCACATTCTCCAGCCCATAAAGAGCAATAAATGCTGGCCCAGCCAGCATGGCACACATCCCACTGATGAATTAAAAAATTATGATTGCTGGCTATGTGACTGGGACTCTGACTGCATCTGTTTCAGCTACTGTTTCATATTTTCGCTTTTCCCCTTGTACTAATGAGAGATTGTAGCTAGACAGTGGATCAGGTCACTGCTGGATTGTCCCAGAAACACATTTGGAGCCAGGGTTTTAATCTTGTCCAGGTGGTAGATCATGGATTAGAGGTGCTGGAAAGGCACAGCAGTTCAGGCAGCATCCGAGGAGCAGTAAAATCGATGTTTCGGGCAAAAGCCCTTCATCAGGAATACCCTTCATCATTGTTTTTACCCCATTTGTTTTTACCCAGGTGGGTAGATCAGGCAGTCTTTTCCACACCCCCTGTGCTGAACTGGCTGAACAACCTGTTCCTCTTCTTCTGCAGAGCAGTGGTTCAATAGCATCTCCCAATGACCATTGTCAGTGAGCAAGAGAGAAGGTGAAATAACAGTCTCACTCTCACCAACAATGTCTGAGAATGAAATGGTCGGTCTGCCCAGGGTCACAAGATCATAAGAAATGGAGCAGAAGGAGGCCATTCAGCCCAATTTGTCAATCTGCTTGGCCTCACATTCCTGTCTACTGCCCAACTGAGATGAAAGATGGCTATTTGGGATCAGAGGTGAGGTGCAAGATGGTCTTACTGGGGCTGCATCTTGTTGTGCCATTGTGCTTAATAAATTCCAGAGACAAATTCATTTGTGCCTCACATAGTGGGCAAGTCTAACTGGCCACAGAGAGTTGGGAGAATGGGTGAGATACCAGGGACTGAATCAGTGGCCATGTTGAATAATCAGATAATTTATTTTTTCTTTCCTTTGCCATTCTTTCCCCTAGCACTGACGTGGTATCGGAACAAGTACAACAGCAACATACAGGCAGAGATTGAGGAGATGCAGGAAGAGCAGAGATCATTGACTTCCTTACAAACCATCTCAGTTTTCCAGCTGATAGCCGATTACTCAGTCCGATGGCAGCTCGTGTCAGTCATTGTGATCAACATTGGGATGCAGCTTTCAGGAATAGACGCGGTGAGTGAGGGTGGAAACGAAGGGAAATTGGGTTTGCCAAAGAAGCGAGAGGCCAAAAGAGAGAAAGACTTGCTTTTCCTTTGCACATTCGTGACCTCAGAACATTGCAAAGCACTTCACAGCCACTAACATTTGAAGTGTGGCCACTGTTGTAAGGTAAGAAACACAGCAATCAGTTTGCACACAGTTAGTTCAGCAAACAACGAGATAAAGACCAGATTATCTCTTTAAAAATATTGGTTGAGTGACAAATATCATCTGACCATCAGAGAGAACTCCCCTGTTCTTCAGTTAGACCATGGGATCTTCTACATCCGCCTGAACTGATACATGAGGCTTCAATTTAACTTGCTATCCTCATTCAATGGGGTATTCCTTCAGTACTGACCGTCTGACGATGCGGCACATCCCCACCTGACCCTGACAGTGCTGCACTCCTTCAGTACTGATCCTCCAACAGTGCAACAGTGCAGCAGTGCCTCAGCACTGATCCTCTGACAGTCCTGCACTCCCTCAGTACTGACCCTCTGACAATGCAGCACTCCCTCAGTACTGATCCTCCAACAGTACAGCAGTCCCTTAGCACTGATCCTCCGACAGTGCGACACTCCCTCAGCACTGATCCTCTGACAATGTTGCACTCTTCCAGCACTGACTCTCCAACAATGCAGTATTCCCTCAATACTGACCATCCAACAGTCCAGCATTCAGTCAGTACTGACCCTCCACTAGTACAGCATTCCCTCAGTACTGACCCTCTGACAGTGCAGTGCTCCCTCGGTCCTGACTCCCTGACAGTGGTGCACTCCCTCACTATTGACCCTCTGTAATGTTGCATTGTCCCTCACTACTGCACTTGGAGTGTCAGCCTGGATCTTGTGCTCAAGCTTCTGAAACATTACTTGAACTCCCACCATCGTCCTCTGAGACAGAAGTGTTACCACTGAGTGACAGCTAACACAACCCAATGATGAGCTGCATTTGAGAATATACCAGACTAAAGAGATCTGTTTCTGTCAATGATTTGTTTCATGATTAGTTTGAGCTGCAAACTGACCTGTTTGTACAAACCAATCTGTTTTTCTTTCAGATCTGGTTTTATACAAATAGGATATTTGAAAAATCTGGGATCCCTAAGCAATATATCCAATATACTACTGTGGGGACTGGTGCAATTGAGGTTGTTGCTGGACTGATTGGGGTAAGTTACAGCTTATTTCCTATTTCACCAAGAACCCTAAAACAACAAGCCAGGCATGGAGACATTTGTAGTAAATTCCTGAAGATGCTATAACCCTGAAGGACCAGCGGAAAATGCTGGAAATACTCAGCAGGTCAGGTGACGTATAAAGACGGGAACAGGGTGAAATGGGGGAGCCACAAACATGGGTTCAGTCAGTTTGGTTCAGGTGGGAGGCTAAAAGGCAAAATATATCTGAAATGGGAATCCAAACCACCTTAAACCCAACCAGTTCATGTTTCAGTGGAGGTTGGACTAAGACTCCACAAGTATCTGTATCCTCAATGATGAAAGAGCCCAGCACACAGTGCATAGATAAGGCTGAAATATTCGCTGTAATCATTATCCACAATTGCCAAGTGAACGATTCATCTCGGACTCCTTCAATGGTCCCCATCATTACAGATACCAGACTTCAGCCAATTCGCTTCACTTCACGTGATACCAAGAAACAGTTGGAAGCACGGGATACTGCAAAGGCTATGAGCCCTGACAAAGTTCCAACTGTAGTCCAGACTTGTGCTGCAGAGCTAGCAGCTCCCCTAGCCAAGCTCTTCCAGTACAGTTGCAGCACTGGTATCTACCTGACAACTTCCTAGGCATGTCCTATACATTAAAAACAGGACAAATTCAACCCAGCCAATTACCATCCTATCTGTCTGCTCATGATTATCAGTAAAGTGATGGAAGCTATCAAGCAGCACCTGCTCAGCAATGACCTGCTCAGTGATGCCTACTTTGGGTTCCATTAGGACCAAAGCTCCTGATGTATTCTCGCCCTGATTCAAACATGGACAAAAGGGCTGAATTCCAGAGAGGAGGTGAGAGTAACAGCCCTTGACATCAAGGAGTCCGAGCAAAAATAGAATCAGTGTGACTCGGGGGGAGTATTCTGTGTTGGTTGGAATCACACCTGGCTCATAGGAAGATGGTTGTCGGAGGTCAGTCATCTCAGCTTCAGGACATCATTGCAGGAGTTCCTCAGGGTAATGTCCTAGGCCCCACCACATTCAGCTACTTCATCAATGGCCTTCCCTCCATCATAAGGTCAGAAGTGGGGATGTTCGCTGATGATTGCACAATGTTCAGCATTATTCACAACTCCTCAGACACTGAAGCAGTCCATGTTCAAATGAAACAAAATCTGGACAATATCCAGGCTTGGACTGACAAATGGCAAGTGATATTCGTGTCACACAAATGGCAGGCTGTGACCATCACCAATAGGAGACAATCTAAACACCGCCCCTTGACATTCAGTGGTGTTACCGTCACTGAATATCCAACTGTCAACATCCTGGGCATTACCATTGACCAGAAACTCCTCTGTATTCACCACATAAACTCAGTGGCTACAAGAGCAGGTCAGAGGTTAGGAATACTGCAGTGTGTGACTCACCCTGACTCCCTAAAGCTTGTGCATCATCTACAAGGCAGCAAAGCTAACCACTGAGCCATCAAATGAACCCAGTTGGTAGGTAGAGCTAGTGAGGCATTTGCATCACTGTCAGAACAGGTATCTGGAGAGAATAATGAGGTGAAAAATGCCATCTTAAGTGCATATGAGCTCATACCAGAAGCCGACCGATACCATTTCAGGAATCTAAGGAGGGAATCTGGTCAAATATACATAGAGTTTGAAAGGATCAAACAAAATAATTTTGGCAGTGGTAAGGACATTGAAAATAGATCAAATATATGACATTCTTAGAGAGACTATTATTTTGAAAAAGTTCAAAAATTCACTTCCTGAAGTGGTAAGAACTCATGTGGAAGAGCAGAGAGTTAAGACTGCAAGATTAGCAGCAGAAATGGCAGATGATTATGAGTTGGTTCATAATTTCAATCTGTGAGGGATAGAAATTGGGGAAAGAGAAATCCTTAAAATGGTAAGGGAAAAAGAGATCTCATTGTAAATATTAAAAATAGTTTAGCACAGGGCAAAAAGGAAACCCATGAGGAGGATAGAGAAGAAATGAAGCTCAGGGTACTTCCACTGTTATAAGGTTGGCTGCATGAAGTGTTGGTGGTTTGGAAAAAAAACACTGGGAAGATGGATGTGAGAATACAGGATTTGATTCAATTCCCTACAGTGTGGAAACAGGCCCATTGGCCCAACAAGTCCACACCTACCCATTTCCATCTGACTCACCTAACACTATGGGCAATTTAACATGGCCAATTCACCTGACCTGTACATCTTTGGACTGTGAGAGGAAACCAACGCAGACATGGGGAGAATGTGCAAACTCCACATAGATAGTCACCCAAGGCTGGGATTGAACCTGAGACCCTGGAGCAGATGAGTTGGCTAGACAATCTTAAAATTAGGGTCGAGAGTGTGGTGCTGGAAAAGCATAACTGGTCAGGTAGCATCTGAGGAGCAGGAGAATCGATGTTTCAACAATAGGCTCTTCACCAGGAACGAGGCTTTTGGGCCAAGAGGGCTAAGACATAATCTTTTATCTCTAAGCCCCCTTGGCCCATAAGCCTCATTCCTGCTCCTCGGATGTTGCCTGACCTGCTGTACTTTCCCAGCACCACACTCTCGACTCTGATCTCCAACATTTGCAGTCCTCACTTTCTCCTAGAATTTAAAATTAGTACAGCATGTGATGAGCCAGGAAGCACACAAGAAATTTAAAAAGTGGAGATAAAGTTTTAGTATTATTACCAGTGGGAGGTGAACCTTTAAAGGCAAGATTTAGTGGGCTTTATCAAATCAAATGAAGATTAAATGAGGTGAATTACTTGATAAGAATGCCAGATAGAAAGAAATCTCACAGAGTGTGTCTGTGAATATGCTCAAAAGGTATTTTGACAGGGAAGGAAAGCAAAAGGAGAATGTGTTACTGGTTACAACACAGAGTGAAGAACCAAGTTCAGATTCTGAATTTCAAATTAAATTGGGCAATGAGGAAGTACTCAAATTATTGAGTTACCTTCCAGAGAAAAATCAAAATGACCTGATAGATTTATTACAATCACATGGGGAGATATGGGTATAAGATGGGAAGTACTGGTCTGATTATGTATGATGCAGATACTGAAAATGGAGTTCCGATTAAGCAACATCCTTATACACTTAACCCTCTAAAGTTGGCACAGGTTGAAAAAGATTGAATGCATTCTCAAAGACAATAGAATGAAAGTGAATTGCAGCAAACCGAGCTCACATATTGATAGTGCCACAACCAAATGGTACTTGACCATTATGTGTGAACTCTCGCAATGTCAATACATTACAAAATTTGATTCATATCCCATTCCAAAATTGGAAAACTGTATTGAGAAGGTTGGATCAGCAACTTATATTTCAAAGTTGGACTTACTTAGAGGACACTGACAGGTACTTTTATCCAAAAGAGCGAAGAACATTTTAGCTTTTGTGACACTGAATGGACTGTACCAGTTTAAAGTCATGCCATTTGGTCTGAAAAATGCGGCAGCCATATTCCAAAGACAAACCAATGAAGTTATTTTGAGATTACTAATTGTGTGGTGTGCACGGACGACCTGATGATTTTTAGTCACACATAGAAGGAACATTCGGAGCATCTATCAGAATTGTTCGATTGACTTTGGGAGACTGGCTTGATGATAAACCTGGCAAAGATACAGTTCACGATAGCCCGAGTCACATTCCTGGGCCACGTTATTGGATATGGATATGGGCCCCACGGGAGTTTCCCATAACACCAATGAAGAGGGAAGCACTACGATTCCTGGGACTGAGTGTTTTTTTATCGGAGATTCACACTGAATTTTAACAGTGTGTGGTTGCTTCACTGACATGTTGAAGAAATGTAGAAAATATCAGTGGACGGAGGAATATCAGCAGGCATTTTACAGCCTGAAAGCAGTGTTAACCATTGCAGCAGGGTTAGCCACACCTAATTATGCAAATCCATTCAAGGTAGCTATCAGTGCGAGTGTTGTCCCTAATACTTTCCCTCCACCACCCACACACATTCTCTCTGTCTTCCTTTGTCCCATCTCTCTCTCTCGGTTCCTCTTTCTTTCTCCCTCTTTCTCAGCATCTTTCTATCTTTTTCTCAAAGTTCCTGGCTGGTTTATTTGCTCTTTTGCACAACAGCACACGATGTATGAACAGGAACTGATGTGCGAGGAGAGGATTCTTTGTCTCACTGTTCATTACTTCAACTAACAGCAGAATTTATTCTGTGAGCTGCTCTCTCCTATTTTAAGTGGAGCATGACCCACGCTATGTAACACTGAATAAGGTTTTTGACAATTAAAGAGACTAATGCTGGTGGTTTTTGGTCCCAGGAGTGAAATTGCCTGGTGCTTTTTGACTTTAATAAACAGAAGATGGTGCAGATTTGAGAACGAATCCTCTCTCACAGACTAGTCTAAGTCTCCAGCTCTGATGTGCTGACAGTTATAAGACCCTCCTAGAACTACAGCAAGAACTTTAACCTCAGCTGCACATAGTTACTCACAGAAACTCACAGTGCTGTCATCAATATAGGCCCTGAGTGGGGGAGGCAATGTTACCCACTGGAACTGGAAGGATTGGTTATAAAATTACAACCATTTGTTAAACTTTACTATCCTCATTTACCTTCACCACCCGTTGGTGGAATTCATTTCGCGTGGACTCCAGGAGGTTTGTTGGAAGGTTTGTGCAAGATTTGGTATATTTACTGGAATGGAGCCAGCAATGCAGGACTTGGTTACATAGAGAGATGAGGATTGTTCTCCTTAGAGCAGAGAGATTAAGAGCAGATTTAGAGGATGCGATCAAAATCGTGGGGAGAAATGTTTCTAGTGGCAGAGTCAGTAAACAGAGAACACAGACTTAAAATAATTGAAAAAAGGAGCAGCTGGCACTAGGGTGAATTGTTTTTGATGCAGCAAGTTGTGATATGGAATGCGCTGCCTGAAATGACTTGGATACAGACTTGAGGGGGAAACACTTGCAGGATTGTGCTGTAGGAATCCACACCACATCAGCAGCCCTATTTGGAGTGGAAAGGAAGGAATAAGGAGCTGCCTTAATTAACTCTGATTTCAGCAACCTTTTATCCATCATTATTATCAGAATACAGTGAATCTCAGTGAAATTTTGTGACAAGAGAAAGTGAAACGCAAGTTTAGCATATGACTCACATTCATGGATAACTCAATCTCCAAGTATCTGCTCTTCTGCCTATAAAGCACTCCAGCTATTTGATATTTTCTTTATAAATGCACCAAAACTCCTCAATTAGATTCCAGTCTTTAATTCACTCCCATTGTCTATCATTCTATATATAAACCCCTAAACTTCTCAATTAGATTCCAGTCTGTAATTCGTTCCTGAATATCTGTTATTCCAGATTTAAACCTCACACCTCAAAATCCATGATTAACTTCCAATCTCTGCTCCTGGGTACCTCCTGTTCTATATATAAAACATGTGAACCCTTCAATTAGATTGCAGGCTGTAATTCATTCTGGTTATCTGTTACTGTATTTATAAACCACTTGAATCCTTCTATTAGATTCCAGTCTGTTACACAATTCCAGGTATCTGTTATTCTACAAATAAACTATCCTGAACCCCTTAATTAGATTCCAGGCTGTAATTTACACCTGGATCTCTGTTGTATTATATACAAACCACCTGAATTTCTTGATTAGATTCCAGCTTGTAAAGCACTCCCAGGTATCTATTATTCTATACATGAACCACCCAAACACCTCCATAAGATCCCTGTATATAATTCGCTCCAGGATGTCTATTCTATATATAGTCCACCTTGAACCTCTTAATTTCCAGTCTGTCAACTCACTCCTGAGTATGTGTTGTTCTAGGTATAATCTATGTTTAACCCCTCGATTAGATTCCTCTCTGTAACTCACTTCTGGTTCTGTTATTTTACATAATCCAACCTGAACACCTTGATTAGCTTGCACTCTAACTCATGGGGAGTGTCTGTTACTCCAGTCTAAAGTTATCTCTCACTCTCTCTTTTTTGATAGCTGAGGAGTCTGGGATCTGCAAATGTGAAGAGACCTATTTTTGCTGAGGTCTAGGGATTGCCAGATATTGGACATCATTTTAATACTGGACAAGGGTTATATTTGGGGTTTTTGAGATGGGCTGACTGTTGGTGGGATGGTTTGGGAGTTGGAATCGGGGGAGGATGTGGTAAAAGCAGCTGACCTGTGGTACAGGGGTCAGTGGCCGAGGATGGTGGAGCTGGGGGGAGGGCTGAGAGGTGTCCTGACCCAATGTAGTCTATACTGAATGACCTGCTCATCACCTTGGATACAGAGGAGATCATTTGTTGCTGATGAAACAGGTGAATTACAGAGTGAAGCACTGTTTTCCAGTGACACCGTCTGATTGGTTCATTTTGTTACTCTTTGTGATTCAGAGTTTAACGATCGAGAGAGTAGGGAGACGTCCTTTGCTGATTGGTGGATTCAGCTTCATGGGATTCTCTTGTGCTGGGATCACAATGTCATTACTATTTGAGGTAATTCTTGATTGTCTCTGTTTATCCAGTCAGATTCTTCACCTCATTTATTAACATACTGGCACCTGTATGTCCAGGGCTGAGTTGGTATTGACACAGCTGGCAGCAAACGTATGAACAGGGTTTGAATCCAAAGTCATTTCCAACATCAGAAAATCCCAATGTATTTACAGCCAACAACATACTGTGGCCTCAGCTGAATCATTACATTCATCTTTTGGAAATGTATTTCAGGGAGGATCTTGGAGAAGAGTAGATTAGATTAGATTAACTACAGTATGGAAACAGGCTCTTCGACCCAACAAGTCCATACCAACTCTCCGAAGAGTAACCCAGCCAGACCCATTCCCCACATATACCCCTGACTAATGTAGCTAACTCTATGGGCAATTTAGCATGGCCAATTCACCTAACCTGAACATCTTTAGATTGTGGGAGAAAACCGGAGTACCTGGAGGAAACCCACACAGAGACGGTGAGAACGTGCAAACTCCACACAGACAGTCGCCCAAGGCTGGAATCGAACCTGTGTCCCTGGCGCTGTGAGGCAGCAGTGCTAACCACTGATCCATCGTGCCGCCCATCCGTAGAGGATGTTGGGAATTTTGTAGATTTTCAAAGCTTGTGAGAAGGTTTGTAGTTCGGGTGCTCGTTGTTGTGGTTCTGTTCGCCGAGCTGGGAATTTGTGTTGCAGACGTTTCGTCCCCTGTCTAGGTGACATCCTGAGTGCTTGGGAGCCTCGTGAAGCGCTTCTGTGATGTGTTCGCCTATACAATGTATTCGCCAAAAATGGATACCCGCGCAATTTCATCAACAGATGCCTAAGGGAAAGGCAACGGAACGAGGACATGCCGCATCCCAAAGGACTAGCCACACTACCATACATCAAGAGCATTTCCAAACTGACAGCCAGACTACTGCAACCACTAGGACTCATAACAGCACACAAACCAACAGCCACTCTCAGACAACAGCTCACCAGAACGAAGGACCCGATACCCAGCATGAGCAAAACCAATGTAGTGTACAAAATCTCATGCAAGGACTGCACAAAACACTACATGGGACAAACAGAAAGACAGCTAACGATCCGCATCCATGAACACCAACTAGCCATGAAACAACACGACCAGCTATCTATAGTAGCCACACATGCAGATGACAAGCAACATGAATTTGACTGGGACAACACTACTATTATAGCACAAGCCAAACAGAGAACAGCCAGGGATTTCCTAGAGGCATGGCACTCATCGACAGATTCAATCAATAAGCACATCGACCTGGACCCAATATACTGACCACTGCAATGGACAGCTGGAACTGACAACTGGAAGCAGCAGATTCAAACCACTATAAATGCTGGAGGAAACATCACAGAAGCGCTTCACAGGAGGGTCCCAAGCACTGAGGATGTCACCTAGACAGGGGACGAACGTCAGTATCACAAATTCCCAGCTCGGCGAACAGAACCACAACTATTTTGTAGATTTGTAGGGAAACTAGGATTGTTCTGCTCTGAGAAGGTGAAGGAGAGGATTTGAGATGTTCAGAGTTTATGTAAATCGAGTACAATTGGAGAAACTGTTTCTATTATCTGAAGACAAGGGAGTTGGCTGATGGTGACAGATTAGGTAAAATGGATGTGCATTCTCAGAAATCTAGAAAAATGAGGTCTTGTTCAATTGAAACAGGCAGGATTCTGAGAGGATTTGACTGGGTAGATACCGAGAGGCTGTTCCCCCAGCTCCCCCCAACTCGAGAATCTGAAATCTAGAACAGGTTCCCAAACAGTGAATTGGATGGGGCACATTGGGATGGTGAGCTGTCCTTCCTCCCAGCACCAATGGCAACTGTGGAGGGGACACATCCTAGTCTAAGTCATTAGTATGACCAGCGTTGGACCCACAGGATCAGAAAACACTTTAAGTGGCAAATGCCGAGGACAGAGGCCTGGCAGAGACTGACTGTGTCTGGTGTGAGGGAGAAACCAGCTGAGCTAGGAAAGTTGAGTAGCAGCTTCAAATGCTGCTAAAAATCATTCAACAACAGGTTATAGTCCAACAGGTTTAATTGGAAGCACACAAGCTTTCGGAGCTTCCAATTAAACCTGTTGGACTATAACCTGGTGTTGTGTGATTTTTAACTTTGTACACCCCAGTCCAACACCGGCATCTCCAAATCAAACTTTCTTCCCCTCTGTCTTGTACGAGCTGCTTACCCCAGGATACTAACTTAGGCCAGCGGGTATGTTTGTGTAGAGAGGAGAGCAGTTGTGACGAGAGACTTGTTGATGTGTACAGGATATTTGGAAGAGGGAGTGATGAGTGAATGGGTTGGGAAGTGTGAAGAACACAAAGGCAGACATATGTACGTAATTGGACATGTTGGCTGAAATCTGTGTAACTACATAAAATAATAGCATTTTCCACACAGTGCTTTAGAGTTTCATATTTGCGTGATGTATTGTAGGCTGATCTATAATACACAAACTTTAATTACACGCTGAACGTTTCTATGCTGCTTTATGGCTGCTTTGTTTTTGCTGGCGTCTGGGGTCACATTAATTTTCAAACAGTAAAATGGAGTCACATTGGAAAATAGTTTGGAAGCACTGGTCTAGAATTAGCACAGTCTCGGTATACAGAGGCATTCATTTAGGATTCAGGTGAGAAATTTCTTCACCAAACACTTGTTTGATGGCACGATGGCTCAGTGGTTAGTATTGCTGCCTCTCAGCTCCGGGACCTGGGTTTGATTCCAGCCTCAGGCGAATCTCTGCATGGAGTTTGCATTTCTCCTTGTGTCTGTGTGGGGTGCTCTGATTTCCTCCCACAGTCCAAAGATGTTCAGGTTAGGTGAATTGGCCATGCTAAATTATTCATAGTGTTCAGGGATGTACAGGCTGGGTGGGTTAGCCATGGAGAAGGTAAGGGGTGGGATGCTCTTTGGAGGATCAGTGTGGACTTGATGGGCCGAATGGCTTGTTTCCACGCTGTAGGGATTCCAAAATCTTTGAAATTCTCCCTCAAAAGATCTATGGATCAGTTATGGAGTATATTCAAGATTGTGATCAATAGAGTTTTGAGGTCAGAAGTCACACAACACCAAGTTATAGTCCAACAGGTTAATTTAAAATCACAAGCCAGGTGCCACAATTGGCCAGATACTGTGTTGGTCAAGGGCAGTCATGTTCACCATTTCTTGAGTTCAACTTTTTTTGTCCATGTTTGAGCTAAGACTGCAATGACATCAGGAGTTGAGCAGCTCTGGCAAACCCCAAACTGAGCATCAGTGAGCAAGATATTGCTAACCAAGTGCTGCCGAATAACATTATTGATGACATCTTCCATCATTGTATTGATGATCGAGAATGTATTAATGGGGTGGCAATTGGCCAGTTTGATTTGTCCTGCTTTATGTGCGCAGGACATTTCTGGGCAATTTTCCACATTGTCTGGTAGTTTCTAATGTTTTTGCTGTACCAGAGTAGCTTGGCTAATGTCACACAAGTTCTGAAGCACACGACTTCTGTACTCTTGCAGGAATGTCGTCATTACCCATAGTTTCCAACTTCTAAGCTTCAGTATTGATGGAGTGCTGCACTGTCACAACGTCAGTGCTGAGGGAGTGTTGTACTGTCACAAGGTCAATACTGTCTAGGGTGACTACTGAGGTCTTGATGCACTGGCAGAGGATCAGTACTGAGGGAGTGTTGAATGGTTAGAGGTCAGTACCGAGGGAGCCCTGCCTTGTTAGAGATCAGTAACTGAGGGAGACAGCACTGGTGCTAGGCCAAGAATGAGTGGCCGTTGGATTGCTGCAGTGCCATATTCTGGATGAGATATTCAAAGAAAACACTCTGTCGTTCCAAAGGTGGGAGTTTCAGGAAACCCATAGGAGCTCTCCCTGGGATGTCCTAGGTAGGAATGTGAATTGTGAGGATGATACAAAGCAGTTTCAAGTTATTTTGGACAGGCTGATTGAGTGGGCAAGAGCATGGCATAGGAGAAAGTGAGGACTGCAGATGCTGGAGATCAGAGCTGAAAAATGTGTTGCTGGAAAAGCGTAGCAGGTCAGGCAGCATCAAAGCAGCAGGAGAATCGATGTTTCGGGCATAAACCCTTCTTCAGGAGCATGGCATATTCAGTATAAAGAGATTATTCACTTTGACAGGAGGATTGGAGGTTTGGAATACTTCTGAAATGGTGAGAGTGTTGATGTCCAAAACTGATGTCCTCATTCATAAGTTTCTGAAAGCTAGTGTACAGATGCATCAAACGATTAGGAATTCAAATGGTATATTGATATGTTGCCCTCTATCACAAGCTGATTTGAGTACAGGAATAAAGATGTCGTGTTTTAGTTGTTCAGAACACTGTTGAGATTGCTGCTGGAGTATTCTGTACAACTCTTGATCCCTTTGCCTTAGAGAGAATATATTTGCCTAGAGGGAGTGCAGCAGTGGTTCATCAGATTGATTCCTGGGATAGTCCCAGGATGAAAGCTTGAAGAGACCAGCCCTCTTGTCTCTGAAATTTACCAAAGTGGTGATCTCATAGAAATTTATAAAAAACATCAGAAGAGTCAACAGGGTGGATTCAAAAAGTTGGTATCCCCTGTCCTGAAGGCATATACAACCATGGAATACAGTCAGAGTGAGGAGCAAGCCATTTAAGATTACGATGAGGAGGAATGTTTTTATTCATAGGGTGGTGATTCTTTGGAATTTTCTACCCTAGAGGGCTGTGGAGCTCAGTCATTGAGTATGTTTAAGACAGAGATCAATAGGTTTTTAGTTACAAATGACATCAGGAGAAGGCGTGGTAAAATGGCATTAAGTAGATGATCAGTTATGATCTAGAGCAGTGGAGCAGGTTTGAGAGCTAAGTGGCCTGCTGCAATGTTTCTGTTTCCTCTATCTGCACTAGCCAATAATCATCGCTCAATCAAAGTCAAAAGATCATTTTGTCATTGCTGAGAGTGGGATCTTGCTTTGTTCAAACTGGCTGCATGTTTCTACATTACAACATTGACTACTCTTCAAAGAAGTACCTCATTGGCTGTGAAACACTTTGAGATAGTAAAAGGCACAATCTTTTCTCGTTGTATAATTTGCATTTGTTGATGAATATTATAGGTCAACAGTGAGATGTTATCCACACTCACCCATGTGCTACTATATTGACAGGTTCCATGGATGCACTATGCCAGTGTGGCTTGTGTTGTTGGGATTATTGCTGGATTCTGTGTTGGACCAGGTATAAAAAAATCCTTCTCTCAATGTTGCTTTCTGACCTGCTCATATTATTGAAGCCTTCATTGATGTTTTGTTTCCTCAGACTCAACTATTCCAATTCTCTCATGGATGTTCTCACAAGCCCCAACATCTGTAATCTTAAACTTTTCCAAAACTTTGGAATTCCTTCATTTTTATAACATTATCATTGTTTTGAAACCTGCCTCCACACTCCAGCCTTGTGCTTCCCTATCTCTACAATCTCCACCCATTTCCCCCATACCCATCACCCCTCAAACTGTTAGTGATCACAGCATTCTTCATTCTGGCCTCTTTTGCATCTCTGATTTTATTCTCTTCACCATTTTCAGAGTATTCTACGGCCCCTTTGAACAAGGTTTAACTCATCTGCCCTCATGCCTCCTGGATATGAATTAAGTGTTGTTTTAGAAGACTGGTGTGAAAAACACCTTTGAATGTTTGGTGATGTTAAAGGTGCTATCTAAATGCAAATTGATGTTGTTGACCCACTTAACTGGTCAAACATTGCTTCACGCAGTCAATCCTAATCTTGGCCTATTTGGTCTTAAAACAGGAGAGAAAGCAGAAAACATTAGGGAAAGAATTCCAGAGCTGGGGCCCAGGAAACCAAAGGCATAGTCACCAAGCTGGAGCAAGTAAATCTGGCTTTCTCCAGTTTCATACCTGATCCAACAGATTATATCTCCAGTGTATTGGGGGTCTCTCCCTGATTAGAGTTTTGGCCTAGTTCTGGAGTGAGGATCAATCACCGCCTCCGCTGATCCAAGTGGCCACACTGATACACCCTGAGGAGGGAACAGTAGAGATCACGAGAAATGGTAGCTGTAGGAGGAGTGGAGTGGGGGAGAGTAATCAGTTACCCAGCACTGTGACCCTTCACCTCACTGGGCTCCATATAATCTTTACCCTCCCAAATTGATTCTGGAGATGAGGATGTGGAAAAGTAACGAGTGTGAATTAGCAGGAGTGCAATCAGAATGATAAATGTGGGTCTTGGCGCTTTAGGTAGTTGATTTATTGGTATTGTCCATGAAGAATATATTCCATTTACAATAGAGAATGTATTCAGTGTAATTACATCTTTAATTAGTACTTTTCATGGATCATTGTATATAAACAATGATGAATATATCTTCTCTTTTATTCTTAATGAACAATGGCGCTCATCTCAGAGTTCAGATCCATTTTATCACATTAAGCTCTGTCATGGCCATTATGCAAAAATAATGCAAATCTGGACTAAATTGTTCCTAAACTCATCCTCTGAGTATTAGATTAGATCTCTATCAACATCCCTATTTAAGTAAATGGGGGAGCAAGCCAAGCATTGGAACGTACTACACAGCACATGACACTTAATTTTTACATTTCAATCTTCTCTTTCTGCTTGCAGTAGGCCAGATCTGTGCAGCAGTCAGGCTCGAGGCTGGGGGGTGGGGGGTGGGGGGTGACGTGAGGTGTGGGCGAGGAGGTAAGAGGGAACTCAAAACACCTTTCACCTGCACCTGCACTTGCACTGAATGGGGCTAGTGATAGGAGAGAACAGTTATTGAGAGTTTATCACACATGCCCCCTTTGGATTTAGGACTGGTCGCCTTGACACTTAAAAAAAGTAAAGAATATAAAAGGTTCTGAGAATGTGAATACTGCTGCTTGTTTCTCAAGGATCTGCGCAAATAGGTCAATGGCACATTAGTACAAATCACTCTGATAAACTCAATAACTAACTAATTTCTTTCTTTCCTTTCTTGTCTTCCCCCTCCCACTTTCTGGAGGATATTTTTCTCTCTCACCATATCTGTCTGCTACTCTGCCTTCTAAACTCTTCCTTTCTTGTTCTCTGTTTGCTTATCATCTTTTTTTTTTGCATTCTTTAAACTGTCTACCACTGTGTTACTTTCTTCATCACTGTTTTACTTCTTTGAGTCCCTTTTTGCCCCTCTCTCTCTCACTTTCTCTCTCTCTCTACCCATTTTTTCCTGCTGTCTGTTTCCCTTGCTTGCTCATTTTCTTTTCTACTCTCACATTCTTTTTTCCACTTCTTTCTATCAACTCTCCCTCACTATTTCTCTAATTTCTCCTCTCTGCCTCACTCTATCTTCCCAACCTCAATCTCCCATTTATATCCCTCTTATTCTCCCTCTCCCTCCCTTTATTGTGCAGCTGGAGTCCCCTTTCTGATGACTGCTGAGCTGTTTACCCAGTCACATCGTCCAGCTGCTTACACCATTGGAGGGGCCCTCAACTGGCTGTCAAACTTCACTGTAGGTTTTGTTTTTCCATTCCTTCAGGTTAGTAATGTCAGTTAATATTAAATATATAACAAGAGTATATTATAGTTTTTCAAAGATAGAATAACAAACAACATATAGTATATACACAGGACTGTTATACTCAATAATGCATGACATAGCACTCCCACAATACTGACCCTCTGACAATGCAGCACTCCCTCAGTACTGACCCTCTGACAATGCGGCACTCCCTCAGTGCAGACCCTCTGACAGTGTTTTCCTCCCTCCATAGTGCCACGTTGGGGATCTCAGTCTGGTTTTTGGGATCAAATCCTGGAGCCATATTTGATCTCTCAATTTTCTTGACTTAGAGGTTAGAGCCTCTTCAGACATTCCCAGATAGGAACACCCAGCACTCCAGTATTCCAGATGTGAGATTTGGAAGATAGAATGGTGCCTGTCCCAATCTGAGTGCTTCATCCTGTGGCAATGCATGAGATGAGCCTCTAATTTGTAAAATGTGTTCTGTTTGCAGATGTCGGCTGGAGCTTACTGCTACCTGGTTTTTTGTGGGGTATGTTGGATTGTCGCCATCTATGCTTATATTGTCATCCCAGAGACCAGAAACAAAACTTTTATGGAGATCAGTCAGATGTTCTCCTTCAAAAATGCAGCAAGATATCGTTTGCCTCTTGATGAGCTTCAGCTGAGGAAGTTTAAGGGATATGGGACTTTAGAAAACAGTTCTACAGATTTTGAAACTTATTTCATGGATGAATAATCTTAAGGAGTATTGGATGGACAAGGTGGTACTAACTTTTATTCAATTTTTTTTATATTACTAAGGCAATAAACCTGCATACTGACAAGATATCCCCCACTCCTCCCCCATGACCCAAGGGTCCTCTGTGTTGAATTTGGTTACAATCTCTCCATCGAGGAGAAAGTGAGGACTGTAGATGCTGGAGATCAGAGCTGAAAATGTGTTGCTGGAAAAGTGCAGCAGGTCAGGCAGCATCCAAGGAACAGGAGAATCGATGTTTCAGGCAACAGCCCTTCTTGTTCCTTGGATGCTGCCTGACCTGCTGCGCTTTTCCAGCAACACATTTTCAGCTACAATCTCTCCATCACCAACTTTAGCTCATTCAAAAACAGGATGCTCCACCAGCTGTACCCCCAAAGTCTTCCTTCTGTACACACATAGCATCATCAAATCACAGTCCCTGGTGTCTCCTTAACTCCAGAGCTATCGCCTCCAAATTGGATGGTTGTTGGTTCAATCCCCACTCCAGAGACTTTAACTCCATCATCCTAGTTGACACTCAATTGCAGTACCAAGGGAGTACAGCACTGCCCAAGGAGCTGTCTTTTCAGATGATCCCAGGCCTGTCTGCCTTCCTGGATGGATGAATAATATTCTCCTTGAATCAGAGATGACAAACGAAATTTCGTAGCCACTATTTGAAAAAGAACACTGAAGTTATAGCTAGTGTCCTGACTGTTATTTATTACTCAACCACAATATCACCACAAACAATTATCCAGTAAAGTAACCAAAATTGCTACATTGGCTCCCTGTCTACCACACCTCTATGTTAAAAAATCTTGTTCTTGTTTGCAAATTTATTAATTCCCTCACACTATCTCTGCAATCTCTTCCATCTCTACAACCCTCTGAGATCTCTTCACTCCTCTGACCCCTAGCACATTCCTGATTTTAAATTTTCCAGTGGTGGCTGGGCTAGGCCTCAAGTTCCAGAATTGCCTCCCTCAATCTCTCAGTCCCTCCATCGCCCATTGCCATCATCCTTATATGTGACTCAGTGTGAAGTGATATTTGATCATCACTATGATGTGACTTGACATGTTTTATTTTGCTTAAGATACTATATCAATGCAAGTTGTTTGTTGTTAAAGAGAGTCAAATCCAGCGTGTGTGTGTGTGTGTTCACATCCTGCCATGGGCAGCCAATAATTTGAATTCAGTTTTATAAATCTGAAAATGAAAAAGGTCAATGTCGGTAAACGTGACCATGATACACCCAAAAACATAACTAGTTCATTAATGCCCTTAAGGGAATCTGTTGGCGTTACCCATTCTGGGCCTATAGATTTACACCAGAGTTACAGAACCGGTAAATGCCTTCTAAGGCAGACAAGCAAGTTATAATGACAGCAAAGATTCGAAAGCAAATGTGGATTTCCAGCAACACCCCTTCCATCCAGTTTTTTTATTCACACAAGATGTGGGCATTACTAGCGAAGCAAGTATTTATTTCCAAATTTAATTGCCCCAAGGACAGTTAGAAGTCAACCATTCACATGTACGTTAGACCAGCAGTTTCCTTCCTGAAAGGACATTAGTGAATCAGACATTATTTTTCCCAACAGTTGACAATAGTTTTATGGTCATCATCAGACTCATAATTCCAGATTCGTTATGGAATTCAAATTCCACCAACTGTCATAGCAGGATCCAAATTCAGGTCATAACCTGGGTCTGTGCATTAATACACTGGTGATTAATAAACTCAGCCATAGCCTCCCCATAAATAAAGTAAGAATTGTCAGTTATTATAGTCCCTTCCTAAACCTCTTCCTAAACTCGCTTCCCTCTTTTTAAGATTTGCCTTAAAACCAACCTATTACAATATTCGCCTGCGCCCAAATATGTCCTTATGTAATTCAGTGTTAGTTTGTTTTTAATGGTTTTGAAGAGCTTTGGGAAATGTCACTATGTTGAAGGTTCTGCATAAATGTAACTTATTTTTGATGATGAGCTCGGGATCAAGAAATGCTGGTGGTTCCTGTGGTACATGTTAATTTGGCTGTATTGAGAATGTCAATACCATGCATCCTCACCCAGGCTATGGATCAGTGACCAGGAGTCAAACATTGACTCATCATGCCTTGCATTTCTTGTTTCTGGATACTTTAATACTTGTGGTTTAATACTGGATACTTGTGGCCGGCACGCTGGTACAGTGGTTAGCACTGCTGCCTTACAGTGCCACAGACCGGGTTCAATTCCTGACTCATGCGACTGTCTGTGTGGAGTTTGCACATTCTCCCTGTGTCTGCGTGGGTTTCCTCCCACAATCCAAAGATATGCAGGTTAGGTGAATTGGCCACGCTAAATTGCCTGTAGTATTAGGTGAAGGGAATGTGGGGGAATGGGTCTGGGTGGGTTGGTGTGGACTTGTTGGGACGAAGGGCCTGTTTCCGCACTAAGTAATCTAATAGCTTCAGGTCTGCAAGGTTAGTGGCTCAAACAGCCAAGAGTTAATCTTTGCATCTACTTTGGAATAGTGAGCTGTTATGGCAGAGGAGAGTACAGCCCAAAGGTGTTCAATATGCTTCAGACAGATCTGGTAATAGGTGACAGTGCAACCAGCTGCATTCTGTAATTCTTTTGACTGGGGGGGGAACAAAGGTAGGTAGGTTAGGGAGCTAGGTGCTGTATTCTGGAAGCAACTGAGGTCTGAGTGAAGAGGAGGAAAATAAGAAAAATAGGATGAGGTGTGGGAGACAAAAAGGAGAGGGATTGAATAACATACGGTAATTTGGGTCACTAACTGAGAGTTTGATCAAGAAAAAGAAGGAAGCATTTGTCAAGTACAGCACATTATAGCCCCCTTCAAAAATGTACAGAGCATAGGTGGTGGCTTAAAAAGGAGATTAAGAGGGCAAAGAAGGGCCATGAAATAACATTGGCAGATGGGATCAAGGAAAACCCCAATGGCTTTTTAAAGTATGTTAAGAGTAAGAGAATTACCAGGGAAAGAGTGGGACATATTGGGGGCAGCACAGTGGCTCAGTAGTTAGCACTGCTGTCTCACAGCACCAAGGTCCCAGGTTCGATTCCAGCTGCAAGTGAATGTCTGAGTGGAGTTTGCACATTCTCCCTGTGTCCCGGTTTCCTCCCACAGTCCAAAGATGTGTAGGTCAGGTGAAGTGGCCATGCTAAATTGCCCATAGTGTGAGGTGCATTAGTCAGAGGGAAATGGGTCTGGGTGGGTTACTCTTTGGAGGGTCGGTGTGGACTTGTTGGGCCGAAGGGCCTGTTTCCACACTGTAGGTAATCTAATAATATTAGAGATCAAAGGGCAATCTGTGTGTGGAGCCAGTGGATGTGAATGGGGTCTTAAATGAATGCTTCATAACTGTATTCACAGAGGAGAAAGATATTGTTGCCAGGGGGGTTCAGTAGGTGAGGTTCTAGCACATGTTAAGATTAATAAGAAGGAAGTTATAAATGTCTTAGCAGGTGTAGAGATACCCCCAGGGCCTAATGTGATGTATCCCTGGCTGCTATGGGAGACATTGCTCGGACCCTGATGGATATATTTAGTACTTCACTGGCTGCAGGTACCTGATGACTGGAGGATAGCTGATATGGTTCTTTGTTAAAGATGAGTAGCAGGGATAAGCCAAGTAATTATAGACCAGTGGTAGGGAAGTTATTGGAAAAACATTTTAAGGCATGGGATTAATCAATACTTGGAAAGGCAGGGATTGATTGATCAGGGATAGTCAGCACAGATTTGTTAGAGGGAGATCCTGTTTGACTAATTTAATTGTCTTTATTTGTAACAGTGGCTAAATATATTGATGGGGGCAGTGCAGTTGGTTGTAGTTTACATGGACTTCAGTAAAGCTTTCTTCAAGGTCCCACTTGGAAGGCTGGTCCAAAAGGTAATAGCCCATCAAATCCCAGGAAAGTTGGTAAACTGGATCAAAAATTGGCTTACAACTAGGAGGCAAATGGTAATGGTGGAGAATTGTTTTATAATTGGAAGCCTGTGACCAGTGGTGTACTACAGGGCTCGGTGCTGGGACCCTTGCTGTTTATTATTTACATTAATGACTTAGATGTGAATGTAGAAGGTTTGCAGATGACGCAAAAATTGGTGGTGTTGTTGATAGTGAGAAGGATGGTCTTAGGCTACAGTCTGATATTGTTCGGTTGGTAAATTGGGCAGAGCAATGGCAAATGGAATTTAAACCTGATAAGTGCGAGGTGATGCATTTTGGAAGGTGTAATAGGGAAAGAATATACACAATGTATGGTCAATCTTTAACGAGTACTGAAGAACAAAAGGACCTTGGTGTACGAGTCCATAGATTCCTGAAGGTAGACAGAGTGGTGAAGAAGGCCTTTAGGATGCTAGCCTTCATTAGTCAGGGTGAAGAATATAAGAGCAAAGAAGTCTTGTTACAACTTTAGAAAAGATTGATTAGATCACAGTTGGAATACTGTGTGCAGTTCTTATCGCCGCACCATTAGAAGGACGTGTTTGCACTGGAAAGGGTGCAGACAAGATTCACCAGGATGTTGCTTAGGATTAAAGTCTCAGTTATGAGGCTAGACTGCAGAGGCTGGGTTTGTTTTCCTCAGTGCAGAGGAGACTGGAAGTTCTGATTGAGGTTTGCAAACTTATGAGGGACATAAACAGAGTAGGTTAAATGAGAATCTCTTTGCCATGGCATACATGATTAAGACCAGAGGGCATAAATTTAGTGTGAGGAATAAGTCACCCAGAGAGTGGTAGATCTAGGGAATGTGCTCCTGAGAGGGTGGTGGAGGCAAGGACTCTTGCAACATTTAAGAAGCAACTGGATGAATACTTAAAGTACCAGGGCACACTAAGCTTTGGACTCAGTGCAGTCAAATGGGATTAGTATGATTTGTTTGTTGGTCAACATAGATATGATGCACTGAAGGGCCTATTTCTATTCTGTATGACTCTAAAATGCCTTTGAGGTGATGGTGTGGTGGTAACATCACTGAACTAGTAATCCCTCAGTTCTGAGGACATGAGACAGACATGATGGTGAAATTGGAATTCAATCAAATCTGTAACTAAAAGCAGTATAAAGGTAACGGTGTAACCACTGTTGTAAAAACTCAACTAATTCATTTAGGTCCTTGTGGGAAGGAAATCTGCCATCCTTACCTGTTCTGGCCTGCATTTGACTTCAGATCCACAGCAATGTTGTTGCCTCTTAACTGCCCTATGAAATGGGTTTGCAAGTTATTCAATTCAAGGGTAACAAATACTGGCTTTGCCAGCAACACCCACACACCACAAAACAATTAAAATAAAGTCACTCTACCTGCAAGCAGGGAGTGTCAGAACACAACCTTGCCAATCTTGGAAGATGACCAAGTGAAGCTGTCGACCTGATGCAATTTGTGATCAGTTTCAGGCACTGGCGTTTTAGTATGGGCTGCAGTGTTTGCTCTCCTCTGAGCTCAGGTTTGTGTGCTGTGTCCTATTATATGGGCAGTTGAGTTTAATGGGCTTTGAAAGTGAAACTCCATTTAAAGACTCTTTATTTTATTTTTGCTAAGCTAAGAGTATATTTATACAGTAAATTAAAAAAATGAATCACAGGCACTCTCGATTCTCCCAAACCACTCATGTTGTCAGACCTTGTGTTGTCTTCATTTGTATCACCTTAATTTAGTGTTAATTATGTTCCTCATTTGCAGAGAACAAGCATTAGCAGCTCGCTGAGGGAATTAGCAGCACATGGAACTTATACCCAGAGACAGCCAGGCCCATTAGTAAACACACAGCAAGGGGAGGGAAAGAAGCAGAAATAACATTAAACAGGTATTTTGGAGCGAGATAATCACATTTTACAACACACTGACTTATGGGTAAGACATGAAGGCTGGTCCAGCCCCCATTCTCTCACCCACCCAACCCCCCCCCCCCCACCTTGCAACAACGCTCCACCCCTGAGGCAAATCGTCCATCTGTGATCTGTGCCTTGCTGCTAAAGAGTGCACAGATTAGCAAGGGGATGGATAAATGCCGCCAGTGTGCTTTCCTTATTCTATGCTTTGCTGGATAAAGCTGACTGGGCAGATTACATATCACTGGCAACCACTTAAACATCAAATTACCATTTACTTTTAGAAAGGAAAAATCAAGTAGCAACACAGCTTCAGATTTTTAAAAACCCCAAATGTAAACTGATTTGTTCTATGCACAACAACAACTTCCATTCAGACAGCACCTTTAAAATAGTAAATCATTCCAAAATGTTTCATTAGCATTAACAAACAAGATTTGGCCACGATGCGATATTAGGGCAAGACTGTGAGCTTCATCAAAGAGGTAAGTTTTAAAGAACGTCTTAAAGGAGGAGAGAGAAAGAGAGAGGCTGAGGGAGGCAATTCCAGAGTTTAGGGACCAGGCAGCTGGAGGCCTCTTTGCAAATTGTAAAGAAATTAAAATTGGAGAATGTGCAAGAGACCAGAAGTAGAGAGCATTTGGATCGTGGAGGGTGTGGGGCTGAAGGAGAGACCGGGAGGAGATAAGACTGTGGAGGAATTTGAAAACAGTGATTGAAATTTTAAAATCAAGCTATTTCCAGACCAGGAACCACTAGGTCAGTGAGCATTGGGGATGATACGTCAATGGACTTGTTGTGGGTTAGGATGTTGACAGTCATGTTTCTAAACAGTATTTTCCAGTTTTGCTGCATTATCAAGCTCTTGTGGAAAATCTGCTGAAAATCAGTGGCCTGCTCTCTCTTAGGTCTTCCATCAAAACTCTTCTATCTCCACCGCCTGCTCACATCTCTTCTGTTTCTCCCTTACCTACTTCTGCTGATCTGCAACCACCCAGGAGATAGTGAGGACTGCAGAGACTGGAGAAGTCAGAGTCGATAAGGTGTGGCACTGGAAAAGTGCCTGACCTGCTGTGCTTTTTCCAATGCCACACTTTTATCGATCTGTAACCACCTGTCAGTGTCTTACGGCCCTCTCTCCAAGTGACAGCACAGTGAGGTCTCAGGGCATTTCCAGAATCAAATCTCAGTCTCTCAAGGGTGCCACTGTGTGCTGTTAATCTAGAGCTTGAAATACATCTGCATAGTCACTGGATCAATACACAACTGGGACAAACTGCATTGCTTTGCAGGACTGAGGGAGTACTGCTTTGTCACAGGTGCTGTCTTAAGAGCTGTGCAGTTAAACAAAGGCTCCAGCTACCTTCTTAGAAAGCTTTGTATTTCTATAGCAGGAAATCCCAATGTACTTTATAGTCACTAAAGCACTTTTTGAAGTGTAGTCTCTGTTGTAATACAGGAAACATATAGCCCATCTGCACACAGCAAGATCCCACACACAGCAATGATGTAAAGATATCATCATTGGTTTTCATGATGTCAGTTGAGGATTAAATATCATCCAGGAGGTGATCTCCAATCCTTCTCTTCCGCACAGTGGTTAGCACTGTTGCCTCACAGTGCTAGAGAACCGGGTTCAATTCCCATCTTGGGCAACTGTCTGTGTGGAGTTTGCACATTCTCCCTGTGTCTGCATGGGTTTCCTCCGGGTACTCCAGTTTCCTCCCACAGTCCAAAGATGTGCAGGTTAGGTGAATTGGAGATGCTAAATTGCCCGTAGTGTTAGGTGAAGGGCTAACTGTAGAGGAATGAGTCTGGGTGGGTTGCTCTTCAGAGGATTGGTGTGGACTTGTTGGGTCAAAGGACCTGTTTCCACACAATAAGTAATCTAATCTAATCTAATAGTAGCTGTGGGACTTTTCACTTCCACTTGAGGAACCTGACGAGATCTCGATTTAACAGCTCATTCCAATGGCAGCACCTCCTAGAGCACAGCAGTCCCTCAGTACTGTACTGGATGTCAGTCTGCATTTATGCACTCAAGTCTGTAGAGTGGGATGTGAACCCACAATCTCTTGACTTAGAATCTACAGGTAGAAGAGCATTTGGGTTTGTCCAAGAGATCCTAGTCCATTTTTATTCACCAAAACTCAAATATAACAGGTGGGCTGGCCAGTTTGCAGATCTTGCTGCAAGTTCTTTGTTCTAAACTGTGATGCCTTCCATACAGAAAAGTGCACTGCACTCCAAGTATGAACATTGACCACCTCCTGCCCACTTTAGGGAGTGTGTTTGACCTTGGTCTGTCCAGAGTCTGTGATGCAGAAGTGGCTGCATTTCATGTGGCAAATATGGAAACTGATATGGCATGATCAGAATGAATTTATCACCTTGGGACATAAGCTAAGAGAAAAATAACTATTAAATCTCAAGGAATTAAGGAGTAAGGGGAGCAGGTGGGAAATGTGGAGTTAAAATTCAGATTATATTGAATGGCAGAGTAGGTTCAAATAGTAATATTATCATTCCTGCTCCAATGTCTTATGTTTAAATGTTAATCAGAGAGGGGTAAATTACGTCCATGATTCCAAATGGTGAAAGTGGACCTGGTGCTGCTCTGTTCCTGGATCCCTGTCTAAAATATGGTCTGTGATGGAGAAACACTCTCAGGAGCATCTAGTCACTCCCACACTCTGCACCCAAGGTAATACGGTCTCCTGGGAGAGATGACAAAGCAGAATTAAAAACCCAGGGCAATCTAGGAGGAAACAAAAATCTGGGGCCTTCCACTCCTCTCAGCAAGGTGGGCAAATCTAGTTAAAGAGATCAGTCTGGTTCTGGTTACTGTGGTAATCTCCAATGCAGCCAGAAAGAGGCTTATTCTCACTTGAAATAATTCAGTGAATCTGTGTTAGCTCCAGGAGTCAGCCGTCTGTCCCCCAGGTTCACTAGTCACTAAGAAAAGAATCATTCCTGACATCCAGCCTAGATTTGACTTGAGATTGTGACTCCAGCTCCTCCTGAACCTATTCAGGTAGAGAACTGAATACACAAGTTTCTTTCTTCATTTTTCTCAAGTATTAGAGACCCTAAATTTTGAGTCGATCAAAATTATTTCATGGATTCTATGCCCCTAAATGTTACTTTGATTTTATTTCCTGTCTGGTTTGTGTTTTTTGTGTGCTTCCAATCCAGAGTGGTAGGTTCAGCTATCATTGCCTGGCACCACAGCAGGATTTCAGAGTTAGCAATAGGCCTGTCTGCCTAATGTTCTGTTCCTTCCTTCCCTGTGAAATGATGTGTCTGTGATGTGCCTCATGGATGAGGAGAATCTTGCACTCATACTGTTTGATGCAATGCAGCAACTAGTAAAGCCTCCATTAACAACACCTTTTCAAAGTTGTGACTCTAGCTAGAAGCCAATAGTATGGTGCTGGAAAATCACAGCAGGTCAGGCAGCATCCGAGGAGCAGGAGAATAGATGTTTCAGGCATAAGCCCTGAATGAGGCTTGAGGGTTGGGCTGAGAGATAAATGGGAGGGTGGTGGGGTTGGGGGAAGGTAGCTGGGAAGTCAGTAGATGGATGAAGGTGAGGTAGAAGGTGATAAGTCAGAGGGGGCAGTGATGGATGGGTCCAGAGGGTGGTGCCGAGTTGGAGACTTGGGACTGGGATAATGTGGGGGTAAGAGAAATGAGGAAGCTGTTGAAATCCACATTTATCCTGTGTGGTTGCAGGGTCCCCAGGTGGAATATGAGGTATTCCTCCTCCAGGCATTGAGTGGTAATGGTTTGACAGTGGAGGAAGCCCAGGACCTGCATGTTCTTGACAGAGTGGGAGTGGGAGTGGGAGTTGAAGTGTTCAGCCACAGGGCGGTGGGGTTAGTCCGTGCGGGTGATCCAGAAATGTTCTCTGAAACAATCCGCAAGAAGGCACCCTGTCTCCCTGATGTAGAGGAGACCACATCGGGTGCAACGGATGCAGTAGATGACATCACTGCCCCCTCTGACCTATCACCTTCTCCCTAACCTTCATCCACCTATCGCTTTCCCAGCTACTGCCCCCAAACCCCACCCCCTCCCAATTATCTCTCAGCCCCGACCCACAAGCCTCATTCCTGATGAAGGGTTTATACCTGAAACATTGATTCTCCCACTCCTCGGATGTTGCCTGACCTGCTGTGATTTTCCAGCACCACATTCACGACTCTGATCTGCAGTACTCACTTTTACCTCCACCTAGAAGGTCAGGGGCACAGATTCAGTGCCCTTGCAAGTATCCTCCAAGTCACAAACAGTTCTCAATTAGAAATATATCACCATTGCTTTTCTGTCTCTGGGTCAAAATCGCAGAACTCTCTTCCTAAAAAGATTGTGGATATTCCTAACCACCATGACTGTAACAATTCAAGAAGGCAACTCTTCCCTCAAAGGGTCAATTAGGAGTGAAAAATAAATGCTGTCCTTGTCAACAATTCCCACATTCCTGGAATTATTTCAAATTGCGGCTTAGTGAAATAGGCTAGGATGGAAAAGAGAACGGAGTGTAAAATGGGTTAGAAACTCACTTTTCACCATTGGGAGTTGCGTCCAACTCAGACCGAGGAACTGAAAGATTGGTCAGCCTGCCTGCTATAAGTGCATTGCAACAAACCACAAGATGAAATCCAGCTCAGAATGATGAGTACAAATTTAGTCTACACCCAGCAATGCCTCTGAGAGACATTGCCAAATACAAGTTAGTCACTATCAAAGTGGGCTGTTAGAGACTGAAGGCACATTGAGGAGACTGTGAAATGGAGCCTCACTATAAAAAGGCAAAATACTCCTGATGCTGACAATCTGAAACAAATATAATGCTGGAGAAACTCATCATCTGCAGAGAGAGAGAAACAGAGTTAACATGTTGAGTCTTTTTTGATTGATTTGATTTATTGTAGTCACATTTACCTAAGTACAGTGAAAAGTTTTTTTTTGCAATTACAGGCAAATCCTAGCAAACAAGGCCATAGACAGCATAGGATACTTAGACAGAGTTCTTTGTGTTTGTCCTACCTACCTAACCATGTCGCATCCAAAGTGGGAGTGCTTCAGATTAAAGTGCCTGAAATGAAAATGTTCCAATCCTGTGTCATTCACCTTTAATCTCATTCATAAAGATAGCATGGAAATTATAGATATTTACTAATCAACTACCTGTAGTTCAGAGATGCTATGACCTACCTCTTGAGCAGGTGGGAGTTGAACCTGGGCCTTGGAGCCTAGAAATTATACTTGCTCCATTCCATACTTTCTCTAGCCATGGTATGCTATCCCCAATCATAGTGACTATCCACCCATTTTAAACTCTTTCTATGCTCTCGGTTAGACCCTTCAATCTATAATAGCTGCAAAGCTTGATCAATGTATCGGTCTGGTTCTGTGCTGTGACTTCTGTGGGAATTTAAAGTTAGAACATGCCAATGAATTGGTTTTCTCGTCAGGCTAATCTCCTTGAAAGATTTGACTAACTTAGTCAAGCATGGTGTGCCCTTACTGGCTGCCACTGATTAACCCCATACCTTTCTAATTATACATTAATGTTATCACCTGTTCTGGTCTCTTTGTTTCCCTGCTGCTGTTGCCGATGTGAAGTTAACTGAACTGCAGTTACTTGAAGTTACACTTTTCATCCCTGATGTAACATTCACCAGCTTGTAGTCCATTTGGTAAAACTTCAATTACAAAGAATTATGAACTTTTATGGCAATTGCTTCTTCATGCCTCAAGACTTGCAGAAAGGGATGTACATATACAGTTTGGTCATACCACGGAGTCAGAAGGTTGTGGGTTTTAGCCCAACTGCTAAACTTGAGCACAACATCCAAGTTTGATACCTGTGCTGCTGTGCAGTGGCAATGCTGTCCTCTTAGAGATGCTTTTTTTTTAAAGAAAAGATGTTAAAGCAAAGATTTGTCTATCGTCTCAGGCAGATTCAAAAGATCCCATGGTGCAATTTAGTAGCGAAGGGACATTCTTCACAGTGCTCTGGTTAAATTTCATCCCTCAAGCAACATTTGTTAAAATTGGATTTGTCCAGTCAACACTGAATCACTGTTTATGGAATCTTACTGTACACAAATTGATTGTTGAGTTTCCTGCATTCCAACAACCACCACTTTTTTAATGTGCTCAATTGCTTGTAAAAAGCTTTTGAAAATTATGTAGTGAGAGGTGCTATAGAAATGCAAATTATTTCTTCCTCATCCAAATGGTCACTTGGAAAGCAATAGCAGAAATGAAGTAAAAACAATGACTGCAGATGCTGGAAACCAGATTCTGGATTAGTGGTGCTGGAAGAGCACAGCAGTTCAGGCAGCATCCGAGGAGCAGTAAAATCGACATTTCGGGCAAAAGCCCTTCATCAGGAATAAAGGCAGAGAGCCTGAAGGATGGAGAGATAAGCAAGAGGAGGGTGGGGGTGGGGAGAAAGTAGCATAGAGTACAATAGGTGAGTGGGGGAGGGGATGAAGGTGATAGGTCAGGGGCAGGGGGAGGGTGGGGTGGATAGGTGGAAAAGAAGATAGGCAGGTGGGACAAGTCATGGGGACAGTGCTGAGCTGTAAGTTTGGAACTAGGGTGAGGTGGGGGAAGGGGAAATGAGGAAACTGTTGAAGTCCACATGGATGCCCTGGGGTTGAAGTGTTCCGAGGCGGAAGATGAGGCGTTCTTCCTCCAGGCGTCTGGTGGTGAGGGAGCAGCGGTGAAGGAGGCCCAGGACCTCCATGTCCTCGGCAGAGTGGGAGGGGGAGTTGAAATGTTGGGCCACAGGGCGGTGTGGTTGATTGGTGCGGGT
Organism: Chiloscyllium punctatum; assembly: GCF_047496795.1. NCBI lineage: Eukaryota > Metazoa > Chordata > Chondrichthyes > Orectolobiformes > Hemiscylliidae > Chiloscyllium > Chiloscyllium punctatum. The sequence continues at coordinate 15,128,831 of NC_092776.1, read as the reverse complement.
GTCCCAGAGATGTTCCCTAAAGCGCTCTGCTAGGAGGCGCCCAGTCTCCCCAATGTAGAGGAGACCGCATTGGGAGCAATGGATACAATGAATGATATTAGTGGATGTGCAGGTAAAACTTTGATGGATGTGGAAGGTTCCTTTAGGGCCTTGGATAGAGGTGAGGGAGGTGGGGTTTTGCAGTTCCTGCAGTGGCAGGGGAAGGTGCCAGGACGGGAGGGTGGGTTGTAGGGGGACGTGGACCTGACCAGGTAGTCACGGAGGGAACGGTCTTTGCGGAAGTCGGAAAGGGGTGGGGAGGGAAATATATTCCTGGTGGTGGGGTCTTTTTGGAGGTGATGGAAATGTCAGCAGATGATTTGGTTTATGCGAAGGTTGGTAGGGTGGAAGGTGAGCACCAGGGGCGTTCTGTCCTTGTTACGGTTGGAGGGGTGGGGTCTGCGGGAGGCTCACAGTGCTATGGAGACATGGAACCTACAAAGCAAATACAGTGTGCTCATCTAACTCTGACAGCAGTACAGGCAGGACTGTAACAAGAGCCATATATCACAGTAGGATGGTGTTAAAGCACGGCAGAATGTTGAGTACAGACTGATTTTAAAATTTACTTTAAAAGTTATTTTAATTATGAATGGAGGCATTTATGAATGTATTCCATTTCAACTTAATAATGTTTTAAGGTTGTTTGCTGCTGAGACATGTCCTGAAGTACCTAGCTTTTATATCTAATGATTTGTTTTGCAAGTCATTTCAGCTGGGAATGCAAAGCACTGCACATGTACAGTACAGTATTTCACCCTGTCCACACTGACTCTCTGAAGAGCATCCCGCCCATACTCTCCTGCCTATCCTATCTCTGCATTTCATTCGGCTAATCCACCTAACCTACACATCCCTGAATACTATGGGCAATTTAGCATGGTCAATCCACCCAACCTGCACATCTTTGGACTGTGGAAGGAAATTGGAGCACCTGGAGGAAACCCACATAGACACAGGGAGATTGTGCACACACCACACAGGCAGTTAACCAAGGTGCCTGGTGCTGTGAGATAGCAGTTCTAACCACTGAGCCACCATGCCACCCGAAGAGTAATCTAATACTCAAAATGTTAGCTTGCTCTCACTTTATGGACACTGCCTGTCCCACTGTGATCTCCAGCATTTGTTGTTTTCTATATTGAGATTGATGCCATCTTGATTGAACAATAGTGATAGTATCAGTGGTGTTGAGGTCTTGCAGAGAGCAAGCATAGATACCATGGACTGTAGTGTCTTTCTGTGCTGTAACTATTTCTATGAGTCTATGTATTTCACAATCAATGAAGTACTTTTGAAGTATACTGTAGTCACTGGTGAAACATATAAACCATTGCAACCATTTGTGCACAGCAAGATCCCTCAAACAGCATTGTGGAATTGAGCAGATAATTTGTTCATGTGATGTTGGTTATTGGGTTAAACATTGGTCTGATATCAGGATAAATTCCCAAACTACTCTTTGAATTAATTTGGGAAGTTGTTTATGAACACTATTCGTCCTTGGAATGGAAGGGTTCACTTTCTTGGCAGCATTTCTTGTCCAGTTCTGCTCCTGACACTGCTACAGTTCATAGGGCATAGTGACACCTACAGTGCTAACAACATAGGTAGGAGCAGAAGCAGCCTTTGTGTTTGTTTTGTCTTTCCATGAGATCATGGTTGAGCTGTTAATCTCTATTTTCACTTTTTATAATCCTTGATTCCCTTACTGATTAAAACTCTATCTCAGCCTTGATTATACTTAAAGACGTAGTCTCAACAGCCCTCTGTGTAAAGACTCCCTCAGATTCACTACCTTCTGAAAGAAATTCCTCTTCATATATGTTTTAAATGGGTGACTCCTTACTCTGAGATTATGGTCTTTGACTCTCCCACAAAAGGAAATAACTCTCTGAATATACCCTGTCAATTTCTCTCAGAATTTTACATTTTTCAATAAGTTTTCTTTCATCCTCCCAACCTCTGATGGGTATAAACCCAACCTACTCAACCACCTTTCCTCATTAAAAAATCCCTCCATACGCAGGATCAATCTAATGACCTTATCTGAACAGACTCCAATGCCCAGTACTGTACATCTTTCTTGAGATAAGGGGACCAAAACAATTAACAGTGCTGGTGGGGAAGAGTTCCAGGATTTTGACCCGGCAACACTGAAGGAACGATGATATGTTTCCAGGTCAGGATGGTGTATGGCTTCGAGATGAACTCGCAGGTGATGGTGTTCCCATGTATCAGCTGCCTAGATGATAATGGTCATGAGTTTGGAAGGTGTTTCTAAAGAGCCTTGTTAAGTTCCTGCAGTGCAACTTGTACATGGTACACACTGAGTTTCGGTGATGGAGGGACTGAATGTTTGTGATTTGGTGCCAGTCAAATGGATAACTTTGAAATGGATGGTGTCAAGTTTCTTAAGTATTAATGGAGCAGCGCTCACCCAGACTAGTGGAGAGTATTACATCACATTGTGTTTTTAGATGTTGGATCGGCTTTCGGGAGACAGAAGGTGGGTTACTCCCCACAAAATTCAAGCCTGCTCTTAAAGCTGCAGTATCTATATCTAGTATTTGTGTCCAGTATTCTCCAGTTCAATTTCTGGTTAATGGTAACCCTCGGGATATTAGTACAGTCCATTCAATGATGGTAATGCCATCGAATGTCAAGGGGAGATGATCAGACTTTCTCTTGTTGGTGACAGCCATTGACTAATAATTGTATGGGGCAAATATTATTATTGTAACAAATGAAAACAACAACCCATCAGGTCTGGCAGCATCTGCGGACAGAAAACAGAGTTAACATTTCAAATTCAGTGACCATTCTTCAGAACTAAAAGTAGCTATTTAATTTAGAGTTGCAATTGTAGTCAACTGAGACACAGCATCTTCCCCTTAGCATTAACATTGAGACTATCGTGCATCTTAAAGTCCTGAGGTATGATTTGAACCCATGACCTTCTGATACACAGTTGGAGGGCCATTGCAAAGACAATGAGCCAAATGGCCTCCTTCTGCACTGTCACATTTCTGTGATTCTGGTTCTGAAGTAATGCCTACGATCTACTGAGCCACAACCAAAGGAGAGAGTTTCTGATTTTGTTTTTGCCCGTCCATTCCTTGGAACATTTATGGCCAATTTTATTCAAGTCCATTGGTATCTTTACCTTAGTCCCTATCAACATTCAACAGTCTTGGCCGCAATCTTTCCAATTAGTTGCTGTAATTCCCAAAACAATACTCTCACCTTAACAGCAACCATCTGCCTGTGATCTCCGCAGAATGTTAAAGGCACTCTCTCGATACAAATTATTTTTCTTTCTCTGAATTCCCACATCTCTTCCATCACTAAGCAGCCTTTTCAGATGATTTGATTTTTTTATACACTCACTCCTTAGGAATTCTTTATCATGGCCAAGTTTCCCTCTCCCTAACCTGATCTTAGCATCGACCTGTGGAAGCATTTTTGCACCTGATACTTACACCATAGTGATACACATGAAATCTCTCCAGTTGCCATACTTATCTCTATTTTGTCAACATTGTTACTATCACCACTCTCAGAATGTTTCACTTTTGTTCTTCCCAAATTACAATCAACCTCCTCCCTGCCTCATGCCAGTGGTGAAACTTAAAACGTATTTCACTGGCAGTAAAGCACTTTGAGGCATGACATGAGGTTGTGGTGGTGCTATATAAATGCAAGCTTTGTCTCTCATTTGCCTGGCATCAAAACCAAAGTCAGTCTCTCAATCTTCAACTCAATCAGTGCCTTCCCAAACTGAGGCAATGCTCACCATCTTCAATGTTCTGCTTCCCCTAATTCTGGCCACTTCAAAGTCCGCCATTAGCTGACTTTTCCTCAAACCCTTTTTAACCTTGATGCAGGCCGGCAGTACATCTGGACTTTAACCTTGCGTTCCCAATTCTTCTACATTCTGGTGGTATTTAACAACACTGTAAAAGCAGAATAGCGCCGCCAAACGGCAATTAATACGCAAAACAAATAGAATCCAGAATAAAATATTTAGCACATATCTAGCGTTACAGCTGTTATCTGCTTTAGTGTATTCAATGGGTCTCCAGCACTCTTGAGTTTAAAGAGTCTGTGAGTGTGCCTGTTTTGAAGCAGGCCGGATAAGTAGGCCAGCGTGCTGATGGCTGTATATATTTTACCAGGAATTACTCTTCCTCAGGGAATTAAATGCCTTACAGCGGTCACAGTAAGTCAGTGTCCCTCTCTTCCATAACCGAAAACTGGAGCCCTCGTCATCATCTTCCCTTTCATGTACCCTTGCTCTGATAAATTATTTCCTTCTGTCTCTCGCTCTCTCTCCTTCCCTATCATCCCGCCTTGCCACTTCTAATCAGGACTAAAAAAAAATCTGTAATGAATGACACTTCTTTTTAACGTACAAGAATTTTACAATTTTTTTCGAACACACGCATTTTAATTAATGGCAACAGATTTTCTTTTCAGAAGGTCTTTAATGTGTGCTTATTGCTGTCTTCTCCCTGTAGTTTTAGAAATATTATGTTGACTGATATATTCTGTCCTTGCCGCTCCCTTGATGGGACCAGCTGTCAGACCCTAGATGATGACATTAACAGAGAGAGAATGAGATGACAAATTCCAGTTATCAGAGAACAAGGCCAGTGACAAATCGGATTTCGACTCGCGAGAAGCCCCATTACACTGTAATAAAAAAAGATGGATGATCTCTCTGTCGGGGCCCTGCTTAATGCGATTTCAGCGGTCTCACTGGGTTCCAATTAAGCCAGAACAGAGGGAGAGAGCTGGAAAAACAGCAAGGCAAGCTGCACTAATTGTGTCTGCACAGCCAAAGGCACAATCCCCTCCTCTCAGCTGTTCCTCTCTCTGTTGTTCTCTCTACACAGAGCGTCACAGCAATAAAAAAAATTCCTAGTAATCAACCCAGTCCACAGGAAAATCTGTTGAATAATTGATAAAATTAGTAAAAAATCTGCGGTTACACAAATAATACAATCCCTTCGCTTCAATCGTGTTTATTGAGATGTCTCTCATCTGTTTCCCCCATTCCCTTACTGTGTACCTGCCTGTCTGGGCGGCCTTGCATCACTCTCGTCCTGCTAAGCCCTTCCTCAGCTTGTCTATCCCCACACCCATCTATCTGCCTATCCCACTGCAGCTCTCTCAATCGACCTGCCATAAATCTCTGAGCATAATATGTACTTTCTCACAAGAAGAACAGCAAACGTAATGGACTGAGGATTTTACAGAGACACTAAAATACATCTGAAACACTGACATTGAGCCTAAACTGGGAGTGTTATTCACTGAGAGACATTCTACTAGAAGATTTACGGTATTTATCTGCCCATTACTCTATCACTCTGTCTGTTTATCTCTCTTTCTATTTATCTCTCTCTATTTTTCTATCTCTATTTTTCTTATATCTCCTTCCATCTCTCTCTCTCTAGCTTTCATTCTGTCTTTACCTCTCTTCTTTCACCATCCATCTCTCTCCTCTATCTATTGATCTGTATTCAGGATATGGTTAACGGATTTTAATAATTAAACATAAAGGCTTTTTCTATGGACAGCCATATTTATGTAATGGCCTCTCCTGCTATAGGTTACAGTTTTTTCTCTTTCCCACTTTATCGATTTTTCTGTGACTCTAGCTGACTCTGTCACACTCTCACATTCTCTGCCTCATTTTCCAGCTGTCTTCTTTGCTCTGTCTCTCTGTCTTGTTCTTTATTAATCTGGCTCTGTCAGCCCCCTCTCTCTCTCTATCTTCCCCCCCCCCCCCCCCTTATCTCTCTCACCCCCTCCTTCCCTCACTCCCCATCTCCATCACTCACTCTCTCGACAAACATGTGTTGGTGACAGCTCACACACATTTGACTTGTTTTAGCTGAGGTCAATTTCACGTTGAAGAATCAGCACAGGGCAAAAGCAATAATCTTAATGCTGTTGTTGCTTTTCGAAATTGCAGTAGCTGAAGCCCCACTGTGACGTTGCCCCTGAACAGTCCATGATCTGGACCATGCCGACAATAACTGAGCAGACAGATTGGACTATTACTTTCAACCCACTGTTCACACACACTCCTCATTTTCAAACACTTGCTTAAAGAATGTGGGCATTGCTGGTTTAGGACAGTGTTTATTTCCAATTCATAAAGGCACACAGGACACTTATGAGCAAACTGCAATGCTGGAGATTTGGAGTCACAAGTAGGCCAGACCAGGTATGGAAGCAGATTTCCCTTTCCTAAAAGGAGTTAATGACAAGATGGGCTTGAAATACAATGGTTGCATAGTTGCCATGAGCTGGCTTCTTCATGTTAAGTTTTTTTTTCCATTCAAACATTACTATCCGCTATGATGGGATTTTAACATATCCCCAGAACATAGGACTCTGTATTACTAGTCCAGTGACTTAACACCGCACCACACCACACCACCACCTCCCCTGAGCATATCATTGACGATGCTCTGGGAGACAGACGCACTCATTAACTCAAATTCACTGCTTTTGTAAAATAAATGAGCATTTAAAACAAACACTGAACAATACAAACAATGAAGCACTTTTGCCATTTGAACATTCTGTGAGAATGTAGTTCCCTCTAGTGACTATGATAGGAAGAATGTGCTGATAATCAATACCCAATACTCCACCAATCACACTACTTATATGAACGTGTTGATTCAATCACCAAAATGACAACTGCTCTCCTTTTCGGACTGTTGTACAGAACAAAAAAGCTTTCCCCAGGATTCTTTTAATGAACTCAAAATAGACTCATTGACATTTGCAGTACAGAAGGAGGCCATTCAGCCAACATCACTTGACAAAGATCTGACCACTAATCCCATTTTCCAGCTCTTGGCTCACGGCCTTATTGCAAGGCATGTGAGTATTTAAATACTGCTCAATTTGTTTCTTCTAACAACAGTCATTTGGTAGTGCAGAATTTGAGTATTGCTGAAAAAGACACATTCTGTCAACGCTTTTTATCTTTCGTCGGGATGATTTGCAAGAGTGGCATTTTAAAGGGGAAAAGCATTATTTATACTGAATAAAAACTGAAAGAACTACAGATGCTGGAAATCAGAGACAAAAACGGAAGCTGCTGGAAGAGCTCAGCAGGTCTGACAGCATCTGTGGAGAGAAATCAGAGTTAACTCTGTTCTGAGGAAGGGTCACTGAACCAAAAAGATTAACTCTGACTTCTCTTCAGAGATGCTGCCAGACCTGCTAAGCATTTCCAGTAATTTCTGTTTTTGTTTCTGATGTCCAGCATCCACAGGATGTTCTTTTGGCTTTTATATAGCATTTAACTCACTGCCACATCTCTTCCAGGCATGGCCATCTTAAAGAAGTTCTACTCCTCTCTCTGACAGGATTTCCGTTCAAATCCTTTTTCTTGTTCACCATCATTAATTTTTGTGTCGCTCCTGGTGTTTGATAAGGTATTTACTAAAGCTTCTTTCCGCAGCCACATCAGCCCCTGGCTCAGACTCACCCCAACTCAAGTTTCATCCTTCATGCTTTGAATCCATCCAGGATCATAGGTATCTCTGTGATGTTCACTGTTCCACAGACAGCTGTTCTTGCCATATCCTGTGATCCATACTCAGTTACATACGTTACCATATGCACACTCTGGACCTCTCTCTCCAACTGTAATGCTTCATGCTGCCTCAGAGCTGTGTTGCTCACCATTGTGAGGAAGGATCACTGGACCCAAAACATTAACTCTGATTTCTCTCCACAGATGCTGCCAGACACACTGAGCTTTTCCAGCAATTTCTGCTTTTATTTAATCATTTATACTGTATGAGCACAGAACTGGCAAATGGATTTTGCTAAAAAAGACACAGACTTAGGTTTAATACTGATTGACAAAATGTGCTTTTTCAGCAATACAACATGTGTTCATAACACAAGTTGCAAACACTGGTTAGCATCTAAAATATAATCTGAAAGTAAAACAATAGTCCTTTAATTCCAAAATTCAGACACAATCAAATGGCACAAAAAAAATGGTCTGTGCAAGGAGGATTTATTTCACATAAGGGGGCAAAAGAAAAATGAAACTTGTCAGCCAAGAGTTGAAAACAAAGGATAAAGTGTGATGACTTCTCAAATTCCACCGGGCTTGCTATTGGTGAGGCAAAATCTAGATTAGAGTGGTGCTGGAAAAGCACAGCAGGTCAGGCAGCATCCGAGGAGCAATAAAATCGACATTTTGGTGAGACTGAATTGCTGATAGCTACAAACTAAAGGAAGATCTTCACTTAGGATTGAAATCCAACTGGATCCAAGTCATTAGAAAATGGTCACAGTTCAGCGTTTTGGGATTTATAAGGTTGTCGGAAATATTTGGGAACTTTAGCAGGTTCCCAGAATTTCCACTGAGAGATAGAGAGAGAATGGCAGTTCCAGGAGTTTCTTCCTCATTTACTATCTAAAATTAGAAATCAATTTTAAAAAGTTGCTGGGCAACTATTAGCATAGAGGCCTCCATTGTACTTTCAAAACCAGGTTGTCCTGCAACTAAGAGCCATAATCCCACCTCTTAACTCCTGAAACATTTTGAGTTCTTTTTCTCCAAAGACACTTGGCTTTCTTTAAACAGCAGGTAAACTACAGCACACATTAAACTGTTGACTTCATACCTGAAAAACCCTTTTCAATCCAGTAAGCATCCAAACGGTTCTGGTTTTTCACATTATCCATAAATATAAATATATATTTCCAACAACAAACTAAAAAGAACAAATATTCTTAATATTGCCTCTTCAATCCTGTACCTTCCTCCCTAATCTAAAAATGACTGCTTTTCCCTTATGAGTACCCCTTCCTCCCAACACAGTGCCTGTTGACATTCCACTGAGAATCAAGGCCACATCCTGATCATTAAGAATGATAAACTCTCATTTTCACCAGCTCAGGATCATCCTTCATGACAAAGATTTTTTTTCAATTGTAGTTACTGCAGTAATGCAGGAAATTTTGACATGGAACATCAGCCTAGATTTTATGCTTTAAGTGTCTGGAGTGGGGCCTGAACTCCCATCCTTCAGTGAGACTGCTACCCACTGAGGTTCAGCAAGGTTACTGTTCCACGGTGGCTCAGTGGCTAGCACTTCTGCCTCACAGCACCAGGGTCCCAGGTTTGATTCCAGCCTTGGGTGACTGTCTGTGTGGAGTTTGCACATTCTCCCTGTGTCTGTGTAGGTTTCCTCTGGGTGCTCCGCTTTCCTCCCACAGTCCAAAGATGTGCAGGTCAGGTGAATTAGCCATGCTAAATTGCCCATAGTGTTAGGTGCATTGGTCAGAGGGAAATGGGTGTGGGTGGGTTACTCTTCGGAGGGTCGGTGTGGACTGGTTGAGCCGAAGGGCCTGTTTCCACACTGTAGGGAATGGAATCTAATCTAATCCAGGTCGCAATGTGTTTATTCCTGCTTAAAAAAATCCATGTTGGTTGATAGTGGGCAAAGGTAGGACTGTGATACCTACTGTGGTTGAACAATCTGTCAAATCAAAATGTCGAAATTCAACACATGTTAAATGGCCAAAGAGTGCCCAATGCTGCTGGAACTGGAAGCAGCAGCTGATCAATGTTTTAGATGGGCCTGGTAAGCTATGAAATCAAGGTGTCAATTATGGCTCTGTACGTGCTCTACAAAGGGAGCGCTGCATTGTCGGACATACCATCTTTCAGAAAAAATGTTACATGAATACCGTTTGGCCTCTCGGGTTGACACTATTCAGAAGAAAAGCAGGAGCAACCTTTCCAGTGACCTCAACCAACATCACTAATACAGATGACCTGAACATCTAAGGGAGGTGACAATGTACTGATTTTGTCACTAGACCAGCAATCCAGAACCGAAAAGTGTGGCACTGGAAAAACAATCCAGAACCCCAGGCTAATGTTTTAGGGGTGTAAGTCCAAATCCCACCATGGTTACATTTAAATGAAATAAAATCCGGAGTAAAGGGCTGGCATAACAGTACCATAATCATTGGCACTTGTCATTTTCAAAAAGAAAAATCTGGCTCACAAGTACCATTTAAGGAAGTAAATCTGCCATTCTTACCTGGTCTGGCCTGGCCTGGCCTACATGTCTCTCCATACTCATAGCAATGCAGTTGACTCTCAACTTCCCTCTGGGAAATAAATGCCCACCTAGCCAATGATGCCCACATTCTGTGAATTAATAGGATATCACGTTCCTGTTTGTGGGGTCTTGCTACACATATATTGGCTGCTGTGTTACCTACAATATAACAGTAAGTAACTTTTGAAGTATTCCACTAGCTTCAAGGTCCTTAAGGACGTCCAGAGGTTGCAATGCTTAATTTTGCTTGGATTAATTTCAATTTATCGTTTTTTCGTGACCTTAAAATAGTCAAATGTTAACCATGGTACCTTAGCCAATATTTATCACACACATTTAAAACTTTACAGGGTTATTACAGGGAAAGAATGAGTGAATGGAACTAGCTGAGTTACTCTTGCAAAGAACCTGCATGGACATTTCTGCTCTCAGAATTTGTAACTCTGTGGAATTTTCTACTGCAGAGGGCTGTTGAGGCTGGGTCATTAAGTATATTCAAGGTTAAGATAGATTTTTAATCAGTAAGGAAATCAAGGGTTATGGGAAAAGGCCAGAAAGTAGATTGAGGTCATCAGATTGGCCAAGAACTCACTGCATCGCAGAGTAGACTCAGCTGGCTGAATGATGTACTTCTGCTCCTATGTCTGATGCTCTTATGAGAGAAGAAATTTCTCCATGTCTTAAATGGCCATTCCTTTATTCTGAAATTATGCCATTTGGTCCTAGACTCTCCCACAAAGGGAAATAACCCAAAGTGAAGCCTTTGGATTGTCTTGGGAACATTTCCTTTATCCACCATTTGAGGGAACCCCAGATTCCACAGGTGATTCACTTTGTGAAGCGCATGTCAGGCATTCTATCGAAGTGACCAGCCCAGCTCAATATGCTGCAAATACCTAGATCCACCCTGTCAAGCTCCCTGTTAGTCTTATATATTTCAGTAAGTTCTCCTCTCATTTTTCTAAACTCCAATGACTACTAGTCTAGTCTACTCAACGTTTCCCCATATGAAAATCTCTGCAAACCCATCAAAATCATTGGTAACAGTGAAGTTGGGGCAGCATCATGGCTCAGTGGTTAGTGCTCCTGCCTCACAGCACCAGGGACCCCGGTTCAATTCCAGCCTTGGGCAACTGGCTATGTGGGGTTTGCACATTCTCCCTATATCTGCATGGGTTTCCTCCAGGTGCTCTGGTTTCCTCCCACAGTCCAAAGATGTACAAGTTAGGAGGATTGGCCATGACAAAATTGCCCATAGTGTCCAGGGATGTGTAGGCTAAGGTAGATTAGCCATGGGAAATGCAGGGTTACAAGGATGGGGTGGATCTGGGTGGGATGGGCTGAATGGCCTGCTTCCACACTGTATGAATTCTATGGTTCCATCTCTGCATTTCATGTGATGCCTGCCCTGCACTGTCCAACAGTCTCTACTTGCAATCTCTTTGAAGTCACTGTCCCACCAATTCCCTGAAGTTGCAGTTCGCATAATAATAATGTTTAGAGAGGAAAGTAACAAGCTTTAAAAAGGGAGAATTTTTTTAAAAAGCGATCTATTTTTAATATTCAACAGGTGAGAGCTAATCTTGAGGTATAGTTTTCTTTTTTTCCTTTCAGAGTGCTGTCATTTTCTAAACTACCAGTGGCATTTATTTCTGTATTCTCTGCCTGTTTTCAAATGAATCATTGTATAAGAATTTTGAGACTCAGTTTGTGTATTCAATCAACAATTTAATCAGTGAAATTCACTTTGTGAAGCTCGTGTCAGGCATTCTATCTAAGTGACCAGAAAGGCTGCAAAGATGAGCATACTGAGCATGGTGAAGGACATTGCTTCTATTCAGGTTGGGGAAGCAAAGAGGAAATACTGGATGGTTGTGAAAACTAAACAGGCTCTGATTTGTTGTTGATCCTTTGCGATATAGATGCCCAATGGGATTTGATTGCGTTCAGATGGGTATCTGGGTGACTGCTGATGAGGATCTGGGCCCAGAAGGTTCTGCTGTAAATAGGTCAGGACTTTGGAGACACTTCTGGTTTTGAAGAGTTGCGGGATTGCAGGGTCTCCTCAAGGTTTCCCTTTGCTTCTGAATTGCATTTTCTTTTGGAAGAGACTGCACCATTGCTATTTGATTGTATCAGCTACCACAGTCCTGAGCAAGTTCTCCTCAACACTCAGAGTCGATGTCAGAAGTCTGAAGTGAAGCCTTTAGATTGTCCTGGGAACATTTCCTTTAGCTACCATGTGAGGGAACCCAAGATTCCACAGGTGATTCACTTTGTGAAATACGTGTCAGGCATTCTGTCTAAGTGACTAGCCCAGCTCAATATGCTGCAAATACCTGCCCTGTCAGCTCTGGTGAGCCTCTCAGTCACTGGAAATTTCTTCCATTCCTCGGGTGCTTCCTGAAGCAGCTGAAGTTAAAGTGGCCAGGTTTCTTGGCATACCACTGGCCCACAGTGCTCATCTTGTATATGTCAAGCAGATTGGGCAAGACTATTGCGCTTTCAGATTTTCAGGTTGGTTAGCAGACTCACCTATCTTCAGACCAGACTGTCAAAGTACAGAGTCAAGAACAGTGAAGAAACAGGCAGAAAGTCAGATCATAAGATCAAAAATCAAAGGGAAACAGATCGATTATGAGTGTTTTGTTTATCTTTCATACCCAGATAATTTATCAGTAATTATGATGTTTTATTAATTGTATGGTTTATAACCAGTTGTAAAGCTTATTGGGCAGATTAATAGGATGCAATGATTCTGGGTGAGCTTCTCTGAGGACTCAGGGTCAATACTAAAGTAATCAATAAAAAAGAATTTGGCAGGGCAGGTGTTGTGTTGTGATTACAGAAGGTGGGAGCTCCTGGACACCAGTGTGATCCAGGGCGAACACATCTTTAATAACTGTGGCTTAATGAATTACAGAGACTGAGTAGCAGACACTGTGATGCAACAGGGAAAGGAAATGTTACCTGGTTACATAGTTCCAAGGTTAGTCACATCCCATAGGCAAATCAGTCCTTTCAAGTTGGTCAGTGGTCAACGACAGCAGGGTGTGATGACAAGTCAGGCTGGTATGGAACATTACCTGGTGAAGATGAGAGAACCTCAGCCCCTCACTTTGTCAAGAGCTACAAGCTGCTTTCTACCTGTGTGGATGAGAAGAAAGACTGCAAAGATGAGCGTACTGAACATGGTGAAGGATATTCCTTCTATTCAGGTTGGGGGAGCAAAGAGGAATTGCCAGTGATAGAATACTATGATAGGGGTGTTAAATTCTGCTCTCAATAGCTGTGACTAGGAAGTCTAAAAGCTACACTACCTGCCCAGTGCCAAATATGTCTCTTTGATTGGTGCAGGAGAGGCAGGATTCAGTCGTCACGGTGAATGTGAAAACCAATGACATGGGCAGAACCAGGAATGATGTGTTCTGCTAGGAGAATTTAAGGCAGAAATGAAACTCAGAATTTCAAAGTTAATTGTCTTTGAATTGCGATGTGAGCCACGTGACAATTGGTGTAAGGTCAAGCAAATCAGGGAACTTAATGCATGGCTCAAAGAGTGGTGGGAATAAGGAGTTTTGATTAATGGAATAGGTTCCATTTAAACCAGGTTGCAATCAGTGTCCTGGCTACAATCATACAACTAGGGCTGTTATCAGGGCTTTATACTAGTGGGGCACAGATTGGGGGTGAGGGGACATTCTTGGGTGAAGGATGATTTAGACATCCAGACAGAAAGGTCAAGGAACAGTATAGGGATGTGAGTAAAGCTCAGCAGAGTGGAGAAAGGCAAAGAGTTTTACAAAATTTGTATATTGGTGAATAAGGTAATTGAATGGAATTGAAATAAAAAAATGAAATCAGAAGTTATTTATCTGAACGTATGAAACATCTGCAATGTGATAGGTGAGCCGGTGTCAAACATAGGGGTAAATTATTTAAATTTAATCACCACTGCAGACACATGGCTACAAGGTAATAGGAGGTGGGAGATTCCATTGTACACAATATTTTGAAGGGGCAGACATATTGGCAAAGGAGGATGGGTAGCTCTGATAATCAAGGATTACTGAAAAGCATTGGCAAGAAAAGTTCTGGCTTCAGATTATAAAGAAAAAGCAGCACCGATGGAAATTAAGAATAGCAAAAGTCAGATAATACAGATGGAAGCAGCATCATGATGACCAATCACAACCCTAGACAGGTAGCATATTGAATTTAAATTTAAAAAGAGGAACATTACACTTGGTGGGTGTCAAAGAAGCTTCAAAGAGAAGGACTTCAAAGGGAGAAATGCACTGCAAACTGAACTGTAATCTCCCATGAGCTATCTCAGAGTGAACATGACGGGAGAAAAGACAGCTCTCTTGCAAGAGACTTGTGTTGTGTCTTCCCCCTTTATAACTCTCTTCCATTGTTGGAAGAAAGAAAGCAAGCAAAATTGCTGTTAAAAAGAAACCAGCCCTTTCAAGTGACCTCCAAAGCCAAGCATCTCAAAATCAACTGCTCACTGATCAAAACCAGTATTACTAGTATCTTCCAGTTTAACAGCTGAAACATCCCATTGTCTACTCTTCACAGAACACACAGACTAATCCATATATCTTTCATCCTTATTTTGGGCTCATCTCTCAATTCTAACGTATGTGAATGTGGGTTGTGTTATTATTTCTTCTCACATTCAATAACTGATAAACTCACTGTAGTGACTGGAACAAGGTCAGCCAGGTGGACCTCACAAAACGTGAGTTTCCTGATTGGGGATGTTAATCCGGTTGACAGGGAGCCCTGGTTGACAGGTATAAAGAGCAGTATCAGACATCCTGTTCACTCTGAGAGCTGGCTTTGAAGGAGTTGGATCAGTGTCAAGGACTCTCTACATGTAAACAAAGGGTGAGTTGGTGAAGCAATACCAGCTTCTGTGGAATTATTTCACTCACCCTTTCATTAATACAAAGTCTGGTTAAATTGGCTCCTTTAAAACATAAGTTCATGTGGATGTGGGAGATAGGTAACCACAAGTGAATTAAGAAGGGTCACTGAACCCAAAGCATGAACTCTGTATTCTCTCCACAGATGTTGCCAGACCTGTTTTGTTTCTGATTTCCAGCATCCACAATTTTTTTTTGTTTTTTCACAAGTGAATGGATCTTCTTTAACTAACGTTATTGCGACCAAGCAAGGGGGCAAGTGAATAAAAAAAGGGAAACCAGTTCCTCCCTCCTCACCCAGCTTGAGTGTTTGGTATAACCCATCCAGAACCACCTTAACATGAGGACTTTAGATGGGGACTAGTAATCATAATCATATATAAGGCCCATTTCAGTCATCGTATCATTCGTCAGAGTATTAAACAAGAAGTTACTGCAGCTGCAAAAAAAGGCAATGAAATTGTCATGGACTTAAAACATCATATAGACTGGGGCAATTAAACTGGCCAGAGTGGTCTGAAAATGAGGTTGTAAAATGTTATTGTGATAATTTCTTGAAGCAATACTTTATGGAAACAACAAGGGATAAAAGCTATCTTAGATCTTGTATTGTGTAATGATGCAGGGTTAATTAGCAATATTATTGTAAAGGATCCACTGGGGAATAGTGATCATAATACTTTTGAAATCTATGTTAAAAATGAAAGTGTTCCCAATCACAAACAAGGATCTTAAACTTAAACAAAGCCAATTACATAGATACGAGAGGAATATTAACCAAGATTATTTGGGTAAATAGGCCAAAAGGTGTGGCTGTAAATGAACAGTGGGAAACAATTAAAGAAATTCAAAGTCTTCAACAGAAGTACACTCCACTGAAAAATAAAACTCAGCAAGAAAGAAGCATTTATGGCTCACTTAGAAAATTACAGATAGTATTATGTTAAGAGATTCAAAATTGCAAAATATAAAGTTATAAAGTACAAGACGGGTACAAGGACTAAGTAAGTACAAGGACTAAGAAACCAAAATGTTGTGACAAAGAAAAAATATAGAGTATGAGAGTAAACTGGTCAGAAATATAAAAAGAGTAAGAGAGTAGCTAAGGTAAAAATCAGCCCGTTTGAAGCACAGACAGGAAAAATTATTCATGGGAATGAGGACATGGGAGAATCATTGAACAAATATTTTGTCTTTCTTCAGAAGATTCAAGTTTTATTACAGAAATTGACGGTAACCTTGGGGCTAAAAGGAGTGAGGAAAAGAATATCTGCCCAGAAAATGTCAATAAAATTTGACAAATCCCAGGAGCTTGGATACACCCGAGGATTCCTAAAGAGGTAGCTGCAGGAACAATGAATGTTATTTTCCAAAGTTCTTCACATTCAGGAATAGTGACATAAATTGAAAACTGGCAAATGTTACAACAATTTTAAAGAAAAGGAAGAGGGATAAAACAAGAACTAAAGGTTAGTTAACCTAATATCAGTTGTTAGGAAAATGATAGAATCTATTATTCAGGAAATCTTAATAGTATAGTTAAAAAAGCATAGTGTGATTACAAGTCAACATTATTTTTACTATAGGGAAAGAAATCCGTTTGACAATTTTTTTGGAGTTTTTCGAAGATGTGTAACTAGTGAGGTATATAAAAGGAAACTGGTAGATGTAGCATCCCTGAATTTCAAAAGTGCATTTAATAAAGGATTATACACAAGGTTTAATAAAGGCAAAATAAAAGAAAAGGACATATGGAGTTGGGGAAATGATTTAGCATAGATAGAGAGGAAGCAGAGAGTGGGCATACACGGGATTTCTTTAAGTTGGCAGGTAAAAAGTGAATTACCACAAGAATCAGTGTCTTGGAGTCATAGAGATGTGCAGCATGGAAACACACCCTTTGGTCCAACATGTCCATGCCAACCAGATATCCTAATCGATCTGGTCCTATTTGCCAACATTTGGCCCATATTCCTCTAAAACCTTCCTATTCATATATGCATCCAAATGCCTTTTAAATGTTGTAATTGTACCAGCCTCCACCACTTCTTCTGGCAGCTCATTCCATACAAGCACCATCCTCTGTGTGAAAACGTTGCCCCTGAGGTCCCTTTTAAATCTTTCCCCTCTCACCTTAAACCCATGCCCTCATAGTTTTGGACTCCCCTACTCTGGGGAAAAAGACCTTGGCTGTTCACTCTATCTATGCCCCTCATGACTTTATAAATCTCTATAGGTCACTCCTTTGCTTCCAATGCTCAAGGGAAAACTGCCCCAGCCTATTCAGCCTCTTCCTACAGCTGAAATCCTTCAACCCTTATAAATATTTTTCGAACCCTCTCAAGTTTAACAACATCTTTCTTTTAGCAAGGATTGCAGAACTGAACACAGTATTCCAGAATTGGCCTAACCAATGTCCTGTACAGCTGCAACGTGACCCCCCAACGCCCACACTCAATATACTGACCAATAAGGGCAAACACACCAATCACCACCTTCACTGTCCTGTCTACTTTCAAGGAACTATGAACCTACATTCCAAAGTCTCTTTGTTCAGCAACACTTCCCAGGAGCATTCCATTTAGAGTATAAATCCTGCCCTGATTTGCTCTACCTGAGGCCTCAGCCATTTACAGTCTATATTAATGACTTCAGTGAATAGTAATGTTGATTTGTTGATTAAGGTGGCAAGGTAAACTGTGGGAAGGTCACAAAAAGGCTGCAAAAAGATATAGACAGGTAAAGTGACCAGGCAACAAGATAGCAGATGCAATGAAGATTGAAATTATTCACTTTCACTGTAATATTAGACAAGCAGAACGTGTTTAAAAGGTGTGAAACTAGTAAATGTTAATTTTCAAAAATTCTTGGCTGTGCTTTACAAGGAGTGCAGGAAGTTAGTATGTAGATATAGCAAGCGATTAGGAAAGCAAGTATTATATTGGCCTTTACTGCATATGGATTGGAGTACAGGAACAATGAGTCTTTTTACAGGATTTGGTGAGAACACATCTGGAATACTGCACGTAGTTTTGGTGTACACATTTATGAAAGGTGATATGAAAGATACATTGAAAAGGTACAAACAATGTCCCTGGGATGACAGGTTGTCCTCTGATAAAAGACTGAGCAAATTTGGGCCTGTATTCTTTGGATTTTAGAAGACTGAGTGGTGATCTGATTGAAAAGTTTAAGGTTCTCAACGGACTTAACAAGATAGCTGCTGGGAGACTGTTTAGGGAATCTAAAACACTGGGTACAATCCAAGGATGATGAACTGAACATTTAGGACTCAGATGAGGGAAGATTTCTTCACTCAGAGGGATTGACTAAGGAATTCTCTAATTTGGAAGGCCATGGATACGCCAATGTTATATCTATTTAAGGCTACGATAGAGATGTATTTGGTGTCTCAGGGAATGAAGGGATTATGAAGAGTGGGCAGGAATATGGAATTGAAGCACTACATTAACCATGATTACACTAAATGGGAAAGCAGATTTGAGGGGCCAAATGGTCCCCTTGTTGCTCCTATTTCTTGTTAAATCTGTTAATGGCAACAGTTATTTTCACAATTCTTACATATGTCTCATCATCAATATAGCCGGATCAAAGGAGTGTTTTGCTGAGATCAGTAAACTTATCCACTGTAGATCCACTGTTCATGGACTAAAACCTTGAGCCTAAGAGAGGTTCTCCTGGAGCTGTCTGCTATGTGACGTCAGTTTTCTTCATGCTAATTTTAAGGCCAAAGTTGTTGCATATGTTGAATAAAAATCCATGCTGCGATTGAAACACAACTTTGATCTTGCAGCTAGTGCACAGTCATTGGCAAATTGGAAATCACAAAATGTCCTTGGAGACCTTGGTCTTTGCCTGGGGTTGTCTTGGATTCATCAGCTTCCCATCCATGCGATCTCAGAATCTGATGTCAATATCACAGTCATAGAGAGAGAGAGAAAATCCAGGAGAAAATATGCTAAATAGATTCATCAGTAAGACACCGGTCTGTTTAAAACTTGATCAGTGACTGGGAAACGTTCAGAAGACTCACTATTATTCAGGTCATGCATGAGACACCATTGAGGAACTGTCAAACTACTGTGATTAATTTCCCAGGGCAGTTGAAATTATTAATTAGCCTGCAAGGCCCTCATGGCTGACTTGTCGAAAAACTTGTAGCTCACAACATTGATATTTACCTGCATTTATCATGAAAGGTTGTCAACCTGACATATTAACTCTGTTTCTATCTCCACAGATGCCACCAGACCAGCTGAGGATTTCTAGCATTTTCTGTCTTGATTTAACGGAACTTTGTGCTTAACAAGCAGAAGTATGAAAAGAAAGGACAGGAAAAGCATGGCATTAGATATGGAATAAAGCTCCTTCTTCACTGACCCCATCAAATACTCCCAGGACAAGTACAGCAGAGGGTGAAATAGAGTAAAGCTCCCTCAACACTTGTAAATGGAAAGTAAAATTTCCTCTACACAGTCTCCATCAAATCCCAGGACAAGTACAGCACAGGGTTTAATGGAAAAGAATGCTTCTCCACATTCCCCTGTCTCATATTGGGATTGATAGCTCAGTCAGGGGTTATATATAAGACAAATGATCCTGTATCTGATCACCCTCCAATACTGCTGCGAGGAAGAAAATGACAGGATGCAACTGAATTGTGTGCTCTACCTTCCTCGACATACAGACACGTGTACACACACGTTCACTCAGAAACTCACACAAACATGCACACAGTCACACACAGACTCTCATCCATAAGCACACTCATATACACGCATTCAGAAACATGCACTGACATGCAGATACACCCAGAAATATACACTTACACACACTGACATTCACCCACAAACACATGCACAGAAACACACACTCATACACAAGCATACACATACATATGCATTCACCCACAATAACATATGTGTGATTGTGGATAAATGTGTGTGTTTGTGGACATGTTTGTTTCTGTGCATGTGTTTGTGGGTGAATATCAGTGTGTGTGTATGTGTATTTGTGAGTGTGTCTGTGTGCACGTTTGTGTGAGTTTCTGAGTGAATATGTGTGTGCTTGTGTCTGTATATCGAGGAAGGTAAAACACATATTTCAGTTGCACTTTGTCTTTCTCTCCTTAGCAGCGGTGTTGGAGGGTGATCACATATGGGATCGGTCATTTTATATATAACCCTGACTGAGCTGTCCAACCCCAATATAAGGTACTGGCTACTAAATATATAGCCTGCTATTAGGTTATTTCCAAGCCACTGACTTTTGTAGTAAAGATATTACCCATCAAATAGATGGAATATATGTGATTAAGGGATGATTGAACTATTTGGATTTTTGGGGGGATGATTTGATTGAGGTTTGCAGGATCTTGAAAGGAATTGATAGGATTACTCGAGAGGAACCTGTCTTCTGTTGGTGCAAGAGTGTAGAATAAATTTAAGATTCAACCCAGCTCATTCTGGAGAGGAATATTTCTTCTTGCATAGAGTTAAAATTGCTCCCTAAAAGAAAAGTAGATGCCGAAGGTCAATTAATTCCTTTTTTGCTGGACAAGGATATGAGGCCAATATAAGTAGATGGAGTTAAAATGCAATTCAGGTTCGGTATGTTATGAATGGCAGAACAGACTGGAGGGGCTAAGTGGCCTCTTGTTCCTATATTCAAGGAGGTAAATTCAATTAAAATCTGGCTTTGATTCTGCATTTTTTGCAGCAATAATTGTAACTCCTTTAAGTAGAATTAGTGTGATACTTTTGAGTTTGGGAATGACAGCAGTAATATGACTGCCAGTTACTGCTTGCCGTAGCTCCCTCCCCCACTCTCTCCTGTCTATATCGTACTGACCAGCCATTATTTATCACAGTTGAGAGTGAGTACAAGGTCACCATGGTCCGCATCCCCCATAAATAACTGGAAACTGCTTTATTAAACTTGGAACCAACGGGGCAGTCCAGTTCCAGCACAGAGCAACAGCAGACAGACTGAATCAGAAGCTTTTAGTGAGGTCTGAATGGATTCATAGTTGCAGGCTGTGATAGTGCAGTTACGCATACTTATTCTCATATGTATGCATGTTTGTATGTGTGTGCATGAGACTACATTCAAGTGCATATATTTGGGAATGTATGTGCACATGTGTATGTTTCCACATCTGTCAGTGTGTGTTCAGAGCCCTAACCATTATACAGTGTCTTTGAACTAACCTTGGGAAATTTACATTTTTGCTTCAGGGACTGCTCTCACCCAACACATGGAATCAGATCCTGTGACAATATGAATAGTTACAGAGAAAGATTCAGGGCATACACGGAGAGCATAAGAATTGGTACCTCTGTGCTGTGCCCCAGAACAAGTTGGGCTCACTTGGTAGCCACGGGCTATCAGTTACACCTGGTCAACTGGGCTTGGCACTGAGAAACCGTCAGTTGCTTTGTGCCCTTAAGTTAAACTACTTCCTGCTTCAATAATATCAATTAAAAGTTCAGATCACAGGCCAGCAATATCCTTTCAGGCAACTGGCACATACCAGCTTTTCACTTTACTTAACCCCTCCTTGACTCTGATTTGTTGTCATTTATACAGTCATAGAGCCATAGAGATGTACAGCATGGAAACAGACCCTTCAGTCCTACCCGTCCATGTGACCAGATATCCCAACCCAATCTAGTCCCACCTGCCAGCACCCAGCCCATATCCCTCCAAACCCTTCCTATTCAGTTACCTATCCAAATGCTGCTTAAATGTTGCAGTTGTACCAGCCTCCACCACTTCCTCTGGCAGCTCATTCCATACATGTACCACCCTCTGTGTGAAAAGGTTTCCCCTTAGGTTTCTTTTATATCTTTCCCCTCTCACTCTAAACCTATGCCCTCTAGTTCTGGACTCCCCGACCCCAGGGAAAAGACTTTGCCTATTTACCCTATCCATGCCCCTCATAATTTTGTAAACCTCTATAAGGTCACCCCTCAGCCTCCGACGCTCCAGGGAAAACAGCCCCAGCCTGTTCAGCCTCTCCCGATAGCTCAAATCCTCAAACCTTGGCAACATCCTTGTAAATCTTTTCTGAACCCTTTCAAGTTTCACAACATCTTTCCGATAGGAAGGAGACCAGAATTGCACGCAATATTCCAACAGTGGCCTAACCAATGATCTGTACAGTCGCAACATGACCTCCCAACTCCTGTACTCAATACTCTGATCAATAAAAGAAAGCATACCAAATGCCTTCTTCACTATCCTATCCACCTGCGACTCCATTTTCAAGGAGCTATGAACCTGCACTCCAAGGTCTCTTTGTTCAGCAACATTCCCTAGGACCTTACCGTTAAGTGTGTAAGTCCTGCTAAGAATTGCTTTCCCAAAATTCAGCACCTCACATTTATCTGAATTAAACTCTACCTGCCACTTCTCAGCCCATTGGCCCATCTGGTCAAGATCCTGTTGTAATGTGAGGTAACCTTCTTCGCTGTCCACTACACCTCCAATTTTAGCGTCATCTGCAAACTTACTAACTGTACCTGTTATGCTCACATCCAAATCATTTATGTAAATGACAAAATGTAGAGGACCCAGCATCGATCCTTCTGGCACTCCATTGGTTACAGGCCTCCAGTCTGAAAAACAACCCTTCACTACCACCCTCTGTCTTCTACCTTTGAGCCAGTTCTGTATTCAAATGGCTAGTTCTCCTTGTATTCCATGAGATCTAACCTTGCTAATCAGTCTCCCATGGGGAATCTTGTTGAATGCCTTACTGAAGTCCATTCTTTCAGTCAAAAACAGTTCCACTGCTAACCTGATCAGTAACCCTTGGCTGGTCGCAGCTCCCATCGCCAACCAATGCTGACTTGCTTGAGCTCTGCTGGCACTCCATGACTTGTCTCGGTGGGAAGATTGTGGGTTCTAGTCCCACTCCATAGCACTGGACTCTCAGCTGTGTACACTTTCTGATAAAATCCTAACTGCCCTCTCAGCTGGAATGGAAGAACCTAATGTAATCTCACAGAGAAGAGCTTTCTCTTGCAATTGATACTCTATCGATTTTTAATTTCAAGATTGAGACTGACAAACATTTCTCAGTTAAAAATCTTAAGGGATAGCTGGCAAAGTTGATTACATGGAGCTTGGTCTCATTGAATGACTAAATAGGTATTGCTGAATAAAGACTCAATTTGTCAAGGCTTTTCAACTTGCATTTATCAGGACAATTTGCAAGAATACCAAATCAAGGAGGAAAGTTTTAAAGCTTTAACAAAAAAATCCCTTTTACAACAATATTCAAGTTCTGTACTACCTGTCTGCAAAATAGCTTCTTCCTATTCCTATGTTCCTGACAACAGGGAAGTTCTCCTCCTGTCCAAATCAATATTTATTCCAAAGCAGAAGTATCAATACTGTTTATCTGGGTATTATCTCTTTGCTGGTTGTGGGATCTCACTGTGTGAAATTTGGCTGCTACATTTCCTACATTATTACAGTCATTAAATCATAAGGACTCTGGATACAGTAAATAGGGTGAAAATGTTCTGACCCACGAAAGGATCGGGAATCAGAGGGCATATATTTAAAGCAATTATTGAAGGAAACAATAGTGATATTGGGAAAAACTTTTTCACACAATAATTAAAGTTAAAAATCACACAACTCCACGTTATAGTCCAACAGGTTTAATTGCCACTTTAAGCCGGTAGTTAGTGGTGTTGATAGTAGTCATGATTTGAAGATGCCGGTGTTGGACTGGGGTGTACAAAGTTAAAAATTCCTTTTAACTTTGTACACCCCAGTCCAACATCGGCATCTCCAAATCATCACATAGTAAATGGTTGGGATCTGGAAGGGAATCACTATCTGAGTAAATGGTGGAGGCAGATTCAACTGAAGCATTCAAAAGGACTCAGACTGTTACTTGCAAAGGAACTGTGTGCAGGGTTATGGGAAGGAGGGTGGAGATTGACACATGAATTGCTTATTCAGAGAGCAAGTTTGGACAAGACAGGCTGAAAGTCCACCTCCTGCATTGTGACAATGGGTCAAAACAGCTTCCTTCTGCACTGTTCCTTTTTGCCACAATCACCATAGTGACTGCACTTCAAAAATGCTTAATTGACTCTAAGGCTCTTTGGAACATCCCTAGACTGTGAAATCTGATACATGTTTTTCATTCTCTCAGTCTATATTCACTGAGTAAGACAGAGTAACATTTCTTGCAGATCCGAGCAGATGCAAAACAGAGCAAGTTTCTATCACAGGGGAAGTGGGGAAATTGCCAGTGGAAAGAAAATGTGACAGCCAATTCAAGCAACTGGAAGAACATAGGGAAAGTCCCCATGTTGCTTTTGGAAGAGGTGAGCAGTAGACTGGATGACAGCGACCAAGTCTGTGCCAGGTTCCTATTCTCAGTTCACAGATTCACAGGCTCACAAATCAACAAAACCACAGAAACCCCTGGTTATAATGCCAGGTTCCATCTTGATACCATTAAAGGCAAGAGCCGATACATGACAACAACTCTTTTTGATGGTAATTTTACACAGTAAAATATTATCCCTGGGTACCAGTACTTATTCCTCAACCAATATGATAAAAACAGATTATCTGGTCAGGAGCTGACTGTGTAAATTGGTTACTAAGCAGTTGATAAACATTAATAACTTGGAATAATGCATAGAGGACATAGTTTCAAAATTTGCAACTTGGAAGTATAGTGAGAACAATAATGATAGACTTAAAAAGAATATAGACAGAATATACCCAGATGTTATAGGCAGACATGTGGTAGGTGAAATTTAATGCAAGGAAATAAGAAGTGATTCATTTTAGTAGGAAGATTGAAGATAGATAGTGTGGAATAAAGACTAGAATCTGTAAGGAGTAGCAGAAGCAGAGGGACTTTTGGAGGTAAATGCACAAATCACTGAATGCAGCAGGGTAGTTTACAAAGTGGTTATAAAAACATAGGGAATCCTGGGCTTCCACCATAAGGAACATTTCCCTATCCACTCTGGAGAAAGTGAGGACTGTAGATGCTGGAGATCAGAGTCAACAAGTGTGGTGCTGGAAAAGCACAGCTGTTCAGGCAGCATCCAACGAACAGGAGAATCGATGTTTTGAGCATAAGTTTTTCATCAGAAATGGTCAAGAGCAGACTCTGTGTAAACTGGTTCATCATTCCTGATAATGAGCTGATGAAGAGCTTATGCTCAAAACGTCAACTCTCCTGCTCCTCGGATGCTGCCTGACCTGCTGTGCTTTTCTATTCACTCAGTCCAGACTCCTTGTATCTGAATGTTTTTATTAATTTTCCTCTCAGCTTTCTCTTTTCCAAGGAAAATAGTCTCAACGTTTCCAAACTTCCTACAGAACTGAAGTCATTCATCCCTGGGACGATTCTCACAAATCTTTTCTGCACTCCTGCTAATGCCTTTACATCATTCATAAAATGGAGCACTGGCTGAGATCACCATGAATGACTCTCCTTCACAATCTCTCCCCTCACCTAAGGCATGGTGACACTCAGGTTAAACCACCCGCAGTTTTTCTCTCTACTGAGAGAGCGGCTCTATGGTCTAGTAAGACTACACCCTTTTACCTTTATCTTCTGTCCCTTGTGGAAGGAGGTTTTCCTCACCCCAACCCTGAGCTGCTGACAAAGGTCCTCCATTCACAGCCCAGAGAGGCCATGGAGGCTGGATGACAAGTGAGGCAGCTTCACCAGAGCCAGTTAAGCAGACCTTGGTAAAGTGGAGAGTTGGTGGCAGGGTGAATGGTGCACCATCCATTGGGTTAGAACATGAGGGATTTTCCTCTTCCCATGCCCCCAACACAACCCATTTTCTCTCCCCACCTCAAAGCCCTCAGCCAGGCTATCCAGGTTTATCTGGAGCGCTCGCCATGTGGCAATGATCATAGCATCTCCCCCCACCTTCCATTCAATTTTACATCCAGCCTCACCAACCTTTCAGCCCACTCTCAGGGTAGGGAACCGGCTTGATTAAATTAGATTCCCTACATTGTTGTGGTTCTGTTCGCCGAGCTGGGAATTTGTCTTGCAAACGTTTCGTCCCCTGTCTAGGTGACATCCTCAGTGCTTGGGAGCCTCCTGTGAAGCGCTTCTGTGCTGTTTCCTCCTCCATTTATAGTGGCCTGTCTCTGCCGCTTCCGGTTGTCAGTTGTAGATTCCCGACAGTATGGAAACAGGCCCATCGGCCCAACCAGTCCACACCGACCCTCCGAAGAGTAACCCAACCAGACCAATTTCCCTCTGACTAATGCACCTAACACTATGGGCAATTTAGCATGGCCAATTCACCTGACCTGCACATTTTTGTGACTGTGGGGGGAAACCGGAGCACCCAGAGGAAATCCACGCAGACATAGGGAGAATGTGCAAACTCCACACAGTCACCCAAGGCTGGAATCGAACCTGGGACCCTGGTGCTGTGAGGCAGCAGTGCTAACCACTGAGCCACCATGCTGCCCTACTTCCAGCCGCTTGCTTTTCTATTCACTCTCACACTCACTGTACTCACCATTTACACTTACTCTCATATCCTCACTTTCACTCTACACTCACTATCAGACTCAATGTCACACTATCACACTGTCTCACACTCATTACACACCCTCACACTTACTCTCATTCTCTCACTTCACTATATACACAACTATCACACTCACTCTCACTGTAGACTCACTCTCACATTGCCTCACACCCACATTCACTTTTGCTCTATACTCACTCTCGCACTCACTTTCACATTGTAGGAGGAGGTATTTTCATCTAGAACCAGGAAATATGACTGACTCTCTCTCCTCAGACCCCAGACAATGTGTCAAGCTAGAAAGCCAGCTTTAATTTTAATCAAGAGTCTTTTCTCAAAAAAAAACTATGTCTCAAAAAGGATACAGTCAAAAAAAAAGTTAAAGAGAGAGTGAAAATAACAGAAAAAAAATAGAAGAGAGATTCAAAAACAAATTCAAATCCTGCTGTTTTGAGACACAACGTCTTATTTCCCAAGCTGCGTCCTTGCTCCTGGTTAGAACCCCTCCCCCTTCCAGGGATTTCCACAAAAGAGTTGTCAGGAATGTGATTGGACCTGATAGGTGTCAGGTACAATGAAAGGAAAGTACATGAGATGCCATCAGTGTGGGGTTTGGAACATTAATCACTCGACAGATGACAGTAATTTAAATTACATTACATTTCCATCTTTATCCAGTTAGTGGAGTCACAGTGTTACCATTCAATATGGAGTTTGGTATCTGTCAGCAGCACCAGGCAGACGATATTAGCCAAAGGAATTTTCTTTGCCAAATCTATTCCAAGTTTTTTGAGGTTGTAACTAACAAGCTCGATAAAGGAGGAGCAGTGGATGCAGTAAAAAACATGAAAATACCACACAAAAAGTTAAAATCATAGAATCCTTACCATGTGGAGAAGAGGCCATTCAGCCCATCGAGCCTGTATGGAGCCTCCGAACAGCATCCCACCCATCTCCCCTCCCCCCCCACCCACCCACCCACCATCCTATCCCTGCAACCCCACATATACCACAGCTAATCCATCTAACCTGCACATCTTTGGACTCTGGGAGGAATTTGGAGTACCTCACACAGAGACTGGGAAATATGCAAACTCCACACAGACCATCAGCAAAATCTACCCAGTCTCTGGCGCTGAGGGGCTGTAGTCCTAACCACTAAGCCACTGTGCTACCCAAGGTGTTGCACAAGTTAAAGAAGTCTGGGGTTAGGAATGATATGTCAGCATAGATGGACAGAAAATAGACAGTAGAGCTAAAGGGATTATTTTCAGGCTGACAGGCTGTTGCCAATGAGATCCTGTGTAGATCAGTGCTGGGACATTACCTATTACAGACTATGAGTCGAAAAGTGTGGTGCTGGAAAAGAACATCAGGGCAGGCAACATCTGAGGAGCAGGAGAGTTGACATTTCAGGCATAAGTCTTTCATCAGGAATGTGGAGGGGGAAGGGGGCTGAAAGATAATAGGGAGGTGGGGGCGCTGTGGGAAAGCTAGCTGGGAAGGCAGTAGGTGGATGCAGGTGTGGTGTAACAGTGATAGGACAGGGTGTAGTGGATAGGTGAGAAGAAAGATGGACATCAATCACTTAGACTAAAGTATTAAATGGATTGTATCCAGATTAGCTGATGTCACAAAGATGAAGCTGTGTGGAGGATACAAGCAATTGCTTTCTTGACTCGCAGCGCGCGCGCACACACACACACACACACACACACACATCCAGTTATCTAGAATGACAAACAAACTGCTGATCGAGTCACCATGGACCTCCTGTTTTCCATCCACAGGTACCTCTCTCACGTTAAATTTCCTCTCCCTGCTTGTAGACTGCCAAAGAACCACCACCTGCTCAGCAACAATGGCCCGAGCACTGACACTCTCATCCTTTATCCGACGCACACAACCAATCACTCAGACAAGGGCATTTCGCTCACTTTGAAAGTTTGTACAGAGTTGGGATCCGCAGATGATGAGACACCAGTCATGAGCGAGCTGAAGCCAGTCCTTGGTGAAAGGATGGTTGATATATCAGCCCGGCAGAGGACTCAGATAAGCACTCTGATAGTGGCTTATAGGACAGTGTTGAATGAGAATACACATTGAGATCGTGGGGTCATTGGCTGTTCTACCAGACAGCCTCCCGTTACTGTCAAGGAATATGATAGAGTTAGGGTTCAATTTGATACAGGCCATGGCACATAGCTTGCTCTGCCAATGATCATGGCTCCATCTTCTGGTCCTACTGAAGATCCAGAAGCACTGCTGTTCCTGCCCAAATATGTCCTCCACCCTAATACTAATATACCATCATCATTCATGGCCTAGTCCCTGACAACAATGAAGATGTTAAGGTAAAAATATATTCTGATCTCAATGAAGTCCACACAAAGAGATTGGAGGGTTTGAACCCAGAATTAGCCAGGACTCTAATGACTGGAGAGCCACCATTAGGATGGGACAAGTCAATGCCTTGGACATCCTCCTGCTGAGAAATTGCACTCAACATTGCCTCATTGTAACAAATACCCCTTTCAGCAGAAAAGAATACTAAACTATGTGTCAGTTTTGTAAATCAAAGCATTGTCTCCTCCTGGAAAATATCAGTATTTGGATCAATGCCTGCTGGACAGATCACCAACTTGTTTGATTGGTGGTGAATATCCAATGAACACAAAGACATCGCAAGAACCAAAGGTAAGAAGAAGAAAGTTAATGCTTCAACTTTAAAACAACCCAAGCAAACACGAGAGGGTGGTGCTTTTGCCCGAAACATTGACTTTCCTGCTCCTCTAATGCTGCCTGACCTGCTGTGTTCTTCCAGCACCACACTCTCGACTCTGTTCTCCAGCATCTGTAGTCCTCGCTTTCTCCAGAGTGATCACACGACCGATTTTGATTATCTCCACAATCTAACTCAGCTGTGGAACAGTGAGATCTGACAAAGTCAGCTGTACTAGACACCTGGACCCAGACCGCTGGGTTTAAGCAAGTCTGTCATTAAGAGTGGCTCAGTGAAAATGATGCTGAAATATTTGACTCTTAGAACAAAAGCAAGCAGCCTTCAT
The DNA here is from genome assembly GCF_047496795.1 of Chiloscyllium punctatum. Taxonomy (NCBI): domain Eukaryota; kingdom Metazoa; phylum Chordata; class Chondrichthyes; order Orectolobiformes; family Hemiscylliidae; genus Chiloscyllium; species Chiloscyllium punctatum. The sequence goes on along the minus strand of NC_092776.1, from coordinate 15,099,102 downwards.
GGTCTGGCAGAGCAACCCCAAGGTTACCAGTCAAATGGCAGCTTTCCAACAGATCAATACTGGTGCTCAAAGACAAATCCAGAAGACAAAGGACATGTGATAGAAATAGCCAAAGAAATTAACAATATACTGACCATCATGAAATGTAAAAGTTTTCTGAAGCCACCAGAGCTATCTATAGAACAAAGTCAAATGGACAAAACTGCCTTCACTCACATCATGGCATTTGTTTTCTTAAGCATGAAAACATGATCCTTTAACACTGGAAAAAATATTTTAACAACTTTGTGACCATAAATGCACATGACAGCCGATACACTCCAGACTCTCCCTCAGTGCCTTGTGCCACAATCACTGGGTGAAGCATCAGCTGCAAGAAAGAAATCCAGTGGGTGAAAAGCAACAAAGCTTGCAGCCCCCTGATGATATTGCGGCTGAGGTTTAAAAAAACTAGTGGATTCTTGCACACATCGTGGCTCCATGCAGTCACCTTGTAGATCTGAGAGGAAATGGGATTCCTCCATTTCCACACCCCCTACCATAACCTATTGAATGCAACAATTGAATGCAGTGTTGGAGGCTGAGGAGTGATCTTATAGAGGTTTACAAAATCATGAGGGGCATGGATAGGATAAATAGACAAAGTCTTTTTCCTGGAGTGGGGGAGTCCAGAACCAGAGGGCATCGGTTTAGGGTGAGAAGGGAAAGATATAAAAGAGACCTAAGGGGCAATGTTTTCACGCAGAGGGTGGTACGTGTATGGAATGAGCTGCTAGAGGAAGTGGTGGAGGCTGGTACAGTTGCAACATTTAAAAGGTATCTTAATGGGTATATGAATAGGAAGGGTTTGGAGGGATATGGGCCAAGTGCTGGCAGGTGGGACTAGATTGGGTTGGGATATCTGGTCGGCATGGATGAGTTAGACTGAAGGGTCTGTTTCCATGCTGTACATCTGTATGACTCTATGACTCTAATTGTAATTACCTTCAAGAAGTGAGTCCATTGCGATATTTCCATGTTGTCCACAGGAGTCAGATCCTGACGCATGTTCTCCTGCATTGCCTATTTTCGATGGCTGTTCCCAGAGACATAGTACAGCTTTAATCTTCTGGAGGAGCCTCCAATATGATCACTGTTACCAATAAAGTACAAGAAAAATGTCAAGAAGAAAACCAGGGAACTCTTCATTGCATTCACTGGCCTGGCTAAAGCATGTGACTCAGTAAGTCTCTGTGGATTGTGCTGCAATGATTTGGATGTCCAAGTAACTTTTAACACAATTTTGTAATGACTTCACGATGATACGACTGCAAACTGTCTTGAGTGGGAGATCTGAAATCATGGTCTTCAACATACAGACCGAGATTTAAGCAAGGATGTGTGATAGCCATTTTCTATTTACAATCATCTGACAGTGGCTATTTACCTCATCAAAGATTATTGCCTTCTGGTGTCAGTATTAAATATTATCAAGATGGAAAACTCCAGCTGTCTAGCCAACTGGCTCTTCAAAGAGTCCAGGTTGGGTTGCTGTAACAACATGTACATTTTACAATTATATTGTAATCTGGAGCTGTGGATAGTGATATTGGAGGGTCCAAAATCCTTTCCCTCACATGACAGAAAAGTCTTTAACTTCAACTGCCTGTTCCAAAACTAAACTGAATATCACAGACATACATAATCTACAATTTCTAGATGACTACAGTGTCATTACCCACTCTGCACTGGATTTGCAAGCCACTTTCAATCTCGTCAATTCTGCATTTGGGAGAGCTAAAAGAGCAGTGAGTAATCCCTGCCTCTGGGCCAGAATATCAGGGTTCAAGACCCAGTCCAGGATGTGATGGTTGGGGAAGGTGCGTTCATAACATGGCCAAATGGGTTGAGAGTCGAGAATGTGGCGCTGGAAGAGCACAGCAGGTCAAGCAGCATCCGAGGAGCAGAGCTTATGCCTGAAATGTCGATTCTCCTGCTCCTCAGATGCTGCCTGACCTGCTGTGCTTTTCCAGTACTACACTCTCAACTCTGATCTCCAGCATCTGCAGTCCTCACTTTTGACAAACTGGTTGAGAATCAATTTGTAAGTCCTTCCTACACATGCCACGGGCTGGTGGTAAGAGTGGGAGAGATTTCTGGTCAGCTATGTGAGGGAAAGCACCCTCCAACATCACTACCAACAGCTCCAGATTACAATATGATTGTATAAAGTGAATGTTGTTACAGCAACTCAACCTGCGCTCTTTGGAGAGCCAGTTGGCCAGTCAGCCGGTGTGGATCAGTTTGGTGCTAGCACTGTGGTGGGCAATTCCCCCCCCTTCTAGCTTTGAGGGGAGGGGGTTGATTTGGAACCTGTCTCCTTGGCCCTACCCATAGTGGAGATCCTGGTGGGTTGGACTGGCTTTTGGAAGGAGAGAGGAAGAACAATTTGGAAATATGGGAAACTGTACTGGTTTAAACCCAGGACAAACCACTTAATGATCAATATTGGCCACTGGAGTGGGCAGTGGAGAACTGGAGTGTATCAGTCAGATATTAACTTCTATTCTCTATCCCTGCTCTTCCTCTCTGTCTGTAAAAGACAAACATTTATAGACAAGTTCTGATTACCATGACACAGTGAGATCTGCACAGAGGGGAGGCTGATTTAAAACATCCAACTTAGAAATGCTAGTACTTACGAACGTAATCCCATTCAGGGGTATAATTTTAAATATCCAACATACGAACATTTCCTGCACTTATGACAGCTACTTTATATCATCCTGCATTTTAAAGAATCCCTACAGTGTGGGGACAGGCCATTCGGCTCAACAAGTCCACACTGAGTCTCCTAAGAGCATCCCACCCAGGCTCAAGCCTACCCTACCTCCGAAACCCTGCATTTCCTATGGTTAACACACCTAACCAACACATCGCTGGACACTACGGAGTAATTTAGCATGACCAATCCACCTACGCCCTGAGGAAGCCCACACAGACATGGGGAGAATGTGCAAACTCCACACAGGCAGTCGCACAAGGATGGGATCAAACCCGGATCCCTGGCACTGTGAAGGTGCAGTGCTAACCACTGAGCCACTGTGCTGCCCTGTGTTCTGACTTGCATACAAATCAACTTGGGAATGGACTCCAGAATGGAACATATTCGTAACCCAGGCTCTGCCTGTACTGAGTTTATGTACTGGAACTAGCAACAAGAGTAATGAATTCAAACTCCATTACGATGCTGTGACATTGAATTTAATATATTTGGTAATTATTGAATTGCCATCAAAACAAATCACCACAGAAATTTCTGGATTGTTCTCAGAATCCAACTGGTTCACTTATGTCTTTCAGGGAAGAGACCGTTCCAATGTCACCTGGTCTGGGCCAAAACACAATTCCAGTCCTACACCAGCACAGTGACTCCTCATGTTTTGACAAGTTAATGGCTTGCTGGACTATTTCAGAGGGCAGCTATGTGTCAACCACATTGCTGTGGGTCTGCAGACACACGTAGCCCAGACCAGGTAAGGACAGCAGATTCCATCCCTAAAGGACATCAATATATTAAATAAATTTTGCAACAATCCAATAGTTACCTGCTACTTTCGTTTTCTCCCAGAATTATTCAATCAATTGAATTTTGAACTTCATTAGCATTCACAGTGGGCTAATAAACTCATATCTTGAGATTACTAGCCCAGTACCATGACCACTATGTTACCGTATGCATAGAAATCGCTGTGATCTGGAACATGCTGTCTGAAAGGTCAGTGGAAGCAAATTCAAGTACAACTTTCAGAAGAAAGTTGGGCAAATATGTGCAAAGAAAAGATTTGCATGTGGCAACAGCAGGAGAATGGGGATATTTCAATAGTTCTTTCAAAAGCACAACACAATCTCAACGAGCTGAATAGCCTCTGTGTATTTGATCTTACACGTAAGATTTGAGAAGATCAGATTCTAGATTCTAGAATCCCTAGAAAGATATTAGTAAATTGGAAAGGGTGCAGAAAATATATACAAGAATGCAACCGGGACTATAGGGTTTGAATTATAAGAACAGGCTGGATAGACTGATGCTTTTTTCCTCGGAGTATAGGAGGTTGAGGGGTGACCTTACAGAGGTTTATAAAATCATGAGGGGCATAGATAAAGTGAATAGCAAAGGTCTTTTCCCTAGGGTGGGGATGTTCAAAACTACATAATTTTAAGATGAGAGGGGAAAGATTTGAAAGAGTCCTGAGGGACAATGTTTTCACACAGACGATGGTGTGTAAATGGAATGAACGAATGCAAGTACAGTTACAACATTGAAAAGACATCTGAACAGATACATGAATAGGAAAGGTTTAGTGTTAGAAAAATATGGGCCAAATGCAGACAAATGGGACCAGTTTAGTCTGGGAAATCCGGTCGGCATGGATGATATGGACCGAGGGGTCTGTTTCCATGCTGTATGACTCTATAATTGGGAGAAATGGCCAAGTTATAAATCAGGAGAAAGTGAGGACTGCAGATGCTGGAGTATCAGAGTTGAAAAATGTGGTGCTGGAAAAACATAGCAGGCCAGGCAGCATCTGAGGAGCAGGAGAATTGACGTTTCAGGCATAAGCCCTTCTTCAGGAAGTTATAAATCATACTGAAGAAAGATAGTACATTTCAATTTCTGTTGAAGGGCTAGAAAAGAGATTGTGTACAGTGAGGAAAGGTAGGAAAACCCAGGGGGACCCAGCAATGAGAAGTGAAGGGATGATATAACTGGAGAATTATTGCATTACTTCCAATGTTTCGCCTCCTTTGTTGTCAGTGTTAGTCTGTTAGTTTAACATTGCACAAACACTTTCATCCAAACCTCACCAAAGGAACACTTGAGATTTATATAGTGCTTTTTGTGGCCTTACACATTCCTAAAATGTTTTTACAACCACTTAAATTCTCTTCTCTGTTGGAACGTAGAAAACACAGTTGCCAGTTTGTGCACAGCAAGATCTCACAATCAGCAAAGTGATACCAAACCACATTTTATGTATTTAGAATTCTCTTGTTATTCTTAAGAGCAACGTTCATGGGATCTTCCACATACAATTGGGAAGACAGATAGGCCCTAGCTAAAGTCATATCTGAAAGGTGGGACTCTTGACGGTGCGGTGCTTCTTCACAGCTGTACCCAGGAATTGCAGCCTGGATTTCGTGCACAATTTACTAGCATAGGAGGGGCAAACCCACAAACCTCTGACTGACTGGCAAGAAGTGCAAGCCACTGAGCTGGAAAAGAAAATCCAGGGAAGGTCAGAGAATATTTCAGCCCAACTCAGTCTTTTCATCAGCAGAAATATACACTCAAGTCTCTTACCATTAACTTTATTTGGATTTTCAGAAACCACTTCATAAAGTCACCAATATCAAGAAGCTTAAGGGTTGACTGAATCATTGGCAGGTCAGGGATGGTCACTGGACTCAGTCTGGTTGGGCTAAGAATTTCAAGCTACAATAGGTAGTGTTAAAAAAAATCTGTCAGGTGGGGACACCTAAGCTGAGAGACAAGGTGGGTTTTAATGTGTTGAATTTGCCAATGGCACATGAGACCTAAGTGCAGGCTAAATTTGGAAAGAGATTCACCAACACAGGTCACTTAAAAGTGGAAAGCGGGGCTGATCGAACCAGCTATGCTCAACAAGCAAGTAGCATTTTTATAGAGTGTTTAATATTGTAGCAGTGTCCCCCCCTCCCCTCCTCCCCCAACAAGGCACTTCAAAGAAGTGTTAACAAACAGTGGCTGTCACATAATCTCATATGGAGTTATTAGGATAAGATGACCAAAAGCTTGTTATATAAATAGAAGCGTGTGCCCCAACTTGTTTCCACTGTACCTCATATTGAGGCTTGAAAACAGAACTGTGAGGGGAGAAGGGAGACCTCCAAGGACAAGCAGGTCCTCTGTTAGTGAAGTATACAGTTATTATCATTCAATTTGAACTCCATGCCAGCCACTGGTGTCCTGGAGTTTATGATTCCAAAGTTTCAGCTTATGATCCCAATCAAAGTTTCTACCCCACTCTGAAGTACAACAAAGGATATTAACAAAGTTTTTAAACAGCATCAGAAATAAGGAGGTAAGGGAATGGTCAGCAATGACTAAAATCAGGAATGCAAGGGAAAAGAACCAAGGGTTGGAGGACTGGAGGAGGTTACAGAGCCAGAAAGAGAGGGGAAGGCTATAGACAGACTTGAACACAAAGATGAAAATTGCTGAGTCAGGAGTCTATGCAGGTCAGTGAACACAGGAGGATGATCGGCACAAAAAGTAATTGCAGGTGGTTTGCCACAGTCAGGAGTTTATTCTGGACTCAGCCTTCGAAATGGTCAAAGCACAATTGTGGTTTCAGTCAAAAGTTTGTATATGCTACAAATAGACTAATTGCATAATCAAAATATATCAAATCAACCCTTAAACCACACTGTGCATTGGCTGCTGATTGAGGCTTGTCTCTGTACATTTATACTGTCCTAGCTCTAGCCTCGTGAACATACCCAATTTTAATCACTTCACTACTGGCAGCTGAGCCTTCAGCTGCCTGGACCCTAAGCTTTGAAATTCTTTCCATTAGCCTCTCTGATTCTCAACCTCTCCTCTTTCCTACAAACATACAAATCAGGATCAGGAATAGACCATTCAGCCCCTCAAGCCTGTTCCAAAATTCAATAAGGTCATGGCTGATCTGATTGAAACCTCAAATTCTGATTTCCATCTCCCATACGTAGTGAGAATCTATTCACCACTGACTGAAAGTATTTAAGGACTCTACAACCACCATTATTTCAGGAAGAGTTCTAAAGACTCACAACCCTTTTGAGAATAAAAATGCCTGATCTCGATTTTAAATGGTTAAATCCTGATTTTTAAACAGTGACCCTTTAAGGTATCCCTTCAAACCTATTTGACCCAATTTCCAATGTCTCCTTACACAACTCTTTGACAAATTCCGTTTGATAATATTTCTGTGAATCATCCAAGTATATTCTCAAACATTATGGTATTATAGAGATGTGCAGGTCAGGTGAATTGGCCATGCTAAATTGCCCATAGTGTTAGGGAAATGGGTCTGGGTGGATTACTCTTCGGAGGGTCGGTGTGGACTGGTTGGGCCAAAGGGCCTGTTTCCACACTATAGGGAATCTAATCTAATCTAACATATTAGTGAACTAACATGAATTAATGACAATCCTACAACTTCCACTGATATTGGTTTCTACTTCCATATTTTTTGAAAACTGAACTCATATTTTCAAAGCATTCAGGTGATATTTGAGCCACATGTTCCTTGTATGATTAGTCTGGCAGCACAAGTTTGTCTGCGCATCCCTGCAGAGAGAGAAAAATAGAGGAAGAGAACGAGAGACAGAAATAGAGAGAAAGAGCAGAGACTACACTAACAGCAGCAATTCTGTGTTCACTTGCTGTCCTCTGCTGGTGTCTCCTGCCAATTACATATTAAACTCATGTTCAACTCAACAAAGCACACACACAACAAAGAATTTGCATTTCTCTACTGCCTTTCACATCCCAAAGTGCTTCAAAACTAATGAGGTAGTTTTCTGAGGTGCAATCACCATTTATGCTAATGTAGGATCAATCAACTTGCACACAGCATGCTCCCACGAACAGTACATAGAACATAGAACATAGAACAATACAGCACAGAACAGGCCCTTCGGCCCACGATGTTGTGCCGAACTTCTATCCTAGATTAAGCACCCATCCATGTACCTATCCAAATGCCGCTTAAAGGTCGCCAATGAATCTGACTCTACCACTCCCTCGGGCAGCGCATTCCATGCCCCCACCACTCTCTGGGTAAAGAACCCACCCCTGACATCTCCCCTATACCTTCCACCCTTCACCTTAAATTTATGTCCCCTTGTAACACTCTGTTGTACCCGGGGGAAAAGTTTCTGACTGTCTACTCTATCTATTCCTCTGATCATCTTATAAACCTCGATCAAGTCACCCCTCATCCTTCGCCGTTCCAACGAGAAAAGGCCGAGAACTCTCAACCTATCCTCGTACGACCTACTCTCCATTCCAGGCAACATCCTGGTAAATCTTCTCTGCACCCTCTCCAAAGCTTCCACATCTTTCCTAAATTGAGGCGACCAGAACTGCACACAGTACTCCAAATGTGGCCTAACCAAAGTCCTGTACAGCTGCAACATCACCTCACGACTCTTGAATTCAATCCCTCTGCTAATGAACGATAATACTCCATAGGCCTTCTTACAAACTCTATCCACCTGAGTGGCAACCTTCAAAGATCTATGTACATAGACCCCAAGATCCCTCTGTTCCTCCACCTGACCAAGAACCCTACCATTAACCCTGTATTCCGCATTCTTATTTGTTCTTCCAAAGTGGACAACCTCACACTTGGCAGGGTTGAACTCCATCTGCCACTCCTCAGCCCAGCTCTGCATCATATCTAAGTCCCTCTGCAGCCGACAACAGCCCTCCTCACTGTCCACAACTCCACCTATCTTTGTATCATCTGCAAATTTACTGACCCACCCTTCGACTCCCTCCTCTAAGTCATTAATAAAAATTACAAACAGCAGAGGACCCAGAACTGATCCCTGCGGAACTCCACTTGTAACTGGACTCCATGCTGAATATTTACCATCTACCACCACTCTCTGACTTCGACCGGTTAGCCAGTTTTCTATCCAATTGGCCAAATTTCCCTCTATCCATGCCTCCTGACTTTCCGCATAAGCCTACCATGGGGAACCTTATCAAATGCCTTACTAAAGTCCATGTACACTACATCCACTGCTCTACCCTCATCCACATGCTTGGTCACCTCCTCGAAGAATTCAATAAGACTTGTAAGGCAAGACCTACCCTTCACAAATCCATGCTGGCTGTCCCTAATCAAGCAGTGTCTTTCCAGATACTCGTAAATCCTATCCCTCAGTACCCTTTCCATTACTTTGCCTACCACAGAAGTAAGACTAACTGGCCTGTAATTCCCGGGGTTATCCCTATTCCCTTTTTTGAACAGGGGCACAACATTCGCTACTCTCCAGTCCCCTGGTACCACCCCAGTTGCCAGTGAAGACGAGAAGATCATTGCCAACGGTACTGCAATTTCCTCTCTTGCTTCCCACATAATCCTAGGATATATCCCGTCAGGCCCGGGGGACTTGTCTATCCTCAAGTTGTTCAAAATGTCCAACACATCTTCCTTCCTAACAGGTATCTCTTGTAGCTTATCAGTCCGTTTCACACTCTCCTCTTCAACAATACGGTCCCTCTCGTTCGTAAATACTGAAGAGAAGTACTTGTTCAAGACCTCTCCTATCTCTTCCGACTCAATACACAGTCTCCCACCACTGTCCTTGATCGGACCTACCCTCGTTCTCGTCATTCTCAGGTTTCTCACATACGCATAGAATGCCTTGGGGTTATCCTTGATCCTATCCGCCAGGGATTTTTCATGCCCTCTCTTAGCTCTCCTAATCCCTTTCTTCAGGTCCCTTCTGGCTATCCTGTATCCCTCCACTGCTCTGTCTGAACCTTGTTTCCTCAACCTTATGTAAGCCTCCTTCTTCCTCTTTACTAGACATTCAACCTCCCTCGTCAACCAAGGCTCCCTCACACAACCATTTCTTTCCTGCCTGATCGGTACATACATATCAAGGACATGTCGTATCTGCTCCTTGAAAAAGTCCCACATTTCCACCACATCCTTCCGTGACAGCCTATGCTCCCAACGTATGCTCCTCAAATCCTGTCTTAAATGGAATGTAATGTAATGGAACTAGATTATTTGTTTTAGTGACATTGGTTCAGGAATGATTTGGAGATGCCAGTGTTGGACTGGGGTGTACAAAGTTAAAAATCACACAACACCAGGTTATAGTCCAACAGGTTTAGTTGGAAGCACTAGCTTTCGGAGTGCTGCTCCTTCATCAGGTGGTTGTGGAGTGCATGATTGTAAGACACAGAATTTATAGCAAAAGTTTACAGTGTGATGTAACTGAAATTATACATTGAAAAATACCTTGATTGTTTGTTAAGTTTCTCAACTGTTATAATGACCATGTTAGTTTCACTTCTTTCATATGTAAATCGCAAAACTTTTTTTAAAAGTTACATTCTCAAGTGAACTTTAACAATTGGTGTCAGCCCACATAATATATTGAAGGTGTTAGCCCTCTGTGTGCTGCTGTCTGTGCCATAATGTTTAGACTGATTCTAATCTAAAAATGAATTAACAGAATCTTACATGGATTTATGCAGTTTTTGAGCAAAGTACAATGTAAATCTGTAAGTACAAATTTACACCACAAACGTATATGTGTATGTGTGCATGTGGGTTTGTGTGTGTTGTGAGTGTCTGTGAGAGAGAGTATATGTGTGTGTGTGAGTGTAGAGGGGTCTAAGTCTTAGACCCCTTTACACTCACACACACATATACTGTCTCTCACAGACACTCACAACGCTCCACTCCACCCCATCCATCCCACACACACATTGTAATTTGCTCAAAAACTGCATGAATCAATGTAAGATTCTGTAAATTCATTTTTTAGATTAGAATCAGTCTAAATATTATGGCACAGACAGCAGCACACAGGGGGCTAACAGATCCAACACATTATCTGGGCTGACACCAATTGTTAAAGTTAACCTGAGAATGTAAGTTTTTGTCCTTGTGGTGTTGGCACCTCCAAAATGCTACGTGGAAGCAAGTTTTGACACAGCACCAGTGATGTGTGATATATTGCCAAGGCAGGATGGAGAGTGATTTGAAGGGGAACTCACGGGGGATCCAAGATGGTGGCGACTCAGCAAGTCTGAGTCTATAGTGCTCCTCCCAAGACCTGGGCAAAGTGGGCCACCCACCTCCACCACACTCACCAAACCATTTAAAATAGTTTTTACTTAATGTAATTAGTTGCTCAGTACTAAAGTTAAACCATCTAATCTCATGTAAAAATGACTAGGGGGAAAGGAGCCCACAGTTCTCAGCAAGCAGGAGCCCCTCCCACACCCTCTCCAGCTGCAGCAGAGGCATCCGCAGCCACCCCGGGGATTTACCTACGGTGGCGAGCCTTGCGGAAATAATCTCTAAACTCGAAGCAAAGTTCGATGCCTTCATTGAAGAGTCCCGAAGCCTATGGAATTCACTCTTGGCCGCGCTACAAAAATACAACCAAGACATCGAAGAAATTGAGTGCCGAGTCGGAGGGGCGGAGCTAAAGGCCGCGATCTCTGAGACTACCGCAGAATCGGCCATGGATCAGGTCCGGACTCTTGAACAGCGAGTTCGGATCTTAGAGAATCACATTGATGACCTCGAGAATCAAGGTCATTGAAAAAATATTCGTTTGTTGGGCTTTCCTGAACGGGAAGAAGAAGGTCAGCTTACAGTGTTCCTTGAGCAGTGGCTTTCACATCTTTTAAATCTGGAGGCTGGATCAGGCCAGGTAAGGGTGGAATGGGCCTACCGAGTTGCAATACGTGGGCCCGGCGCGCCTGCCCGGTCCTGTTCCGGCTGCAGAGCTAAAGGAGAGGCAGATGCTCTTGGAAGCTTCCAGAAATCTTGGGAAAGATCCCCAAGCCATGATTTATAAAGGATCCAAGATTATGTTATTTCAGGACTTTTCTCCAGCTTTGATCCGAAAGAGGAAGGCGTTTGACGAAGCGAAGAAGTGTTTAAGGGACTTAAACATTCAGTACTCCTTGCGCTACCCAGCTACACTATGCTTCAGCCATGAAGGGTCCATGTATAACTTCGCATGACCGGAGAAGGTCAAGGAATTTTGGGACTCTCTTAGATAAATTATAAGAGTTAATTGATGTTGTTTTGCCTCCCCCCATCCCGGTTTACCCCCTTTTTATTTCCTTTCATTACCTTACTGTTTAATATTATCTCCAGGGGGGGTGGGAAGAGGGGTTTATTTATTTATTCTTTACTTAGCGATTTTCTTCCCCCCTCTTTTTTATATATATATAGGCCAGGGGTCTAGTTAATGTAGATGGGGGGGAAGGTGGTTACCTTATCCTATTTTAGCTTTGTCCTTAGGAGTGGGGTTGTTTTCCCCTGTTATTCTGTATTACTATATTTAATTATTATTTGGTGAGACTGTAATTTTATAGTCATATATGCTCATATATGTTGGTAATATTACCAAATATATCCAGGTGTTGGTGTGGGTGGGGGTAGGGCACTATTAATTCTAGCTCAGTAGTATATTTGAATTTTCTTTATCCTATCGTGGGGTGCCTGGGTCAAGGGTGGGGCACTGGTTGGGAGAGGTTATGATGGATTTTTGGAAAGGAAGTGATGCCCCCTGGGAATAAAGGGGAAGATCTCCATTTAAATACATATTATTTTTTTTATTTAGAAATTGTTTTTTATTATATTGATCTGAGTGTATTAAAGAGCCTTCATTTTTGTGAATTTTATATGCTCTATGCTCGGGATGTTTTGGATAGGGTTTCTTGTCCCGGGGTGTCTTGGACTTGCCCAGTGATTATGGATGATCAGTCGATTAAATGGTGCACCTGGAATGTCACGGGGAGTAATTCATCAATCAAAAGGAAGAAAATATTATCAAACCTCAAGAAAGAAAGGATCGATATAGCTCTCCTATAGGAGACACATTTATTGGATAAAGAACACCTGAAATTACGACAGGGAAGAGATTATTTTCCATTCTCTCTTTCTGTGCAGGGAGAAACATTTTGGTCAACTGGGTGGCTGAGGGCCCTCGTGGACTTACAAGTTGGCACAGAATAATTATGGAATATACTCCTTCTGACTTCCTTACAAATATGGTGCACCAAAAAACCGAATTACTCCATAAAATATGGCAGCCCTTCTTGAATTACACAAATACAGATATCTCGATGATCCTAACAAGGGCCTTTATTTAATTGAGAGGGTGAACCTGGCTGGTCCGGGGCCCCTTAGGAGAGGAATCCCGCACAAATATGGGTTTTGTTGTGATCTGATGTTAACACATTCCGAGCATGTATATCACTGTTCAATTTCTGTGTTATCCGTTGTTTTTTTTTCTCTTGAATAATGTAAGAGTTTTAATCATACACTCTGGTTAGTTGTAGGTTAGATGAGTTGTTAGTTGAGTTTTGTTATTTTTCTCGGTATTTCTTTTTTTTGTTGGATAGATTTTGGTTATTATTTATTTAAGATTTAATTGTATATCAATGTTTATACTTGGGGTTTTTTTTTAGTTTTCTTTTGTAAATGTGTAAAAACATGTTAAATTTTCAATAAAAATATCTTTAAAATAAAAGGGGAACTCGCAGCAGGTCATGCCCCGTGTATCGGCCACCCTTCGCTTCTGGATAATAGAGGTCATGGTTTTGGTAGATGCTGTCAAAGGAAGCTTGGCAATTTGCTGCAGGGCATTTAATGGATCTACGCAATGCAGCCAGTGGTGGATAAAACGAACCCTTAAGGTTGAAGATTGGTGCTGATCAAGCAGCTTGTTTTCTCATAGGATGGTGTTGACCTTGTTGAGCAGGCAAGATGTTTTCCCAAGTCTGCTTAAGGCAGAAATTGATAGATTTCTGATTACCAATGACGTAAAGGGTTCTGGGAACAGTCAATGAAAGCATTGAAATGCCCATGATCTTATGAAATGGCAAAGCAAGCTCAATGGGTTGAATGGTCTACTCCTATGTTTTTATTGTAAGAGTGGCCCACATCCAGACAACTGTGGAATATTCCATTTCACTCCTTACGTATGCCTTTAGACAGTGGACAGGCTTTGAAGAATCAAGAGATGAGTTATTTGTGGCAGGATTCTTAATCTCTGATCTGCTCTTGCAGCCAGTTTTTATACAGCTAGTCCAATTCAGTTTATCGTCAATGGTGGTCTCCCCCTACTGCATGTTGATAGTGGGAGATTCAACAATAGTAATGCCATGGAAGGCCAAGCAGAGATGGTTAGGTTCTTGCCTGTGCCTTTCACAACCTCAGAAAGTCACTGTTGTAATACAGAAAAAAAGGCAGTCATTTTGCACACAGAAAGATCCCAGAGACAAATTAAGATAATTAGCGAGCTGTAACCTAACTTCAATGTATTAGATTCAATACATCCAACTGAGAGTTACAGCTTTTTTTAAGTAAAGACATGGTATTGATCTCTGTTATATGAAGAACTTTATAACACACCCAGGGTAGCCTTTCGCCAGTTTAAAAGCTTCATCCTCTTGATTTTCAGCTGAAGTTAACTGCTTAACTTTTCATTGTTTACTAATTCACATACACGTACAAATAGTTAATTTCCACACCATTTTTATTGGTGAAATTGACATGATTTCAAGGCATTATTGCAATCATTTTTAAGACTGCTTCAGGTGAATGTCTATTTCCTTATCAAATATCACATTTTCCTTTCTTAATGCTTTCTATGTTCACTTAATAGTGGTTTAATGTCTGAGATGACAGCTCCAATAGTGCAGCACTCCCACAGTGGTGACTGTCTGACCATACGACACCCTCTGACCTAATGCACTGGGAATATTGGCATTGAAAACAGAACCCAGTTCAAAGGATTTGAACTCAGAGTCAAGACTGTTACTCAACAAATCAGCTGACACAGCGCAAATTGGTAATGAAGGAGTTAATTACAGGCCTGCATGATCAGGCTGGGACAACAAGGTGAATCTATATACAACCTTAAACAAAGAAAACCATCCAAGATGCTTCAAAAAGGTTTGTTAAGATTCGTGCACTTTGTGTCTTTCACTATGTCTCGCACCTGCACACACACACCATGGGTGCTGGGGAAAAAATAAGCACTACCGCACTTAGGCGGTAGTGTGGGGGTTTAAAAAAAAAGAAAAAAGAAAAAAACAACCAAGAAATGACTGCCTTCCCCTCGAAAAAAAAAGGTTTGTTCCCAAAAAAGTGGACACCAGGTCAGACTCAGAGTGGTAATCAAAGCTCAGTCAAAGAGATCAGTTTTAAAGAACATCTTAAAGAAGTTAAAGCAGAAGTGGAAGTTTAGAGATGGCAGTGCACAGAATATGGCAGAGGTAGCTAAAAGCACAGTTGCCTACAGTGAAGCAAATGAAGAGAAGATGCATAAAGACTCAGGATCACAGGAAAGAAGACACTGAGACATCTGACATGGGAGAAACTGGAGCTGATCTGAGAGATTTAATTCAGATGTTCAAAATCAGGAACGGTTTTTGATAGGTTAACTGAGGAGAAACTGCTTCCGGTGGCAGGTGGGTTGGTGATCAGATTGACAGTGTTTGGCTAAAGGATAAAAGTGAAGATAGGAAATATTCTTTGATCTGGAACACACTGCCTGAAAGATCAGTGTAAGCAGCTTCTGTAATAACATTCAGAAAGGAACTAGAGAAATATTTGAAGGAGGAAACCAAGCATAATGCAAAAAGAGCAGAGCGGGGAAAAGGGAGAAATGGGATAGCACAATCATGATGGATTGAATGGTCTCCTTCAGTGCAGTAAGATTCAGTAATATACTATGGTTTACAGCATATATATATATATATATATATATATAGCACCTGTAACATAATAAAAAGTTCCCATTGTGTTTCCAGGAGCATTATGAAACAAATTATGACACTGAGCCACAAAGAAATATTAAGTCAGTGATCAAAAGCTGAGTGAAAAAGGTGGGTTTTAAGAAGCATCTTAAAAGAGAGAAAGGCAAAGAGATGGAGGGAGGGAATTCAAGAACTTGAACCCCAGTGAACTGAAGGCACAGCCATGCATGTTGGAGTGAATACAAGTGGGGATGCTCATGGTGGCCAGAATTGGAGAAGCACACAGGGTTCTGTGACTGGAAGAGATTCCAGAAATAGGGAAGGATGTGGCCATGGAGTGATGTAAAAATTAGAACAAGAACGTTAAAATCCAGACGTTGTTGACTGGGAACCAATGTAGGCAGGTTGGCACAGGCAGACAGTTCAGTAGGTGCATTTAAGGCCAAAGGACTTAGGATGGCCACAAGTTTACAAAGGATAGAATGTGAAAACCAGCAAAGATGCATTAGAATGCTTGGGCCTGGAGGTAAAAAGGACATGGTTGAGGGTTTCAGACACAGATGAAGTGAGATGGAGGTGAAACTGGACAATATTATGGAGGTGAAAATAGGCAGTGTGTGATGGCCCAACTACAAATTTCAGAGTTCATGTCGGGTCAAATGTTTCTGCTGATTCTTTCACAGGATGTGGGTGTTGCCGGCAAGATCGGTACTTATCGGCCATCCTTAGAAAGCCTTGAGAAAATGGTGGAAGCTGCCTTCTTGAACCACAGCAATCCATGGAGGGATAACTACAATGCTGTTCAGGGAAGAGCTCTCAAATTTTGATCCAGTGACACTGAAGTAACTGTGACACATTTCCAAGTCAGGATGGTGTGTAACTTGGGTGAGAACTTGGCAGTGTAGTGTTTCCATGTGTCTGCCGGTCTTGTCTTTCTAGGTGATACACTGATTGAAAACAATTGTCAAAGAAGCCTTCATGACTTACTGCAGCGCATCTTATTGATGGTATATTCTGTTTCCACTGTGCATTAGTGTTGGAGGGTGTGAATGTTTGTGCACGTGATGCCAATCAATTGGGCTGATTTGATGTCAAATTTATGAGTGTTGTTGAAACTGCATTCACCCAGGCAAGTAGAGAGTATTCCATCACTGTCCTGACTTGTGATTTATAAACAATGGACAGGCTTTGGGAAATCAGGAATTAATTTAACCCCTACAAAATCCCTAGCCTCTGACTTGTATGTATACATATTTATATGGCTAGTTCAGTCAATGGTAACTCCCAGGCTATTGACTCTCTCTTGTTGAAGATGGTCATTGCCTGGCATTTGTGTGGCACAATTGTTGCTTGCTGTTTATTAGTTAGTGCCTGAATATTGTCCAGGTCTTGCATATGAACATGAATGTTTTCAGCATCTGATGATTCGCAACATGTGACTGCAATGTTGTGAACAAAATGGCTTAATCTCAGACTCTTGCTCTGGAAAGGGGTGGAAGCAGTAGTTCGGGAGTGGAGTTTGGAATTGGAATCAAAGTCTTCATGCTGCTTATTTTAAGGAAGTTTCCATTCATCTTGTAGCATAGGCATTGGGAAGGACAACAAATGCTGGCCCAGCCAGCAATGCCCACAGCCCTTGAAAAACAATTTGTAAAGCAGTCTGATAATCTATCAACAATAGAGGAATCAAAAGCAGTAATTCTGAGGTGTTGTCAACATACATTAGAAAAGTAGTGCTGATCATTTGGATAAAAATGTCTCAGAGAGACAGCGTGTAAATCAGAACTAGAAGAGAATAAATCAAAGGTAGAAGCATCAGAAAGAGAAACCATTGTAAGTGATTCACTGCTAGGATTAGATAAGGATAGAACCAGGTGAGAGAGCATTCCCTTCCAGGCTGATGATAATGGAGAAGTGTTGGAGGAGGAGGATGGTGTAGTTGCTGTGTCAGGACGACAAATCACAGTCACTCAGAATGTCATTGGAGAAGCATTTCAGTACTGAGGCAGGGGCAGGAACCGGAACCTGACAGGAGGGATTCAAAGACTGAATTCCAGGAAATATGAGGACGGATCTGGGACCAGCAACATGTTTAAGGACCTTGGTGAGGAATGGGACGTTGGAGGTGGGACACTAGTTTGCAAACTGCAAGGGTCAAGAGTTGGATTTGTGAGCAGGAAGTGAGTTTGGCAGGTTAAGGGAGAGGGACAACAATCTGAAGACAGAAGTGTTTACAATGTTGGCAAACAGGGGCGCTATAAGGGGAAGTCAGGTGACAAGGATCGAGGGAACATGAGGCAGGTGTAACGGACAGGTTGAGCTCAGAGAAGGAGAGAAGAGGGAACCTAGAGAAGAATGTGAATTTGGGGTTGGGGGGGGGCGGTGGATGAGTTGGAGGGAGTTTGGCGGTGGATGAGTTGGAGGGAGTTTAGTCAGGAGGGTTGAGTGTGAGGAAAGGACATGGCTGAGACAGGTGATTGGGCTGTCTCGATTTTAGTCATAAAGAATCTCCATGAGCTCTTCACATTTGTTATTGGAGGGGAGGCTGATGGGGTCAGAGTGAGGTCGAAGTGGGGTCAGATGTAAGGGGTTTAACAAGGCAGTTTACAAGCCAGGCTTATTTTTGCACATTCCTAGGGTGAACCTAGAACAATGGACAGTTTGTGCAGATACGTGCAAAGTTGGATAATGTTTTGAAAGGCCATACTATTTTCTGACAATGGATGGTTAAACCAGTTTTCTGTTATTTTCTTTCAAATCTGTATCACTTGGACTTATGGGGTCATGGGTCCAGGGTGAGAGTGAGTAATGGATATCAAAATTCGAGATCAGAGTTCAGAATCTACAGAAATGTCTAGCGAATGGAGAGCCAAAGACTAGATACTTTGAGTATTTTATGTCACAAACGCAGTAGAGAGAGCAAGGTAGGAAGATAAAGCGAATCTTTGGTGGACACCGAGCTGTACCAAGTGTTTTCACAGCAACATCCAAATGAGAGAAATGAAAGGGACTAAGATTGGATAATTGGGATCCCAGAAATAAATGCACACATTCTGTGGGGAACTAGAGATTCTCTTGGTACAATTCCAAACACTCAAATGAGGTGATTTGATCTGGAAATCTAATAGCAAAGTCAATGTACAGAATGGAAGAGGGCTGGTGCTCTGCTCGCTCACAGCCACTGAAGAGTGTTTCCATTTATGTTCAGTCTCCAAATCCTTGGACATCGAGAGGACCCTGGAGCACCCCTGGGCAGATTGACAACAGCTGATGTCTCTCAGAAAGCGCGCACTGTTCCTCTCCACTCTGCCAAATTATATCCAGGAATGAATCAAATGAGAGATCCTTGCAAGAAGAGGGAGAGAAAAAAACATATTGCTCCAATACAAAGTTTTGAGGTACTGATATTTTAGTAGGTGCACTCTGCTCCCCACCCCTCGAAAGACAGAAACGGGTCTAGTGGCACTAAAAAGGGTCCCCAGGTGGTTGCACCTTTCCTCAGAAGACTCACACAGTCTCACACAGAGGCCTTCCCCTATATCACATGACCTTAGGAACGTTCATTAGGAAATGTAACAGCCATAGTACAGTGGGTAGAGGTTCATGGGTTCAAGTCACACTCCAGAGATGTGTCCAAAATTATGGCCTGTGCAGTAGTGAGGGAGCTTCATACTTCCAGGAGAGGTGTCATCTCTTGGGAAGAGATGTTAAACTGAGGTTGCACCATCTCTTTCAAGTCATGCTCAGTGTCCTGGAGCTACTATACATCCCTCAATCAACATGACTGAAATCAAATGATCTGCTTGGTGACCATACCTTTTTTTCGTGATTCTGACATCTTGTGCCTCACATTTCAAAAACAGTGGTTATGGTTTAAAAATACTTCATTGGATGTATTTGCACTTTGGGATATCCTGAGGTCCTGAATGGTGCTATAGAAATGCAAGCTCTATCTTTCCTGGTTTTTCCCTCAGTCCTTTGCACTAATTGGCTTCATTATAGATGTTACTAAATATTAATCAACTTCAGCCTATTGCATGATTCCAGAAGATTTATCATATTCCCCCCCACTCTCATTCCTTACTTAACACACAAAGAAGATCAGTATGTAGTTTAAGTACCTGACACCCAATCTCAAACAGCAGGGTGTAGGCAGCCTTCAGGCTCTTGTTAAAGGTATATAGGTCTTCCAGTCCAGTTAAACTTGTAGGGTCAAAGTAAATATTCTGAAAGGCAAATGAAAACACACACAGAGTTAATATGTATTATTCAGAGCTGTCTGCTCGTTCCCTATGTGCATCCTAATACCTACCTCTCTGCTGTAGGCAACATTGGAATCAAAATCCCCAGGATGAAGACCACAATGCCAGCAAAAGGTCAGGAACCTTACACATCGTTTGAAGATCTTTCTGTGGTCAAGAGCAATTTCTCTTGGTCTTCCAAATCCTGGAATGTAATTAATAATTTCATTTCATTCATTTATTGCTTGTTACAGCCCTCTTACGAAAATGTAATGTGTGACCCCAGATAATGATTTAATCCAAGTCCCCAATATACCTGCCTGATGAAATCAAGTTAACAGAAAAGACAAAGTTCCTGTACTGATCAAGAACCACTACATATTACAAGTAAAAATATTTGAATCATAGATAAACAAAAATATGAACTATCAACTCTACTTGTTGAAACCGTAATATTCTTTTTGAACACAGACACTGACCAACAATGGGTAACGTAAAAAATACTGGGGAAGCACAGCACCAGTCCACAGGATTCAATGAGATGTTCCTTTTGCTTCCCAAGATCTTCTGTTCTTTGATGTCCTTCTTCAGATTCCTTAACATTTTCCAAAGAGGCACAGAGTAAACAAATTATAAAGTTTCTTAGTTACTGGTTAAAGGCAACTGCTTATAACAACCTCATGGAGACAATAACTGGCTTTCTTCAGGCTTCAGTTTATTTTTGTTGCAGAGAGATAGAGACACAGAGCATGCTCGTTCAGCAGTTCATAGGCTTCTCTCCCTCCATCGTAAACATCTAAGCAATTCACCTGGCCAATAGCCAATCTGAGAGTTCTTGTCGGATTGATGTTTTCCAGAATCCACAACTGGTCATATTTACACAATCCAGTCAACAATCTGTTTCTAGATGAATCTCATTATGCGCAGACATCCTGGTGCCATGGTGTCTTTTCTCTCCTCTTCCACTGCTGTCAAAGCAACAGTGTAAACACAACTCACAATGAGTTCCAGCAATTTCTTTTTAAACATGCAGCAATTCCCAACATAGTCCCTGGGTTTTTTTTTAAATAGTCCTTTTCTCATTTATAATCACAATCAAAAATGAAGAAAAATAAGATCTAGTCTTTGCATCCTGCACTGCAATAAGCTAGAATCTGTGATAGCTGAAGTTATGCACTGTGTACTATGTCAAACTACCCTGTAACCCCAAATTATTTCCAATAAAAACTGAAAAGAAAATCATGGAGAAACTCAGCAGGTTTGGCAGTATCTTTGGAGAGAGAAACACAGGTAATGTTTCAAGTCTGATAAAACCACATGTGGACTTAAAACATTAACTCTATTTTCTTTCCAGGCCTGCTGAGTATCTCCAATAATTTCTGTCTTGGTTTGCTTAAGAATAAAACAGTTCTTTGCTTTCTTCTGCAACATTTTCTTTCTTCACTTCAGGTTTCCAGCACAGCAAACATTTTATTAACCAATAGCTGTGGGACCAGGAATATGCTGGTTGATCAAGAGGTACGCATAATCAATGTAAAACACACAGAGTAACAGAACGCATACCTATCACTGTATTATTTTATTTACAACATAAGTCACTGAAATAATAATGCAACTTTGCCTTAATTGAAACTTACTGGTAAGCAGCATTCTCACTCGCAAACTCAACTTACTAGTTGGACATCACGGAGACTGCGGTAATGTAGTAAATTTCCTGTTATATCAGCTATATAATTTTTGGTGGCATTTTGAGTGTCGGTTCATAAGGTGCTGATTAAAACAAAGTTTGCTGTCTCTGCAATTATTTTACTTTTGTTTCTGGATTGCTTTGTTACCCAAACTATTCCTATTTGATCCACTCGGACCTTTTGTGTACCCACATTTCCAAGTTTTCATTCTAAACAGGGAAGCCAATTTTGCATCTGCCCCAAGGTTGGAAAAAGGAATAGACAGAAATTGGGGGAAATCAAGCAAAGGTGAAAGTCTTTAAACTGGGGACTGTACTTGTTTAAAAAGAATAATTTAGCATCTTACCAATCACAGGTCTATCCTGTGTTAAATAAAGTATTGATCCGATGCGGTCACACATCACAGCATAAGGCATAAGCATGGTCGCATCCGGCTGCAGTCTCAAGAAGTTCTGGAGTCTCTTCTGCCAGTCTGAGAGAACTGACACCTGGGAACAGAAAGGTCCAGATTAAGATATGTTCAGATATGTTCAAATCAACATTAATCAGAGGCAGATCCTGAACAATTGTGCAAGTTAACTCTTATCAATCAAATATATACAAACATGCATTTTTTGGATTGTGTCTTGGTGACTTCTTCTTTTGCAAAATAAACTCATGTTCTGTTGTTAAATACTTCTGCAACCTCGTATGAATATGTACCAGTGACTAACCACCTTGTTAAGAAATTGCAGAGAATTAAATATCCAATCTATTCAGTCATTCTGGGTTTCTTTCCAGGATCTGACTTGTCCAGTATTACCATCAGTGGGGATCATAATAAATTCTAAGCAATAAAAGAACTCACTTGCTCAAAAGGACCCAGACCATATTCAAGAAAAAAAGAGTCCAAATCTACACCCTCTAGAATCCCCAGGATTATACAGTGGCAGACCTATCCCATCCATACTGAACCCCAGACCAACTCGGTGTATGATCTGTCCACACTAGTACTAAACCTCAATGTTATACAATGACAGACCTCTCCCACTACAATACCCCAGAGTTATACAGTTGACAGATTTGTCCCCACCAGTACCACGCCCCAGTGTTACTGAGTGACAGACCTGTCCCTACCAATACTGTATCCTAGTGTTAGACAGTGGCAGACCAGTCTCCACCAGTATTGTACCCCAGTGTTACAGTGACAGACCTGTCCCAATCAGTTCTGCTGCCCAGTATTATACACTGACAGACCTGTCCCTACCAGTAGTGTATCACAGGGTTAGACAGTGACAGACCTGTCCTCACTAGTATTGTACCCTTTGTGGCATGACAGGCTTGTCCCCACTTGTCCTGTAACCCAGTGTTACAGTTATAGACCTCTTCCCACTTGTGTGCCTGAGTCTTAAAGTGTCAGACCTGTTCCCACCAGCATTGTACCCCAGTGTTAGTGACATATCCCCGTCCACACTAGCACAGTATCCCAGTTTTACACAATTACAGTCGTCTCACCAGTCCTGTGACCCACCGTTATGCCTGATCTGATAATTAAAAATCAACAACAATTGCTGCAATTAGTAGCTTCTCATTTTCTTTACACCAATGAGCTAGCATTGCACCTCTCTGAAATCCTGGTTGCATTAGAGATTATTATTTCTTTAATCCTCTAAACGCTCTGTAATTACAATGAGCTCCCAAACAGCCGAACTGCTGTTGGAATAGAATGATCAATATCTGCTACTTTTCCAGTCTCTGCCTTGCTACAGCTTCAGTCCCCAAATGAATACAAGAAGGATGAGCCCAATATCCTGAGCAGAGTGTGACAGCCAGTTTACATGCTAATGATCACCATTAATACTAGTGAGAAAATATAAGTCTCTAACTACAGGCAGAGACTTGCTGAACTGTGCTGGGTGTGTGTCAGAGATCCCACTTCACCGGGTGTTGTATGGATGAAAGGCAGGGTTCTAATTTATCCTGGTTAAGGAATTACTGGAGGCTGCAGCTAAATCGAGATGAATGACTTCAATGTTGAGTAAGGTAAGCTTTATTAGCAATGAATGATTTTTAAACAGGGAGGAGTTTTTTTTTTATTTTTCTGTCACTGTTTCTCTCTTCCATTCAGAAGTGCCTGACTCTTGTTGGGAGCTCTCCATTGAACCCCACCCAACTCCTGCATCACCCACAGTCTCACTCAACCATCAGGAATTCATCCTAACTGATCAGTACATCAGAGTGGACAGTGAGTATCAGCAAACTATTAGACAAAACATCATAAAGTAACTTGCTGCAGAGAAGAAGGCTATTTGGCCCACTGATTCCATGCTAGGTCTCCATGGAGCAATCCAGGTCGATATGCCTACCTGTGGACCCTACAGCATTGCAGGATCATTTCCATGAAGTATCTGTACAATTTCTATTTGAAAGCATTGATTGTTTCCACTTGCACCACCCTTGTGGGAAAGAAGATCCTGGTCATTACCACTCCATTATCATGGTAGATAGAAAGTCTTTTTGGCTTGACAGCAGCATCCAAGAATTGGAACTTACCACATAAACGAGGAATATGGCATTGGAACTTTTTTGCTGATGTGATGCCAGATTCATACGCTGTCCATCCTAATGACTGTGAATCTTACCAAATGGCATGTCCCTTAGGCTGTTTACAATAGGCAGACTACTGATCATATTTAATCAGTCTGTGCATGAAAGACTCAGAAATAATGTCCAACATTACGTAGGATCCTGCAATTTCACAGCACTTGCTGAATAATCTAGTATGCTATGAATTACACTAACATTTCAGAATATGAGAACAGTTTGCAATGAGGCTCAATTGCTTGCTACGTGTATCTATAAACTCATTTGGAGGACCTGTCCTCTGCAAGAAAAATGGATGTTTCCAGGCACAGCAAGATTTTTTTGAATCAAATAAAAAAGTGTAGGCAACAATTCTTTCTTGGTCCTTAGTCGACTGACCAACTAGTCAGCACCCTTTTGTCATGCAGTGTAAACTGTCACTCTCTTTGAGTTAGTAACACAGAAATTTTACGTTAGTTTGTTATGATTTAGGTTGACGGATGCACTGAATCTTTTTTAGCCCCACTCAACACCGATATTATAATTTTAAAAATTTAACCAGGGTGTTGAAATGTCTGATTATATAGATCTTAGATTGGTTTTGTATTCAGAGCAGGTAAAAACAATGACTGCAGATGGTGGAAACCAGATTCTGGATTAGTGGTGCTGGAAGAACACAGCAGTTCAGGCAGCATCCGGGGAGCATAAAATCGACGTTTCGGGCAAAAGCCTTTCATCAGGAATAAAGGCAGAGAGCCTGAAGTGTGGAGAGATAAGCTCGAGGAGGGTGGGGGTGGAGAGAAAGTAGCATAGAGTACAATAGGTGAGTGGGGGAGGGGATGAAGGTGATAGGTCAAGGAGGAGATGGTGGAGTGGATTGGTGGAAAAGGAGATAGGCAGGTGGGACAAGTCATGGGGACAGTGCTGAGCTGGAAGTTTGGAACTAGGGTGAGGTGGGGGAAGGGGAAATGAGGAAACTGTTGAAGTCCACATTGATGCCCTGGGGTTGAAGTGTTCTGAGGCGGAAGATGAGGCGTTCTTCCTCCAGGCATCTGGTGGTGAGGGAGCGGCGGTGAAGGAGGCCCAGGACCTCCATGTCCTCGGCAGAGTGGGAGGGGGGAGTTGAAATGTTGGGCCACAGGGCAGTGTGGTTGATTGGTGCGGGTGTCCCAGAGATATTCCCTAAAGCGCTCTGCTAGGAGGCATCCAGTGTTCCCAATGTAGAGGAGACCGCATCGGGAGCAACGAATACAATAAATGATATTAGTGGATGTGCAAGTAAAACTTTGATGGATGTGGAAGGCTCCTTTAGGGCCTTGAATGGAGGTGAGGGAGGAGGTGTGGGCACAGGTTTTGCAGTTCCTGCGGTGGCAGGGGAAAGTGCCAGGATGGGAGGCTGGGTTGTAGGGGGGTGTGGACCTGACCGGGTAGTCCCAGAGGGAATGGTCTTTGCGGAAGGCGGAAAGGGGTGGGGAGGGAAATATATCCCTGGTGGTGGGGTCTTTTTGGAGATGGCGGAAATGTCGGTGGATGATTTGGTTTATGCAAAGGTTGGTAAGGTGGAAGGTGAGCACCAGGGGCGTTCTGTCCTTGTTACGGTTGGAGGGGTGGGGTCTGAGGGCGGAGGTGCAGAATGTAGACGAGATGTGTTGGAGGGCATCTTTAACCACGTGGGAAGGGAATTTGCGGTCTCTAAAGAAGGAGGCCATCTGGTGTGTTCTGTGGTGGAACTGGTCCTCCTGGGAGCAGATACGGCAGAGGCGGAGGAATTGGGAATACGGGATGTCATTTTTGCAAGAGGTAGGGTGGGAAGAGGTGTAATCCAGGTAGCTGTGGGAGTCGGTGGGTTTGTAAAAAATGTCAGTTTCAAGTCAGTCGTCATTAATGGAGATGGAGAGGTCCAGGAAGGGGAGGGAGGTGTCAGAGATGGTCCAGGTAAATTTAAGGTCAGGGTGGAATGTGTTGGTGAAGTTGATAAATTGCTCAACCTCCTCGCGGGAGCACGAGGTGGCGCCAATGCAGTCATCAATGTAGCGGAGGAAGAGGTGGGGAGTGGTGCCGGTGTGATTACGGAAGATCAACTGTTCTACGTAGCCAACAAAGAGACAGGCATAGCTGGGGCCCATACGTGTGCCCATGGCTACCCCTTTGGTCTGGAGGAAGTGGGAGGATTCGAAGGAGAAATTCTTAAGAGTGAGGACCAGTTCAGCCAAATGAATGAGAGTGTCGGTGGAAGGGTACTGTTGGGGACGTCGGGAGAGGAAAAAACGGAGGGCTTGGAGGCCCTGGTCATGGCGGATGGAGGTGTAGAGGGATTGGATATCCATGGTGAAGATGAGGCGTTGGGGGCCGGGGAAACGGACGTCTTGGAGGAGGTGGAGGGCATGGGTGGTGTCTCAAACGTATATGGGGAGTTCCTGGACTAGGGGGGGGATAGGACAGTGTCGAGGTAGGTAGAGATGAGTTCAGAGGGGCAGGAGCATGCTGAGACAATGGGTCGGCCAGGGTGGTCAGGCTTGTGGATCTTGGGAAGGAAGTAGAACGGGCAGTGCGGGGTTCCCGGACTATGAGGCTGGAAGCTGTGGGTGGGAGATCTCCTGAGGTGATGAGGTTCTGTATGGTCTGGGAGATGATGGTTTGGTGATGGGGGTGGGGTCATGGTCGAGAGTGTGGTAGGAAGAGGTGTCCTTCAGTTGGCATTTGGCTTCAGCGGTGTAGAGGTCAGTGCGCAAGACTACCACTGCATCCCCTTTATCCGCTGGCTTGATGGTGAGGTTGGGATTGGAGCAGAGGGATTGGAGGGCTGCGCGTTGTGAGGGTGAGAGGTTGGAGTGGGGGAGGGGGGTCGACAGGTTGAGGCGGTTAATGTCCCGGTGGCAGTTGGAAATGAAGAGGCAGAGGGCAGGTAATAGGCCAGCGCAGGTGTCCAGGTGGATGCAGTCTGTTGGAGGTGGGCGAAGGAGTCCTTGGAAGGTGGGCGGGAGTCCTGATTGTGAAAGTAAGCTCGGAGGCAGAGGCGACGGAAGAAGTGTTCGACGTCACGGTGTGTATTAATTCAGAGAAACTAAGCTGGGTTTCTTCCCTCAACAAAGAAAACTAGCTTATTAAAATGACATTTACTCAAACAAACATGCAAAAGTACATAGATATATGTGATTTATATTCAAACATCCCAAACTTAAGATGTGGCAAATATGGGTAACAGACGAGCTATGATCGAACACTGGACACATTAAACAGCAAATACAATCTAGACAGATCTCATAGATTTCTCAGCAACTCTCTCCCTGCATGCCACTTCTTTTCTAATGTTAATGAAGCTGTGGGTCATCAATTCTCATCAAAATTTCATGAGCAATTCAATTGCTCACTTTGACTATCACTTTGAAACTGCTCCTTCATAAATTACCTCGATCCTGCTAATATCCTAAATTTCACATTCCTTTCCTGGGTCTACTCTCTCCTGGATTCTGGAAACTGCATTCCAATGCTTACTCACAGACAGAACTCCAGCTTTTCACAAGCAGAGAGTTTCACCATCATTCCTCCTGGAATTATTT
Source organism: Chiloscyllium punctatum (assembly GCF_047496795.1). Classification (NCBI taxonomy): domain Eukaryota; kingdom Metazoa; phylum Chordata; class Chondrichthyes; order Orectolobiformes; family Hemiscylliidae; genus Chiloscyllium; species Chiloscyllium punctatum. Next base: position 15,071,507 of record NC_092776.1, on the reverse strand, counting down.
CCAGAAGCTCTAAACTGCCTCAGTTGCATGAAGCAACCAATTGGTTGAACCAAATGAAGAAAGCCCCAACTGCTTGTTGGTTTCATTCACCCTGGCTAACAGCGATACTGAACTACTGGTGGCACATGGCTTCCTTCAAGCTCCTACAGTTCCCAGAATTTGGGCCCTAACTTCGACACTTAGCTGTAACTACTGAACATCTTAGAACATCTTGCCGGAGTTCCTTCTGTACAAACTTTCCAGCTGCTCTTGATTCCTCACTGGGTCCCAACTATACTATTAATTATGCATCTACTAACTCCTGGAACATCTTCCTGAGTTCCAACAACCGCATAGCACCAGCATCCCTAAGTCATCTCTTCAGTAGCAATTCTTTTCAGCATGGATCCAGCATCCGTCTCTATCTTAAAAGTCCAACTGTTCTTCAGTGACTGAGTAGCCTAGTGAAAATTTTGCAACAAGCTCCACCCCTACTGATAGGCAGAATTGAAGACAGAAACCAAAAGTGAAACTCTAGTATGGGGAACCCTTGGAACTGTCTGTTTCTTGATTGCTACAATGTTCACCAATAGCTGGTACCTAAAGGACATAATGCATACAAGCTCCTTGCTCCTCTCCATTATTAACCTAACCTACAGTACGATGATTGCTTTGACACAAATGTTTCCCCAAATGTTCCACTTGGCACACTTTGTTTCCTCCAGCGATGTCAGATTTCTGAAGAAGTGACATCGGATTTAAAACGTTAACTGTTTTTTTTCTCTCAACAGAAGCTGCTAGATCTTCGAATTTCTCCAGTACTTTCTGTTTTATTCCAGCATGCTTAGACTGCTCAGGAACACATAGATCAAGGTCGCTCCCCTGAAAACATTTCAGAAATTCTTCTCCCTCTTTATCCTTTAATCTAACATTATTCCAATTGATACTTGGGTAATTAAAACCCCAAGTATCAGCACTCAACACTTAAACATCTCTGTGATTTATAGAATTCCCCAAATAGCATGATCTTGTCTAATTTCCTTTTCAACTGAAACCAAATGGACTCTGTTCTTGATGAAGGACTTCTCTTCCAATACTAAAATGTATTGCCAAATAAATTCTGTCATAAACTCTCCATTCTCCTCTCTCTATTTCAAAACTTTGTACATTAAATGCAAAGGCGTCAACTTTGTAAGCCATATTTCCATTGCTACTATTTATGTTGATACTAAACGATTTGTGTTTGTAGCTCATCAACCTTATTCACCAAACTTGTGTACTTATGTACACTCATTGTAATCCTCTCTTAGTATTCCTGTCTTTCTTAGTCCATCCCTACCTGATATGCTACTATCTTCTTGAGTACTGTCCAACACTCTCTTTATGCACCTTTTTCATCTTTCCTACTTGCCCATTTGACACCCACCCCAAACCCTCAACATTGATCCAGCCCTCGAGGTATAACTTGCTTTTTGAGTAAATATCTTTTGTTCCAAAACTGGTCCCAATTTCTCAAGAATCTAAAGCCCTCCATCCTGCCTAAAGCTTCAAGTCACACACAATTTTGACTCTGGTTAGCACGTGGCACTGGGGATAATCCAGGGTTCTGGGATTCACGGATAAGGCATATTGCATTCACTCTGATGAATGTAAATACACACATGTACTTATGCACGCACACACACACACACACACACACTAATGGACACACAAGTACACAAACATGTACAGAGTCATATGTACGCTAATACATAAACATACCAATACACACATATGCATGCACATACACATGCTTACACACACACACACACACACACACACACACACACACACACACATTCATTCGTATGCACATTCTTTCACACAGACATACACAGTCATTTGTGTAGACAAATGCATATGCAAACACAAATATGTATACACATAAATAGAGGCGTGCTCACACATTTCTCAGAAGGCTGAACAAACTCCAATCATTCCCACATTTTTTTGGCTGTTCCAGAACTAACCTGGAAGAGTCTACCGTCTTGACTCAGACAGGAATCAAAACTTCCCCCGTGCATAGGATTGAAACTGGGAACTTGTATTCTGTTTAGTTTATTACCATAAACTACCCATTATCTCCTGATCTAACTCACCCATCAAGCAAAGGGAAAGCTTAAATAAATGTATTCAAAAGTAAACCAACAGACCTTTTTCATCATCAGAAGTTGCCGTGTTGTCTTGTCCTTCACTCGGAACCAGTTGCTTCCCAAATGTTGGACGACATGAAAGTCCACACAGGGCCAGTAGTAACTGATGTTTCCGTGTTTGGCTGGTCTCAGTGCCAGCCTGGCTCCATCTCGCTGACAGGAGGAAATACAAAGGTCAGATGTATAGAACAACCACCAGAACCTTTATATCTAACAGAGCCATCTCAGCTATATAGCAGCTTGAAGAAAAGAAAGAGAGAACCTCTACACTGAACTTCACAACCTCAATATGTACCAAAGCATTTCACAATCAGGAAACTACAATTTGAAGTGTAGTCATTAGTCTAAAAATGTGTGGTTACTTGCTATGCAAACAACAGCATGATAATGATCAGATCATCCACTTTTGTGACACTGTTGAGGTTCAAATGTTGGTCAGGACACTGGAATGAGCTGTCCTTGTCTTTCCTATGACTGTACTCCACCTGAAAGGACAGATTAGTCCTCGTTTAACACCTTGTCTGAAAGATTGCACCTCCAATGCTGCAGCACTCCAATAGTACCAACACTGAGATTTACTGGCTCTAGGAGTGTCAGTCTGAACATACCCTGGTGGGAGCTCAAACCTATTGGTTCAGGAACCAGAGAGTGTTATCCAGTGAGTCAACAACGGTTACAGGGAGTGACCACGCTTTACTTCACACCCCTTGGGGTGGCACTTTGCTTCAGCTTATCCACCACTTGTGGAAACACTGGCCCCACCACACACAAAGGTCATCATACTCTCTAAACTTAAATTTGACAGAGGCAACGCACAAGGAACAAGTATAAATGACCAAGTTGTGAAGTAACAGTGATAGACATACTGAAAGTAGAAACAGGAGTACACCATTCAGCCCTTTTGAGACTGCTCGCCATTCATTATCATCATGGCTAACCATTCAACACAATAGACTGTTCCTGCTTTTCCCCCATTTCTTTTGATCTCTTTAAGTTCAAGAGCTATACCCAACTCCTTCTTGAAATCTTACATTGTTTTAGGCTCGGTTGCTTTCTGTAGTAGTGAATTTCACAGGCTCACCACTGTCTGGGTGAAGAAATTTCTCCTCATCTCAGTCCCAAATGGTTTAACCCATATTCTTAAATGGTGACACTGGTTCTGGCTCTGGACTCGCCCGCCATCTGGAACATACTTTGTGCATCTACTCTGTTTCACCATGTGAGAATTTTATACATTTCTGAGATTTCCCACTCCTTCCTCTGAACTTCAGTAAACATATTCCTCATGAATTCAACCTCTCCTCATATGTTAAACCCGCCAATCAGGGATCAGCCTGGTAAAACTTTGCTACACTCGCTCTACCGCAAGCACATCCTTCCTCAGAAAACAGAATCAAAAGTGCATCCAATATTCTAGGTGCGATCTCACAAAGGTTCTGTATAATTGCGGCAAGCATGGTTCTCAACAAGGAATCAGCCACTTACCATGGTAACAATCACCCTGTCCACAAGGTTCTCCCTCTCTTGATTTGACAGGACAAGTCCTGAATCCAACAAGTCAAAATACTGACCATTTTTCAAAAAGCCCTCAATGAATGTTTGTCTTAACTCATCCAGAACTTGAGTGGTGAGTTCCCTGCTAAGGCTGTAGGTGGCTATTGCAATGGAGTTCCTGATGAATGGGTTAGATAAACAGAGAGGCTGATTATTCTTCCTCTTCGTGGTCTCTTCTTGCTGTGACGCCTTGTATTCTCTCAATAAGCTGGGTGTGTCAGGCCAGTCTGAATGGACCACGTCTGCTAACAATTGTGACATCGAGTCATTGCTGTTTTCTTGACAGGCCAAATCCCCAGAAAATGTAGATGGTAAATCCTGGCATTCACAAACTTCCTCTGTCCCTCCAACTGGCTTTTTATTTGGATCGGTGTACAGGTCGACTCCATTGCAGTCACCTGCTTTAAAATATAAATCCTCCTCATTTTCTCCCACCAACCAACCTTCAAACTTGGGAGCTGAGGAGAAAATCCCAGCCCTCTCAGGCTCCTTGGTGAAGCTTTCATTCTGGTTGGACTCCGTCTCAGAGGTGGGCACTTGCACAAGTGCCCTGTCATCACTGTCCATGGTGTTGTCATGTCTGGCCCCATTTAACTGTCCTCCTGAACCTTGTACGTTCCCAGCACTGAGACTGCCTTTTACCAGACCTGGATTGGGACTTGTCCCTAAACTGAAGGGGATTGTGCTGGATGCTAAGCTCTTGACAAAGCCAGTGCCTCGACTAGGTGCGTCTTCATATTGAGTCTTTGAAGAGTTGTGGCCAGTGGGACTGTGAGAGATTTTGTAGTCACTCGATCGGATAGAGTGTATCGGAACAGCTTCTGTGTAAATGCAGGGTCTACATGAGAAAGTATACTTGAAATTGCAGTCTGCCTGTGCCCCAGTCTCACTGATGGGATGGGTGGTCACACAGGGGTGACTCTGCAGCCCACCAGAGGGCACAAGCTGAGCCGTGAGATCTATGTCACTCTCGGTAGCAATCAGAGACTCAGTTTCTGTGGGGAGCTTAGTTTCTCCACTGCTGACAGAAATCACATCCCTGTTGGAAAAGTAGGCAGGTATTAGATTCACTGTATCAGTTATAGGGGTGTAGATTTGCTCACTCAGCTGTATGTTTGATATCCAGACGTTTCATTACCTGGCTAGGTATCATCATCAGTGGCGACCTCCAAGTGAAGCGAAGCCGTTGTCTCCTGCTTTCTATTTATATCTTTCTCCTGGATGGGGTTCCTGGGGTTTGTGGTGATGTCATTTTCTGTTCGTTTTCTGAGGGATTGATAGATGGCATCTAGATCTATGTATCTGTTTATGGCGTTGTTGTTGGAGTGTCAAGCCTCTAGGAGTTCTCTGGCATGTCTTTGCTTAGCCTGTCCCAGTCAAAATGGTGGTTTTTTCATCCGTGTGTAGGGCTACGAGGGAAAGAGGGTCGAGTCTTTTTGTGGCTAGCTGGTGGTTAACTTTCTTCCTGTTTGTCCTACGTAGTGTTTGTGGCAGTCCTTGCATGGAAATTTGTAGATGACATTGGTTTTGTCCATGGGTTGTACTGGGCCTTTTAAGTTTGTTAGTTTTTGTTTGAGAGTGTTGGTGGGTTTGTGTGCTACTAGGATTACAAGGGGTCTTAGTAGTCTGGCTGTCATTTCTGAAACTTCTTTGATGTATGGTATGGTGGTTAGGGTTTCTGGCTGTGTTTGGTCTGCTTGTCGTAGTTTGTTCTTGAGGAATCTGCACACTGTATTATGAGTATCCGTTCTTCTTGAATACGTTGTATAGGTGGTTGTCCTCTGTTTTCCGAAGTTCGTCTGTGCTGCAGTGTGTGGTGGCTCGTTAGAATAGTGTTCTGATACAGCTTTGTTTGTGTGTGTTGGGATGGTTGCTGGTGTAGTTAAGCGTTTGGTCAGTGTTTGTCGGTTTTCTGTATACGCAGGTTTGTAGTTCTCCGTTGTCCTTTCTTTCGACTGTGACGTCCAGGAATACGAGTTTGTTGTTAGTTTCTTCCTCCTTGGTGAACTTTATGCCAGTGAGGCATAAAGTTCCAACGAGCCACTACCACACACTGCAGCACAGAAACTTCGGATAACAGAGGAGAACCACCTACACAACATATTCAAGAAGAACGGATACTCAAAAAATACAGTGTGCAGATTCCTCAAGAACAAACCACGAAAAGCAGACCAAACACAGCCAGAAACCCTAACCACCTTACCATACATCAAAGAAGTTTCAGAAATGACAGCCAGACTACTAAGACTCCTCGGAATCCTAGTAGCACACAAACCCACCAACACTCTCAAAGAAAAACTAACAAATTTAAAAGACCCAGTACAACCCATGGACAAAACCAACGTCATCGACAAAATTCCATGCAAGGACTGCCACAAACACTATGTAGGACAAACAGGAAGAAAGTTAGCTACCAGGATACACGAACACCAGCTAGCCACAAAAAGACACGACTCTCTCTCCCTCGTAGCCCTACACACAGATGAAAAAAACCACCATTTCGACTGGGACAACACATCTATCCTGGGACAGGCTAAGCAAAGACATGCCAGAGAATTCCTAGAGGCTTGGCACTCCAATCACAATGCCATAAACAAACACACAGATCTAGATGCCATCTACCAACCCCTCAGAAAACAAACAGGAAATGACATCACCACAAACCCCAGGAACCCCATCCAGGAGAAAGATATAAATAGAAAGCAGGAGACAACAGCTTCGCTTCACTTGGAGGTCGCCACTGATGTTACCCAGCCAGGTAATGAAACGTCTGGATATCAAACCTACAGCTCAGCGAGCAAATCTACACCCTAAACCTCAACCTGAGCTACAAACCTTGCAAAAATGCATCAGTTATGTTGAAGGTGGAGTTTGATAAGAGGGAACAAAATGTTTCAATTTATATTTTGATGACTACTTATTAATTTGTAAAGATTAAGAGTATGAGAACTGGGGACTGAAATTAAAGGATGTCACCTCCCTTTACACTGTCCCATCAAACACTCCCAGGAAAAGTACAGCATGAGGTTAGACACAGAGTAAAGCTCTGTCTCCACTGTCCACATCAAATATTCCCAGGCAGGTATAGCACAGGATTTGATACACAGCAAAGCTCCCTCTAAAATTGTCCCCATCAAACATTCCCAGGATAGGTATACCAAGGGGTTACATATAAATCAGTCTTCAGTGTCACCCCGTTACTTCTAAAGATGCAAATTCCAAATTCAGATCGCTCCCAGATTCCCAGCAACCATCAGAATCTTCTGTAATGTTGGATTTGTCATTCAAAACGACAGTTAAACAAAGTCAGTTTATTAACTATTTTAAACGTTCAGAATTATATTTTGAGCTTTGAAGCCAAACAAACTGACAGACAAGAATATCTGAAGAAATGCTCAGTTCAGAACTTACTCAAAAAATCCAGACTCATCTGTTTCTTCTGGACTCAGCAAGGATTGCTCTGAAAGGAAAAATAAGCAGAGTTTTACAGCTCCTCTCACAACTGCAATTAAAAAGATAATAAAGAACTTTTATTTCTATCATGCCTTTTACATCTTTACAAAACTTCAAAGCACTTTTCAGCCAATTAATACTTTTGAAGTGTGGTCGCTACTGTAATGCCAGAAAGGAGGCAGCCAATTTGTACATAGCAAGTTCCTATAAGCAGCAATGGGATTATCAGTCTCTGTGATGTTGAAATATTGGTCATGGTACCATGACAAAATACTCATTTCATATTCTGGAGCATTAGCCTTAATTTTACGTTAACTGCACACATATTCAGAAGTGCTGATTCAGATGCAAGAGTGCTGGCACCTTTATAGAGCACCTGCCACTCTCCATCTTGCAAGACCCAGTAACCAAGCTTAACCTGTCTCAAAGAATTGCTCTTCATTCCCTTCAATTTGCAGTGGATCCATTGTATCTGAAATAAGGGAATTCATCCTGACAGTACTTCTGATCTGTTGAGAAAGAGAACAACAGTGAATCTGTAGAATCGTTTCAAATCTGTCACTGTATTAGGCACAATGTTTGACAACAAAACAACAGTTTGAATTCAACAACCCAGATTTCTCAATCTGCCTGCTCTACCCAAGATTTCTTACCCTCTCTCTCTTTAATTTACTTTCTTTCTCTACCACAGGTTTTCTCACTCCCTCTCTCCTGGGTTTTTTTTCCATTTTCTTTCACACTCTCTCAGATTTTATCTTGCATTCTTGCTCTCTCTCCCTCCTCCTCCTCCTCCTCCTCTCCACTACAGGTTTCCTCACTCGTTCACTCTGAGGTTTTTTTCTCTCAGGATTTCTTGCACTTTCTCTCTCCACCCAGGTTGGTTCTCTGTCTCTCGGTATTTTGTTTCTCCGGGCTTTCTCACTCACTCTCTCTGTCTCTCTCTGAGGTTTTCCTCATTCTCTCTCTCCCAACAAGTTTTTCTAACTTTCTCTCTCTCTGGGTTCTCTTCCTCTCTCTCCTTGTTTTCTCTTTCCCTCCCTCTGGGTTCTCTTTTTCTCTCATACTCACTCACTCTTTTTTTCTCACAAACTTTTTTTTCTCTCACAATCACTCTCCCTGTTTTTGTCTCAGTTTGTTTTTTTCTCACACTCACTGTTAGTTCTTTTACACTGATTTTCTCTCACACACTCACTTTCTCTCTGTTTTCTCTCTCACACACTCACTTTCTCTTTTCACTCACACACTCACTTTCTCTCTGTTTTCTCTCACACCCACTTTTTATGTTTTCTCTCTCACACACTTTCTGTTTTCTCTCACACACTCACTTTCTCTCTGTTTACTCTCTCACACACACACACACACTTTCTGTTTTCACTCACACACTCACTTTCTCTCTGTTTTCTCTCTCACACACACTTTCTGTTTTCACTCACACTCACTTTCTCTTTTCACTCGCACACTCACTTTCTCTCTGTTTTCTCTCTCACACACACTTTCTGTTTTCACTCACACTCACTTTCTCTTTTCACTCGCACACTCACTTTCTCTCTGTTTTCTCTCTCACACACACTTTCTGTTTTCACTCACACTCACTTTCTCTTTTCACTCGCACACTCACTTTCTCTCTGTTTTCTCTCACACCCACTTTTTATGTTTTCTCTCTCACACACTCACTTTCTCTCTGTTTTCTCTCTCTCTCACACACACTTTGTTTTCTCTCACACACTCACTTTCTGTTTTCTCTCACACACACACTTTCTGTTTTCTCTCACACACTCACTTTCTGTTTTCTCTCACACACTCACTTTCTGTTTTCTCTCACACACACACTTTCTCTCTGTTTTCTCTCTCACACACACACACACTTTCTGTTTTCTCTCACACACACACTTTCTCTGTTTTCTCTCACACACACACACTTTCTGTTTTCTCTCACACACTCACTTTCTCTGTTTTTCTCGCTCTCTCTCACACACTTTCTGTTTTCACTCACACACTCACTTTCTCTTTTCACTCACACACTCACTTTCTCTGTTTTCTCTCACACCCTCTTATGTTTTCTCTCTCACACACTCACTTTCTCTCTGTTTTCTCTCTCTCACACACTCACTTTCTCTTTTCACTCACACTCACTTTCTGTTTTCTCTCACACACTCACTTTCTCTTTTCACTCACACTCACTTTCTGTTTTCTCTCACACACTCACTTTCTCTCTGTTTACTCTCTCTCACACACTCACTTTCTCTGTTTTCTCTCTCACACACACTTGTTTTTTCTCTCTCACACACACTCACTTTCTCTCTCTGTTTTTTCTCTTTCTCTGTTTTTATTTCTCTCACTCACATTCTCTTTACCTTTTTGTTTCTGTCTCTCCCTCCTCTAGGCCTCAGGCCTCGGCCTCCCGCTCTCTCTGTTCCGGGTTTTTTCTCGACGACAGAGCGCGGGGCGGAGCGACCGAGTCCCGGCTTCCTGCTCCCGGGGGAAACCCCCGAGAATCGCCGCACTCCCCAACATCCCACCCCCGAAAACACATCAATAACCCCAAATATAGCCCCCAAATCCTAAACCCCCTCAATAACCCCCAAAAAGCCACTTACTCTGAACTCCCTCCCAAAAACCCCCTCTTAATAACCCCAAAAACAGCCCCCAAATCTAAAAACCCTCCCCAAGACATTTCAATAACCCCAAAATAGACCCTTACTCCCAACCCCCCTCCCAAAAACACCTTACTAACCCCATAACTAGCCCCTAAATCCGAACCGTCTCCTGAAAACACCTCAATAACCTCAAAACACCACTTAGATTAGATTACATTACAGGGTGGAAACAGGCCCTTCAGCCCAACAAGTCCACCCTGAACCGCCAAAGCACAACCCACCCATACCCCTAACCTAACACTACAGGCAATTTAGCATGGCCAATTCACCTGACCTGCACATCTTTGGACTGTGGGAGGAAACCAGAGCACCCGGAGGAAACCCACGCAGACACGGGGAGAATGGGCAAACTCCACATAGTCAGAAGTCGCCTGAGGCAGAGAATTGAACCCAGGTCTCTGGCGCTGTGAGGCAGCAGTGCTAACCACCGTGCCACCCACAATCTGAACCCTCTCCCAAAAACAACTTAATAATCCCAAAAATAGCCCCCAAATCCAAATTTCCTCCCAAAAAAGCTCATACTTGATTGAGTTTTTTGAAGAAGTAAAATAAAGAGGATTGAGCGGTGGACATAATCTATACGGACTTCAGTAAGGCATTCGACAAGGTTCTCCATGGGAGACTGGTTAGCAAAGTTAGATCTCATAGAATACAGGGAGAACTAACCATTTGAATATAGAACTGGCTCAAAGGTAGAAGACAGAGCGTGGTGGTGGAGGGTTGCTTTTCTGATTGGAGGCCTGTGACCATTGGAGTGCCACAAGGATTGATGCTGGGTCCACTACTTTTCATCACTTATATAAATAATTTGGATTTGAGCATTAGAGTTATAATTAGTAAGTTTGAAGATGACACCAAAATTGAAGATATAGTGGACAGCGAAGAAGGTTACCTCAGATTACAAGGGGATCTTGGTCAGATGGGCCAATGGGCTGAGAATTGGCAGATGGAGTTTAATTTAGATAAATGTGAGGTGCATTTTGAGAAAGCAAATCTTAGCAGGACTTATACACTTAATGGTAAGGTCCTCGGGAGTGTTGCTGAACAAAGAGACCTTGGAGTGCAGGTTCATAGCTCCTTTAAAGTGGAGTCGCAGGTAGATAGGATAGTGAAGAAGGCATTTGGTATGCTTTTGGTCAGAGTATTGAGTACTGGAGTTGAGAGGTCATGTTGTGGCTGTACAGGTCATTGGTTAGGCCACTGTTGGAATATTGCGTGCAGTTCTGGTCTCCTTCCTATTGGAAAGATGTTTTGAAACTTGAAAGGGTTCAGAAAAGATTGACAAGGATGTTGCCAGGGTTGGAGGAATTGAGCTACAGGGAGAGGTTGTTTTCCCAGGAGCGTCGGAGGCTGAGAGATGACCTTATAGAGGTTTATAAAATCATGAGGGGCATGGATAGGATAAATAGACAAAGTCTTTTCCCTGGGGTGGGGGAGTCCAAAACTAGAGGGCATAGGCTTAGGGTGAGAAGGGAAAGATGTAAAAGAGACCTATGGGGCAATTTTTCCACGCAGAGGGTGGTACGTGTATAGATTGAGCTGCCAGAGGAAGTGGTGGAGGCTGGTACAATTACAAAATTTAAAAGGCATCTGGTATATGAATGGGAAGGGTTTGGAGGGATATGGGCCAGGTGCTGGCAGGTGGGACTAAATTGGGTTGGGATATCTGGTCGGCATGGAAGGATTGGACCGAAGAGTCTGTTTCTGTGCTGTACATCTCTATGACTCTAATAACCTCAAAATAGCCCCTTATTCCAAACTCCATTTCCAAAAACACCTTAGTAACCCCAAATATAGCCTCCAAGTTGAATTAAATTGAATTTATTGTCATGTGTACCGAGGCCATTGAAAAGCTTTATCTTGTGAGCAATACAGGCAGATCACAGAGTTAAATAGCATAGATAGGAAATAATAGGTAAACAGCAGCAAAAACCAAAACACAGGTACAGGCAAATGCTAAGAGTTTGTGTCCATTCATCATTCTAACAACAGTAGGGTATAAACTGTTTCAACGAGGTAAAAACAATGACTGCAGATGCTGGAAACCAGATTCTGGATTAGTGGTGCTGGAAGAGCACAGCAGTTCAGGCAGCATCCAAGTAGCTTCGAAATCGACGTTTCGGGCAAAAGCCCTTCATCAGGAATAAAGGCAGTGAGCCTGAAGCATGGAGAGATAAGCTAGAGGAGGGTGGGGGTGGGGAGAGAGTAGCATAGAGTACAATGGGTGAGTGGGGGAGGGGATGAAGGTGATAGGTCAAGGAGGAGAGGGTGGAGTGGATAGGTGGAAAAGAAGATAGGCAGGTAGGACAAGTCCGGACAAGTTATGGGGACAGTTACTGAAATGACCTGGGAGTTGCAGTGGGAGAGGGATTCCCTGAGATTCTTGTAGAGAGAGGAGGAAAACTTCTTCAAGGCAGGCATCCTTGCAAGAGGATTCGCAGTAGGGTTGTCCTACCTGCCTATCTTCTTTTCCACCTATCCACTCCACCCTCTCCTCCTTGACCTATCACCTTCATCCCCTCCCCCACTCACCTATTGTACTCTATGCTACTTTCTCCCCACCCCCACCCTCCTCTAGCTTATCTCTCCACGCTTCAGGCTCACTGCCTTTATTCCTGATGAAGGGCTTTTGCCCGAAACATCGATTTCGAAGCTACTTGGATGCTGCCTGAACTGCTGCGCTCTTCCAGCACCACTAATCCAGAATATAAACTGTTTCAAAACCAACTGGTGCATGTGTGCAGGCTTCTGTACCTTCTCCCCGATGGTAGAGGTTGTAGAAAAGCATTGCCAGGGTGGGACGGATCTTTGAGAATACTGGCGGCCTTTCCTTGACAGCTGGCCTGGTATATGGATCCTCTAGATGGGAGGGTGGCCTTTGTGATTGTCCGGGCCGAGTTCACCACTCTCTGTAACCGTCTCCGATCTTGAATGGTACAGTTGCCATACCAGATAGTGATACATCCAGACAGAATGCTCTCGATGGTGCACCTATAAAAGTTGGCAAGGGTCTTCGTCGTCATACCAAATTTTCTCGGCTGCCTGAGGAAGAAGAGACATTGTTGGGCCTTTGTAACCAGTGCGTCCACATGAAGAGTCCAAGAAAGCTTGTTCTTGTTAACCACTCCTAGGAGCTTGACACTCCCTCCTCGTTCCATCTCTGTGCTGTTAATGTAGGGGGGCATGAGTAACATCCCACCGAAAGTCAGTAATGAATTCCTTGGTTTTCTGACATTGAGAGCTAGGTTGTTCTCTGTGCACCATTTTTCCAGGTCTTTGGCCTCCCATTTGTAGTCTGTTTCGTCACAATCTGAGATTTGACTGACTATGGTGGTGCCATCAGTGAACTTGTAAATGGCGTTTGGCTGGCATTTGACGACGCAGTCATGGGTATACAGTGAGTACAGTAGTGGACTGAGTACACATAACTGGGGGCTCCAGTGTTGAGTGTTAGTGAGGATGAAATATTGTCCACAATCTTCACTGATTGTGGCCTGTGGGTCAGGAAATGGAGGATCCAGTTGCAGAGAGTGGGGCTTAGTCTGAGATCACTAAGTTTAGTAATCAGTCTCGAGGGGATAGTAGTATTGAAGGCTGAACTGTAGTCAATAAGTAGGAGCTGAAAAATGTGTTGCTGGAAAAGCGCAGCAGGTCAGGCAGCATCCAGTGAGCAGGAAAATCGATGTTTCGGGCCATGGCAACACGACGCCTGGGGGAAGAGCGCCTCATCTTCCGCCTAGGAACCCTCCAACCACAAGGGATGAATGCAGATTTCTCCAGCTTCCTCATTTCCCCTCCCCCCACCTTATCTCAGTCCCAACCCTCGGACTCAGCACTGCCTTCTTGAACTGCAATCTTCTTCCCGACCTCTCCGCCTCCACCCCCTCTCCGGCCTATCACCCTCACCTTAACCTCCTTCCACCTATCGCATTCCCAATGCCCCTCCCCTCAGTCCCTCCTCCCTACCTTTTATCTTAGCCTGCTTGGCACACCTTCCTCATTCCTGAAGAAGGTCTTATGCCCGAAACGTCGAGTCTCCTGCTCCTTGGATGCTGCCTGACCTGTTGCGCTTTTCCAGCAACACATTTTTCAGCTCTGATCTCCAGCTTCTGCAGTTCTTACTTTCTCCTAGTCAATAAGTAGGATTCTTACATAGCTGTTATTGGTGTCAAGATGTTCCAGGGCGGAGTAAAGGACGAGTGATATGGCATCTGATGTGGATCTGTTGGTCCGATAGGCAAATTGGAATTGGTCAAGAGTAGTGGGGAGGCTGGAGTTGATTAATGCAGTGACCGCCTTTCAAAGCACTTCATGACGCACTTCATGAGCACTGAAGTTAGGGCCACTGGGCGGTAGTCATTGAGACATGCTGCATGAGCCTCCTTAGGCACAGGGATGATGTGCCTAATCCAAACCCTCCTCCCAAAAATGTCTCAAAAACCCCAACAATAGCCCCCAAAGCTGAACCATCCTCCCCAAAACAGTTTAAAACCCCAAAATTAGCCCCTTAATCTGAACCCACCTCTTAAAAACACTTTAATAACACCAAAAATATTCCCCAAATCCAAACCCCCTCTCAAAAACATCTTAATAACCCCCAAAATGGCCCCTATATCCAAAATTCCTCCTGAAAACACCTCAATCACCCCAAAAATCCACTTAATCTGAACCCCTCCCAAAAGCACCTTAACAACCCCACAAATAGTCCCCAAATCTAAACCCCCCTCCCAAAAACAATTTAATATCCACAAAAATAGCCCCCAAATCCGAACCATCCTCCCAAAAAAACTTTAATAACCACAAAAAGAGCCCCCAAATCAAACCCACCTCCTAAAAACACCTTAATAACTCCATTAATTGCCCCAAATCTGAAGCACCTCCTGTAAACACCTCAATAACCCCAAAGTAGCTGCTAAATCTGAACTCCCTCCCACAAATACTTTAATAACCCTAAAAAATAGCCGCTTAATCTGAACACCCCTCCCAAAAACACCTTAATAACCCCAAAAAAGCCCCAAAATTCAAACCCCCTCCCTAAAATACTTTAATAATCCCAAAAATAGCCACTTAATCTGAATACCCCCTCCCAAAAACACCTTAATAACCCCAAAAATAGCCCACAAATCCAGTCCCTCTCCCAAAAACACCTTAATATCCCCAAAATAGCTCCCAAATCCATACTCCTCTCCCAAAAAAAACTGCCTCAATAACCCAAAAATAGCCCCTAAATCCGAATCCCCCCTTCAAAAGTAACCCCTCAATAATCCAAAACAATCCCCAACTCTCCTCAAGGGCCCGTGTTGACCTTCAGCTCCCCGTTCCTGAAATACCCCTCAACCCTCAAACCTTACCTGCCCCCCATTTCCCAAATCTCACTCCCA
Source organism: Chiloscyllium punctatum (assembly GCF_047496795.1). NCBI lineage: Eukaryota > Metazoa > Chordata > Chondrichthyes > Orectolobiformes > Hemiscylliidae > Chiloscyllium > Chiloscyllium punctatum. The sequence goes on along the minus strand of NC_092776.1, from coordinate 15,056,291 downwards.
CTACACTTTCTGAAAACCAACTTTCCCCACCTTTTGGACAACTCCCAAAAAATCCCACCCCTCTCCCCCCCAGAATCTCCCAGCCAGCTCCACCCCTCTCCCCGACACCCCCAATACTCATCTCCAAAACCAACACCTGACACGCACCTCAACATGTTCTAAATCCCAAACCATGAAACCTCAAGCAGCACCTCCCCAAGCAAAACACTCAACCACAACCTTAAACATACCCCAATAGCCCCAAATCCTGACTCCCACAAGGATATCTCCCTCCACCACAAAATCCAATCCATGAATCCCCAAGCCCCTCATCCCAAATACAATCCTTACATCCTACCCCCACTGAAACACACAACGCCACCGTCTCTCCCCCCCCCCCTCCCCAACAACCTGGCATACTGCTCTGAGGAGTGCCTAAAGCACTCCAGCCAAACCCCCTCCAAACCCAAAATCCCAACACATCCAACTATTAACCCAGAAATCCCCAGCCCCCTCCATCTAAGTCCCCATCCCAGCTTCCTGCTCCAGAGGAACCTCCAAAACTCTACCCAAGGCCCAATACACCTAAAATCCTAACCCCTACATTAAACCCCAACACTCACAAGTTTGAGGGAGTTATGGTGGCCCAGTGGCTGGCACTGCTGTTTCACAGTGTCAGGGACCCAGGTTCGATTCCACTCTTAGGCAACTATCTATGTGGAATTTGCACGTTCTCCCTGTGTGTGCACAGGTTTCCTCTGGGTGATCTGATTTCTTCCCACAATCCAAAGATATTCAGGTTAAGTGGACTGGCCATGGGGAATGATTACAGGGTAGGGTAAGTGAGTAGGGTGTAATTTGGAGGGTTGGTGTGAACTCGATAGGCCAAATGGGCCTGCTTCCATCCTATACAGATTCTATGACCTATGACACCCTAAAGCTGTCCAAAGCCCTACACATACCCAATGCAATTCCTCCACTCAATGCGTCACAGCTCAAACCTCAAGAACCCCCTAAAATATAGCCCAAATAAACCTCTTAAAACCCAATACCCCAACCCCCAAACTCCAACACATCCCAAATGCCAGCAGAGACACCCATAGATGATTTGAGTTTTGGACTCTGTCATTGCAGCAATCTGCAATTTGTTTGGGTTCATGATGAGTTATAAAACTAGAGAACAAATCCCACAATGGGCATGCCTGTGAATTTAAATTCACTTTTGAAATTCAGGAAATTAAAACCCAATTTCAGTGTGACCAAGAAGCTGTCAGATTATCAGGAAAATTCCTTGGGTTCACTAACATTCTTTAAGGAAGGAAATCTGCATTTCCTTACCCACTGGGTCTGCATAGGAACAGGAATAAGCAATTCACTCCTGTCTGCCTGTTCTGCCACTCAGTGAGATCATGACTGATCTGAGGCCTCATTGCTCCGGCCTGAAACGTCAATTTTCCTGTTCCTTGGATGCTGCCTGACCTGCTGTGCTTTTCCAGCAACACACTTCAACTCTGATCTGTGGCCTAAGTCCATATACCTGCCTTTGGCCCCTGAACTTTGCTTAACAAAAAAATTATCTATCTCAGATTTAAAATGAACAATTGATCTAGCATCAACTGCCTTTGTTGGAAGAGAGTTCCAAATCCGTGCCACCCTTTTGTGTATAGAAGTGCTTTCTAACATCTAGGATATTGGGTTAACTCAGTTGGCTGGACAGCTGGTTTGCAATGCAGAGCGATGCCAGTTGTGTGGCACCGACTGAGGTTACCATGAAGGGTTGTCCTTCTCAACCTCTCTGTTCGCTTGAGGATTGGTGATAATCTGTGTCTGTGTGGGTTTCCTCTGGGTGCTTTTGGTACCTCCCACAATCCAAAAGTGTGCAGGTCACGTTTAATTGCCCAGAGAGTTATGTTAGTCAGGGGTAAATATAGGGTAGGGGAATTAGATTAGATTCCCTACAGTGTGGAAACAGGCCCTTCAGCCCAACAAGTCCACACCGACCCTCCAAAGAGTAACCCACCCAGTCCCATTTCCCTCTGGCTAATGCACCTAACACTATGGGCAATTTAGTATGGCCAATTACCTGACCTGCACATCTTTGGACTGTGGGAGGAAACCAGAGCACCTGAAGGAAACCCACGCAGACACGGGGAGAATGTACAAATTCCACACAGGCAGTCGCCTGAGGCTGGAACCGAACCTGGGACCCTGGTGCTGTGAGGCAGCAGTGCTAACCACTGTGCCGCCCTAATTGGTCTGGGTGGGTTACTCTTTGGAGGTTCGTTATGAATTTTTGTAAGGGTGGCACAATGGCTCAGTGGTTAGCACTGCTGCCTCACAGCACCAGGGTCCCAGGTTCGGTTCCAGCCTTGGGTGACTGTCTGTGTGGAATTTGCACATTCTCCTGTGTCTGTGTGGATTTCCTTCAGGTGCTCTGGTTTCCTCCTACAGTCCAAAGATGTGCAGGTCAGGTGAATTGGCCATGCTAAATTGCCCATAGTGTTAGGTGCATTAATCAGAGGGAAATGGGTCTGGGTGAGTTACTCTTCGGAGGGTCAGTGTGGACTGGATGGGCCAAAGGACCTGTTTCCACACTGTAAGGAATCTAATCATAATCAGGTTAAACCACTACCAGTTGACTCTTCCTTATGAGACAGTAGCCCTGTAGTCTACTGGGACTTTACCTTTTACCTAACGTATCTCCTGTTTGGTCTGGCCCTAACTGTGTCCCTTAGTTCATTCTTGTAAACTTATGCTGTACTCCCTCCAAGGCCTATTAATATGTCCTTACAAGTTCTCTACGTGAGGTCTGACCAAGATTTTGTATAGGCACCATAACTTCTGCGTACTTACACTGCAGTCCTCTAGAAATAAAGTCAAAACTATATTAGTCTTCTTGATTATTTTCTGCACCTCTTCATGGTATTTTAAAGATCTATGTGCCTGAATCCCAAAGTTTCTTTGGACATTCACTGTATTTAACTTCATATCATGTAGAAAGTACCCTGATTGTTCCATTTTCATTCCAAAATGGATAACCTCACACTCACTTACATTGAAATCCATCTAACACAGTTTACTTCATTCACCAAGTTATGCTATCTACACTATCTACAAAGCTGCCTTTGTGTCATCAGCAAATTTGGATATATGACATTTTATGCCATTATCCAAGTCTACTATGGGACTCCAGTCCCATAGTAATGTGCTTGACCTAAAGTGCTCCCTTTGTTTCTATCATGATTTGGAGGTGCCGGTGTTGGACTGGGGTATACAATGTTAGAAATCACACAAAACCAGGTTATAGTCCAACAGACCTGGCGTTGTGTGATTTTTAACTTTGTTCCTATCAAACCTGCATCTAGCATCATCTTGACAACAATAAATGCCATTGTTTCAAGTGTTGCCACCATCCTGAGAATTTGTCTATTAAAAATGTAGTAACAACAGTTAAATTATTTCCATTAAGATATTTTGCACAATTGCCTTCCAACACCCTCGCCAGTCCAAGAAATGTCTGAATCTCATTAAGCTCTCTCCCCAATCTGCCAAGTGCCCTGTCTGTCTTGTACCACATGGTGGCAGTGCTGCTACATGTTTCAATGCAACAGGACTATAAAGATTCTCCAATCTGTGGGAGAGATAGAAAAAAGGAGAGAAAGAGAAAGAAGGAATGCGATAAAGTGTAAGGAGGTAAGGTAGCACAAGGGTTATGTTACTAGACTCGTAATTGCAATCTCCAGCAAGTTTAAATCCCACCACAGTAACTGGGAATTTGTATTCAGTTAATTAAATAAAGTCTTGAACTAAAAAGCTGGTCTCAGTAATGCTGACAATGAAACTATTGATTGGCATAAAAACCTATCTGGTTCATTAATGGCCTTAAGGGAAGGAAATCTATCCTTGCCTGGTACGGGACTATTTGTGATTGCCTTTTAACTGTCCCTCTAAAATGGCACTGTTTAAATAAGGATGGACAATCAGTACTAGTCTTGCCAATGACACCTTTATCCTGTGAATTAATTTTTAAAAGTCGAAGAAGATAGGGAGAATTACTCCATTTCTGCTATGTGTAGGTTGGTATCATAGAAGGCGTCCAATGTGCATCCTATCCTGTACAAGCAGCCACCTCTATATGGAAATATGGTAAGGGACATTGTATAAGATTCCTCACACTGCTAGCCCATAGCCATGGGCTACTGCAGTACTGACTCTGAGCTAAGATGCCTGAAGGGAGGAATGTATGAGAGGATTGGCAAGTCTGCCCACAGGACTCTGGAGTCTAACAAAAATACTCATTAGCCCTCTCTGCTCGGACTAGCTTGTATAAGTTAGACCAGGAAGCAGCAGCTAAATGGATTGCTCAGGATCCATACTAAGCTGTTGTGCTAATTGATAGAATTTGATGTTTGCACTTTTAAACCTTTTCAGTTCTTGTATGCCTTCTGCTTTCATGATAATTTCTGTACCTGGTGTTTAGTTCATTGGTGTGGAAATTGGAGCAAGGGTTTTCAAGGTGAATAGATTGAGATGGAAAAAGCAAATCTGTCCTCTGACTTGTGGATGAGCGTCACCCGTGTATCCACTCGTCACCAAGACTGTCTATATTCATCTTCATAACATTGCCCATCACCTCCCTTAGGAGATAGTGAGGTCTGCAAATGCTGGAGAGTCAGACTCAATAAAGTGTGGTACTGGAAAAAGCACAGCACGTCAGGCAGTATCTGAGGAGCAGGAGAGTCAAGGTTTCAGGCATAAGCCTTCTTCCGGACTGGATGTAGGGTTACTGAAGGACTGAAGAAGGGTCATGCCCAAAACATCGACTCTCTTGCTCCTCAGATGCTGCCTGACCTGCTGTACTTTTTCCAGCGCCACCCTTTATCAACTCATCAGCTCCCTTACCTCAGCACATCCATACCGTAGTTACCTCTAGACTTGACTATTCCGGTGTTTCCTTGGTCAGTCTCCCAGCTTATATCTTCTGTTAACTACAACTCATCTAAATCTGCCAACTGTGTCTCAATTCACAACAACATCCATTCATCCATTGTGTTGTTGCTGATCAATATTGGTTCCCAATTCAACAGCATTGTCATGATTTGGAGATGCTGGTGTTGGACTGGGGTGTACAACACCAGGTTATAGTCCAACAGGTTTATTTGGAAGCACTAGCTTTTGGAATGCTGCTCCTTGTGAAGGAGCAGCACTCCGAAAGCTAATGCTTCCAAATAAACCTGTTGGACCATAACCTGGTGTTGTGTGATTTTTAACTTACAAGAGTGTTGTGATATTCCAATTCCAGGTCTCATCGCTATTTCTGTAACTTACGAGCCTTCAGCCTCCTGTGCTTTTCCAACCCTGGCTTCTTACTCATCTCCAATTTCAATTGCCTTGATATAACAAGGTTGTTAAGCACTGGAATTCCCTCGCTAATTCTTTCCATTTATCTCCTTAGAGTTGGTTTCTTAAAGTCGGTCTCTTTGAGCTGGACTTGACAACTTTGTTTGCAAACTCAATTCTTAGGTGTGAGCTTAAAGTCACAAGTCAGAGGTGAGAGTCCTACCCACTGAGTTATGGCTGACACTTTCAAACTAGTGGTTGAAGTCTGTATAAGGAATCTTATGTGTAAATTACTGGTCTTGGTTTACTGCCTTCAGTCCACTGGATATGATCACACATTCCTCTATCTGTAAACTCTAGCTCCACACTGATAAATTGCTGGAAGGTGAGAGACGGCTTAAAGACTGATGAGATACCTGATTTTTGAATGACAATGTACCTTATAATCCCCCAAAGCTTTCATTTTCTACTATCTTGTCACAAAGTGGAACCATCTCTCTCCGACTCACTGCCTTCAATATTCATCCTGTAATTAGCAGCACAGTGAGCCGCACCTCAGGGTCTGGCACATATAACCTAATGCTAACTGTGTTTCGCCTACTGCTAATAATTTAACTTTCTGAACTCCTCAAAGGCTAAGAGTGGGGATACTTACCCCTCTACCCAGGCAACTCTGATCATCTCCGAATGCGGATTGAGTACCTCTGGTGCTTTCCCAAACTCCACCCAGAGCAATATGCATTTTTATGATACCAATAATATAGCAAAATGTTCCAAACTGCTTCAAAGCAGAGTAATAAATCAAAATTTGAGACGAAAGCAAGCATGGAGGTACTTGGAAGGTAACAAAAGCTTGGTCAGAGACGTAGGTTCTAAAAAGAATTGTAACTGAGGATGGAGACATGAATTGGTATTGAGAGGGAATTGCAGTGTTTGGTACCCAGACAACAGAAGGGACAGTCACAAATGGATGAAACAATTAAAACTGGGAAGTGCAAGAGGCTGCAATTGCAGGGTAACATGGACCTCGAGGGTGGTCAGGCTGGAGGAGATTACAGAGATAATGAGTGGTGAGGCCATGAAGCGACTTGAAGACAACATTGTGAATTTAAAGTCGAGGTTGTGTTTGAGTGGGCACCAGCGCAGGGCAGCATGCCTGGAGAATAATAAGTGAATGAAAGTTGGTACAAGTTATGACACAAGCAGCAGAGATTTGGGTGAACTCAGGGAATGGGAATGCAGAGTGAAGTAACTTGAGTGAATGATCAGATTTAAGTTCAAATGAGATGAACGGCTGCTCATTCTGTTTACTTTTATAGTCAGGGTTTAAGCATTGCTGGCAAGGTCTTGATGTCAAACCCTAATTTCCCTTGAGACAGAAGAAGATCAAAACTCAAACATAGGCTGAGGTGGTTGTCCAATCAGTGAATAGGATACACGGAACTTTACAGGTCCAATTCTGGAGGTGCTTTATTTGTTTGTAGCTTGGGTAAGAGCTGACTGAGTTGGGAAGTAGAATGCATTTGAAGGAAGAGCATGTATTGGGAAGTGGTGACACATGCTCCCGTTACCAGATTCCAGACAGGCTGGTGTCTTTAGGCAATGCCAACAATCGGCATCTCAAAACTGACTCCAAAGAAGGGACCAGCTCATTTCTGTGTAATAATAGCCAAGGGATGTGCAGGAGCTGTAAAACAGAAAGATTCACAGCCAGTTGTCTCACCTAATTGTGCCCTGTGACTCAGAGATAAACAGGCAGACTGAGAAAATCAACAGGGCTCTCCACTATAATCTGACAGCCACAGTCACTCTCTCTCTTTCTCTCTCTCTCTCTCGCTTCATGATATACACAGAGCCCTTCACACTGTGCATTAATTCGCTGTGAATTTACTGCTTTAAACACCCAGGAATGATACACACTCCCTGGCATCTGGTGCAATAAAGAACAAAACAAATTACACTCACTGGATATAAATTTCCCTTCATTCACTTGCTCCATCTTCTAACGTGCTATCATTTTCAGTCTGCATCAGAATTCCAGTTTTATCTGTTCAAAATCCCTCAAAATTTTGAAAACATCAGAGAGTAAAATTGCATTGAAATCTTAGAAGTATGTAATTCAACCAATTCATGCAGCAAACAAACTGCAGACCTACTGTAGCATGTTTGATGGGGACAGGGTAAAGGAAGGTTTACTCTGTATTGAACCCCGCACTGTACTTGTCCTGGGAGTATTAAATGGGAAAAGTGGCGAGGGAGCTTTACTTTAACTTTAAAATAATGGAGGAAGCTTTACTCTGTATGTAACCCTACGCTGTTCTTATCCTGGGAGTATTTGGTGGGGGTCAGTGCTTCACTCTGTATCTAACCCCACGTTAGATCCAGACATAGTGTTTGATGGGTACAGTGTAGAGCGAACTTTACCAATCCAGACATAGTCAGAATATCATCTGCAACAGTTTTTGCTCTGGCTCTGGCACCATTACCCACAGATCCCAAAAGATTTTTCAATAGAACCTTCTATTTCAAATTCAGCAAGCATACCCCAGCACCAACTCCCAAAAATGCTCTCTGTTGTACATCACCACCTCATATTACACCCCTTCCCCCCCCCCCCCCCCCCCCCCCCGACACATGCCTCCACCACCTCTGATTTATCATATCACTCGTCCAACATTCAGTATTGGACAATTAAAAATAACATCCATTTAAATATCAGGAAAGACTGAAGCCATTGTTTCTGGTCCCTGATATAAACTCTGTTCCCACCCGGATACTCCATCCTTCTTGTTACCAACTGTCTGAGGCTGTCAGACATTTCACAACATTGCACATCTCAAGGAGGAATAAACTTAATTGATCCTGAGCTGAGTTTACAACTTTGCATCCATTTCATCACCAAGAGGCCACCTTCTACCTTAAGTGCATTTCTCAATCCGCTCCTGCCTCAGATCAGCTGTTGCTGCAACCCCATCCCGTTTGACAATTCCAAACCTGTATACTTACACACAATAAGTCCTGTGCACCCATCACTTTCCCTGCTCACTGACCTACATTGGCTCCCGGTCTGGCATCGTCTCAATTTTAAAAGTCTCATCTTTATTTTCATGTTCCTCTGTGGTCTCACCCCTCCCTATCTCTCTCGAGCCTTACATCTTTCCAATAATTCTACATTCCCACAGACGTATCCTAGTGCACATCCTTGATTTTAATTGCTCCACCACTGGGTATCCTTGCTTAGGCCCCATGTTCAGGAATCACCTTCCCAACCTCTATGCCCCTGTCTCTCTCACTCTCTCTCTCTCTATCTCTTTTTCTCTCTCTTTCTCTTTCTCTCTCTCTCTCTCTCTCTCTCTTCCTTTAAGACGTTCCATAAAATCTAACACTTTAACTGAGCTTTTGGTCACCTGTTCTAATATCCTTTTAAGTGCTCAGATTGAAACTATATTTGATAATGCTGCTTAAGACGAATTCTCCAGTTAAAGTTATCATGTAAATGCAAGTTGTTGTGGGGGAAGAGAGAAAACAAACTCATGAGGCTCCCAAAAGTGACTGTCTTTTCCACATTCAAAGGTAAATGAGTCTCCAAGATCGACCAATTTCCCTTCAGAGAGCAGTTCATGATGGAGAATATCCTAGAGCTATAACAAGGCGGGCAAGCAGACAAAAGAATAGTGGACAGGGTCTGATTGTTGATCAATCCTGTCGACAAAATGGACACTATCTTGTTTCAGAAAACACATCAAACAGTAACCCAGCCTTGACAAAGTGGGCTGTTGTGCCACATCTCTGTTAGTTCACACAGTATGTGAGATGCTGATAGCATTTCATGCTAAGCTCTTGTAAACAGATCATTAATTAGGGCCCTGTTCAGGTGTAGATGGGACCTGTGATACACTTTGTGAATGAGAACTGGGCCAGTGTAATGTTTTTTTAACTTGTTTCAGGTATCTTGGACAAGCGCTGAGGCCTGTAGGACAGCACCCCATCAAATGGAAAAGATAGGATAGAGTTGAGGTCACATGAGTAACCTCAAACTAGTGCATAAAAAGTATGTTTAAGGATTTGGGGTTGAGAAAGGAATAGTTTGAAATTTCTACCATAGAATGAGTTCAAATGTATAAGTACCATTCTCCACAGTGAGGACTCGGGGAATTGGTGTGGTTGTTTTGGACTGAAAGGTGATCTCAACACTCAATAATTTAAAATTGTACACTAAAGGCATGACCACTTCACACAGCAAATGTTTTATAATTGTCAATGTGCTGTCTGTATACTAGTGAGCCACATTAGGATATAAATCTGTCCAATTGGTGGCTTACAGCAAAAAAGATATATTTCTCTGCTCCTGAAAACTTTATGTAGTGGTGCATAGGAATAAGGACAGAACTGCGTTGGACTGCAATAGTCAAATTAGTCCATCCCCAACACTTACAGCCCAGACTGCTGGATGACTAATGGTCACTTCAGAGAATCCCTAGAGTGTGGAAGCAGGCCATTCAGCCCACCCTGAACCTCCAAACAGCATCCCACCAGATCCACCCCCCAAAACCCTGCATTTCCGATGGCCAATTCACCTAACCTGCACATCTTTGGACTGTGGGAGCAAATCGGAGGAAACCTACGCAAACACAGGGAGAATGTGCAAATTCCACACAGGCAGTTGCCCGAGGCTGGAATCGAACCTGGCTCCTGGTGCTGAGAGCAGTGCTAACGACTGTGCCATCGTGCCATCCCCTTCGTAAAACAAATGAATGACAGGCTGTTTGCAAAAATATACATCAACACAAATAAGTGTGTGTCACACATTTTCTCCCAGGTAGTGCCTCGGGATTGAGGATAACTTGTTGCCATTCCAGTTTGACATTCATAAGTGGCTAATATGCCCAATGTGTAACTTGCAGACTCTGCCATGTATGGGGCAGTTAATGTTCGAAGAATTGGGCAGATGCTTTGTTTGGAGGTTTGTGCTCTCCCTCCAACACCCTGACTTCACCTCTGTGTGTTCCTGATGAAGTCTTTCGATGAGTTCAGTGTCTTCCACTTTCATGAGTCAAAAAGCCAGGAGTCAGTGGAAAATGTTTGCTCCTTTCAGGAACCTTTTGTCGAGATCGCTAAAACCTTTTCACTGACCTCCTGCCACAACCAAGTTCCAAGTAGAGTGGTTCTTTTGGGAATCTGGTGTCAGGCATACAATCACCTCGTCCTGCCCAAAAACTCTGGTTTTGAGTGATTACTGTCTCAATGCTAAGCATGTTGGCTTGGGAGAGGACACTGTTGTTTGAATAGCCTTTCTCAACACTGGATTTAGTGGATCTGGTGAAGGTCCCATTGCTGGTGGTACTTGAGATGCAAGCCTGTAGAGTAGCAGGGAGTCACTGCTATCTGGTACACCATGGCCTTAGTTTCAGATGTATCACCTGGGTTTTAGGCTGACACTTACAGTGCATTACCAAGAATGTTCTCTACTGTCACAGGTGATGTGGCTATCCTTGGATTCTTGGACAGTCTCTGTCCCTGAACTAACAGCATTGAAGAAGAGTATCTTATCATTATCATGTTTCTTTCTGTGGGAGTTTGCTACACACATATCAGCTTCATAACATATCGATTGCACATCAAAAAGGTACTTTATTGGCTGTAAGGCAGTTTGAGAGGTCATGAAATGTGTTCTATAAATGCACATTTGACCTTCCATTGTCAAATTATAGCTGATAATACTTCTCTGTTTATGGTGGGATCAGCCTCTGTAGCTCCTCAGGGGCCTAATGACTCCCTGATGTCAAGGGGGGAGGGAGTGGAGGGGTCTCCAATTGGCCCCTGGGATGTGTGGTGAGGCCCCACTGTTGGTCAGCACTTCAACAAACAAGCAAAGTGTTGTTCCAACACTTTATGGCCTGACTGTCCTGGCAGATGTGAACAAAAAAAAACCCAGTGAAATTGTTCAGCTTAAGTGGGTTTTATGAGTGTTTTTCCCCAGAGTTTAGTGACAACTGCAGGCACGGATGCCACACATGTTGTCCAGGACTCACTGGGGAGAAATAAAAGAGGTTTATCCAATGTTTGTGCTGATGTACAGCCCTGTCCTAAACACACACACACGCAAACTAACTGGCGACATCTTAACTTGGTGTATCAGTACCAGTCACAGGTCGGAGATCTGGAGCCATTCTCTATCTGGGTGGTGGAATTAATTCAAAGTGTGAGCAATTGAAGTTGGCCCCAACTACACTTGTATGGTGACACTTGGTGGAAGGCTCTACATCAGTAAATCTCGGTTCTCTAAATAACATTCCTCACATTTCAATGAGGACGAGCAGCCGAAGGAACCTTGACTGATTTTTCTGTCTCTGCTGATGAGTTCAGTGAACAATTTTTTTCACCTCTAATATCAGCAGTTGTGGGTTCAGACACCACCTACAACAGAAACCCGGGCACATTGTCCAGGTTAACATTCCAGGCCAGTAATAAGGACAAGTCGGAGGAACTGACTTTTGGATGAAACATTATACGGAGGCTATGTCTGCCCTGTCAGATGATGTGAAAAATCCCACATCACTATTGCAAAGAACGTGAGAAGAGTTATCACTGGTGTCCTGGTCAATATGTATCCTTCAACCAACACCAAGCACAGATTGGTTCATTTATTTCATCGCTTCTTATGGGATCTTGCTGTTAGCAAATTTCCAGCTATATTTCCTACATTATGGCAGTGACTGTGCTTCGTCGGCTGTAACGTGCTTTGTGGCATCCTGAGGTCCTGAAAGGTGCTATAGAAATTCATATCCTTCTTCCTTTCAAATGTTCAAAAAGAAATTCTGGATTCTGGAAAACAAAAACTGGAAGAGCTGAAAACACAGCAGGTTACACAGGATCTATGGTGACAAGAAGGTAGCATGACCATTATCTATCTGCCTTTACAGATGAGTACTTCCCTTTTTTATTTCAAATGTCTAAGTGTGATCTTGTTGCACAGGTTGGGTTAGGTTTTTGAATACTATGATCGTTTGCCTCACCTCTAGCTCAGTTCACCAGTAAATAGATGTTTAAAAAACAAACAACAATAGGTGAAGTATTCTATCCTGTCTATTATCAGATAGGAATTATTCCAGCCACGATTGTACTCCCTCAGTACCAACCCTCAGACAGTGCTGCAAACCCTGAGTACTGACCCTCCAACAAGGTAGCACTATCACATTACTGACCCTCCAACCATGCAGCAACCCCGTAGCACTGACCCTCTAACAGTGCTAAGCTCTCTCAGTACTGATGCTCCAGCAATGCAGTACTCCCTCACTGTAGGTTATCTGACAATGCTGCACTCCCTCAGTACTGACACTCCAACAATATAGCAATCACTCACCACTGATCTTGTAAGAGTGCTAAGCTATGTTAGTACTGATGCTGCACAAATGTAGCGTGCCCTCAGTACAGACCCTCTGACAGTGTCGCACTTCGATATAGCAGTACTTCTTAAGTACTGACCTTCTGACAAAACTGCACAATCTTACGTTGACCCTCCAACAATGTTATGCTCTCTCAGTATTGATGTTTCAGTAGTGCAACACTCCCTGAGTACAGACTCCTTGACAGTGCAGACCTCTGACAAATGCAAAAAGAGGAAATGCTGGACAAATGCAGCAGGTCTGGCAACATATGTGAATACTTTGAGTCCAATTTGACATTTCTTCTATGGATTTCTATGTAATCTCCCTGGAGAGTGGATGCATTGCCGATCATTTTCCAAAATTCGATAGATTCTGGAATAGATCCTGCAGATGGAAGGGAGCAAATGTCTCCCACCGATTAATAGGGGAAGAAGAGAGAGAATGGGGGAAATTCAAACCTGTTCGTCTTATATCAGGTAGAAGGGAAAATGTTAGAATCTAATCAAGTAGTAAATGTACTAGGGTTATGGTAATAGAGTGGTGCTGGAAAAGCACAGCAGGTCAGGAGCATCCAAGGACCAGGAAAATTGACGTTTCAGGCAAAAACACCACTCTAATCTTGACTCTAATCTCCAGCATCTGAAGTACCCACCTCCGCCTAATGGTAATAAATGGTAATAATAATCTGATTGGGTGTAGTCAGCATGGATATGTGAATGGAAAATCATGTTTAATAAGCCTGTTGGAATATTTTGAGGATCTTATGGACAGAATTGATAAAAGAAAGACAGTGATGCCATGTATTTGGATTTTCAGAAGGCTTTTAGTAAAGTCCTCCACGGGAGATTGGTTAACAAAATTAAAGCATGTTAGATAAAGTGTAATATACTGGTATAAATTAAGGTTTGGCTAACAGGTGGAAAAGACAAAGTAGGAACGAATAGGTAATACTCACATTGGCAGGCTGTGACTAGATGGTGCCATAAGGATCAATATTTGGGGTCCCAGCTGTTCACAATATGTATCAATGATTTGGGCATGGGAAACAAATTAGTATTTCCAACTTCATGGAACATATTCCATAAGGAACTTGCAAAATGATTTCAGGAGATTTGGATAGACTTAGTGAGTGGACAAGAACATGGTATATACATGGAAAAACGTGAGGTCATCCATCTTGGTAGAAGGTACAGAGTATTTTTTAAAATAATATGAGGTTATAAAGTTTAGATGTGCAAAGGGATCTGAAAGTTCTTGTCAATAAATCACTGAAGGCAAACGTGAAGCTATTTGGAAGACTAATGGTGCATTAGCCTTTATCACAAGATGGTTTGAGTACAGGCGTAATAGAGTCTGGCTTCAATTGTGCAAAACACTAGTTAGACTGCCCCTGGAATATTGTGTTCAGTATTGGTCCACTTACCTAAGGAAGAATATTACTGCCATAGCAGGAGTATAACGAAGGCCATCAGACTTGTTCTTGAAGTGGCTGGAAGAGAGATTGAGCAAACTGAGCCTGTATTCTCTGGAGTTTCATAAAATGAGAGGTAACCTCACTTAAATCTACAAAATACTTAAATGGATAGACAGGGTTGATGCAGGTCAGAGGTCCCCTGTGTTGGAGAGTCTGAAATCAGAGCAGACAAAATAAGGGTGAAACCACTTAGGACCGAACTGAAGAGAAATATCTTAACTCAGAGGTTCGTGAATCTTTGACATTGTCTTCCCTAGAGGTCTGTAGAAATTTAGTCCTTGGGAATGTTTAAAGTAGAAACTGACAGATGTCTAATGCTGTAAAGGAAGGCAGCGACATAGTGGTAATGTTACTAGACTGGTGAACTATAGGCCCAGGCTAATGTTCTGGGGACGTGGATTTGAATCCCACCATGGCAGGTATTGAGATTTGAATTCAGTAAAGAAATTGGAATTAAACTTAATCTAATGGCGAACATATTACCATTATTATTTGTCATAAGAAAAATATTTGGATCACTGATGTCTCTTTAGGGAAGAAAATCTGCCATCCTTACCTGGTCTGGCCTACACACGGCTCCAGTTCACAACATCTATTCCAAAATGATTTTTCTTTGGAATGTTCTGAAGAAGAGTCATGCGGGACTAGGACTGTTATCTTTGTTCCTCTCTTCACAGATGCTAACAGACCTACTGAGTTTCTCTGGCACTTTCTGTTTATTATTTCAGATCTTCAGCATCCACAGTATTTTGCTTTTATTTCAGAAAGTAAGGTACCAACCACTGAGCCTTTGCTGTCAGCACGCTGGAGCAATTTTGGGTCCGATGCCTACCCCAGCTGCTGCACAGTGACTGTTGAGGCCTTTGTGAAAAATTGGCCTCTGTGTCCCTCAGTGCAGTGACGCCTGCTGAAGTGAAACATGAGCAAGGCTAGAATCAAGGTGGGACACGGGGGCTAAAATGACAGCAACTCTAGAGAGGCAAAGGTTATGATAAACAGTCTAAAGTCTAGCTTGTGCTTCATTTGCAAAAGAAAGGTTCCAGAGGCTTCTGGTTAGCCTAGCAAAACAAACTGGCTTGCTGTGAGGAATTTGGAATTGTTTATCAACACTGCTTGTTTTAGGCCTATTTGCAGAGAGTGTGGAAAGGTTGCCATACTCCCCATGGGGAGACAGTGACTAGGGCAGCAGGACATGCATTACATTAGGCAGCAAATGACAGAAATTTCTAACGAATCAAGCAAGTCTGGGAGGCATTAAGGATTCTGCTATGAGTTTGGTGGAATTTTAGTTTCCCTTATTGTTGTTCCCTTTTGCCTTTCTTATCTGGTAACAGCTGTTGGGGTACAGTCTCCAACAGGGGCCCTTCGAACACAGAATCAAATCCCAACATTCATCCAAAACTCTGCAGTCCATAATCTGAATTTACATACCATTTAACCATCACTTTTGTGCTCACTGACCTATGTCTGGCAATGCCTTGGTTTTGAAAGTCTCTCCCTGGCCTCATTCCACCTTATCTCTTAAATCTGTTTCAACCCCACAATCCTTTGTGATTTCTGCACTTCTCTAATTCTGGCCTCTTGCACATACAACCAAACAATAATACTGCATAGCAACAGGCCCTTGGGCCCACCAAGCCTGCGCCAATTCCTCCTCCTTATTTAGACCTGCTACTTCTTACCCATGCATGATTTCTACCCCTCTGTTCATAGTGTCTATCATTTTAATCACTCCACCATTACTCACATCATCTGGGTAAAAAAAATGACTGCAAATGCTGGAAACCAGATTCTGGATTATTGGTGCTGGAAGAGCACAGCAGTTCAGGCAGCATCCAAGGAGCAGTAAAATCGACGTTTTCATCTGGGCCCAAGTTCTGGAATCTTCTACTATTGCACTGCAGGGCAGCACAGTCCATCACCTAAATGTGCTCACCCTCACCCAGTGAGGCACATTTCACACTAAGCAAGGAGCAGGAACAGGGGCGGATTCATTTCCACCTGTGGCTTTGTGTATTTGTTACTGTCCTTTTTATTATTCTTTCATGGGATGTGGGTATCACTGTTAAGGTCAGTGTTTGTTGACCATTCCTAATTGCCCTTCAAGTGAGTGGCTTACAGGGCCAATTCAGAGGACCACAGAGTCAACTACATTGCTGTAGGTCTGCAATCACATGTTAGGTAAGGATAGTGATTTTGTTTCTTAAAGGGCATTGGATTTAGAATCAGCTTTATTGTCACATGTACTCAAGTAAGTATAGGGAAAAGTTCACAAGTTGCCGCTAACAGGGCCGTCTTAAGTGCCAAGGTGCCTAGGCACAGGTTCTTAAATGCAAATTCTTAGGGGACAGGTTCTTAGTGAACCAGATGGGATTTTAATGACATTCACTGATAGTTTAGGGTACCATTGCTGAGGCCAGCTTCCAATTACAAAATTTAAACACCAGATGCTGAGGTGAGGCTCAAACCCATGTCCCCCAGAGCATTAGTCTGGTCCTCTAGATTAGTAATCCATTGGCCTTATCACTACATCACCACCTCTTCCGTCTGGTGCTGTAAGTGAAAAAGGCTTGCATTCACCATAGCACCTTTAACAGCCTCAGAAAGATTCAGAGCACTTTCCAACCACTGAGTTAAAAATCACACAACACCAGGTTATAGTCCAATAGGTTTATTTGGAAGCACTAGCTTTCGGAGCACTGCTCCTTCACAACCACCTGATGAAGGAGTAGCACTCCAAAAGCTAGTGCTTCCAAATAAACCTGTTGGACTATAACCTGGTGTTGTGTGATTTTTAACTTTGTACACCCAGTCCAACATCGGCATCTCCAAATCATTACAACCACTGAGATGTTCTTTTGAAATGTTGAAACTATTGTACAGGAGGAATTGCAAAAGCAATGCACAGTGAGATCCCTCAAACAGGTAGAATGTCAGATTGAAGGCATGAAATAGATCTTGAATCCACAACCTTCTGACTCAGGACAAGATTGCTTTATGATTCTGATTTCCTTTCAGGACTAACGATACTATATCGATCTCCTGCCACCATGATCGAACATTGAACATTTCTCTGAATAAGTGGCAGCATCAGCTAGCCTGGCTGAAGCTCCTGAGATAGGCAGAGTCGCTGAGTCACAGGTTTTGAATTCACGTCCTGTGTAGGAGATTTGAACCCAAATACCCAGGCTGAGAGAATGCTGCAGTGCTTGGGGTTTCTTCTCTCAACCATTTAACAAAGGCTCCCTCTGTCCCTTTAGATTGAACAAAAAGATTCCATGACACAAGGAAGAGCAGAGGAGTTCTCCCTGGTGTCCTGGCCAGTATTGATCTCACAACCAACATCACTAAACATCATCTGGCCATTTTCAAATTGCTGTCTGCAGGAGCTGCTGTGTGTAAATTGATTATCGAGTTTCCTTTGTTGCAATGGCGACTGTATTTCAAAAAAGTACTTCAGTAGGTCTAGGTATTGTGGGACATCCTGAGGTTGTGAAAGGCCCAGTATAAATGCAAGTCTTATTTTATAAGTATAGAGGCAGCTGAGAAATAGAAACTGCTGCAGTTTACTGAACCTTGCATGTATATAGCATTTTCACAGGAACATTATCTTAACAAAGCCACATATGACACCAGTAGGAGAGGAATAGCTTGGTCAAATAGTGTCCTAAAGGCAGGAAGAGAGAGAGAGAGTGCGACAGGTTTATGGACGAAATTCCACAGCTTAGTACCCAGGCAGCTGAAGGTGCAATCAGTGATGGAGTGATTAAAA
The DNA here is from genome assembly GCF_047496795.1 of Chiloscyllium punctatum. Lineage (NCBI taxonomy): Eukaryota > Metazoa > Chordata > Chondrichthyes > Orectolobiformes > Hemiscylliidae > Chiloscyllium > Chiloscyllium punctatum. The sequence goes on along the minus strand of NC_092776.1, from coordinate 15,038,338 downwards.
CCTCAAATGTTCAAGAGGGCAGAATCGTCAAAGTGAAGAGGTCTTAGAGGATTCTGAAGGAGTTTAGCGAGATCAGGTGGGGCAAGGCTTTACAGTGATTTAAAGATGTGAATTTTTACCGTTTCTAGACAGTACAACAGTATCTGTAGTTCATCTGCTGTAAGTGCAAGCAGTCCCAGGGTTTTAAATTGGTTCCATTGCAGTTGTAAGTACGAACATTCGTAAAGCTGGATGTTTGTAAATCAGTGACCAACTATATTGGTAACAGAGAGTACAGGGCATGGTGAGTGCACGATAGGGTGGTGGGAGAGAAAGTGACTGAAGAAATGCTTCACCATCCTGAGAACATGTAAAAGAAACTTGTTTTTACGTATGAGAAAGAATGTTGTGTGTGTGAGTAACTCAACCTAGTGGTTTCACCTGTGTGTGTGTGAGAGAGAGAGAGAGATTGTGTGTGTGTGTGTGTGTGTGTGTGTGTGTTTATTTGTGAGTGTGGTTATGTGTAGTCGGCAGGATAATAGCTCACTTTCGTAAGGGGATCAAACACTCTGCCAGTACCTTTCTGAATGTTATGGGGAATGTGATAGCCAGTGATATCTAATACCTTGCAGAACATGCTTACTTGTGAGTCTGATTTTAATTTACGACGTGATCCTATTTGTACACACCTCAGTGTTTCTGTGTTTACTAAGCACCTGTTGAGTTATTTCCTGATTAGGTTGATGGACATGTTGTGTCTCTTCCGTTTACAAGAAGCCAATGTCAAACCACACAAAGTGAAGTTGTGACAAGAATCTGTTTCCATTCCTCCAGGACATTTACTCTCCTCCCCTTCCCCTGAACACTTTGCTGCACTTAACTCATTTTTATCCTTTGAAAGGCATTTTCCACTCTGCACAATTTGCTAATCTCAAACGGAACAGCACTTGAGCCCTGAAACTGACCCTGGGCTAGGGAAGGAGAACAAAACACACAAGGGCTCCCCCACACCTGGTCACTAGTGTCCTTGAGTATGTGTGTATATCTTGTCTGTATTTACTTTTGGACGTGCGGGTACATGTATGTGCATGTGAGTAATTGTGTGAGCTAGTCTGTCTGAGTGACTGCAGGTGTTTGGGAACATGAGGTATAGACAGAGTTGGCCTCAGCTACACAGCTGTCACATATTCGAACAACCTGTTCACTCACTAGATTTATACATGGTAAAGTGATTCTTGGGTTGAAATATCCACAGGATGGATGGTACTCAGGCTAATATCTCCAGTGAGAGTCGACACCTTCAGGAACTTTCCCTCATTGAGAATCTGCACCATCAGGAACAATATCCCTGTGTGAATCAGCATCTTTTTTTGTTCACTGATGGGATGTGGGTGTCACTGGCTGGCCAGCATTTATTGCCCATCCCCAGTTGCCCTTGAGAAGGTGGTGGTGAGCTGCCTTCTTGAATCGCTGCACTCCACATCCTGAAGGTTGACCCACAATGACCTTAACAATGGAATTCTAAGATTTTGAGCCAGCATCAGTGAAGGAATATTGATATATTTCACAGTCAGGATGGTGAGTGGCTTGGAGAGGAGCTTACAGGTGATGGTGTACCCATGCATCTGATGCCCTTGTCCTTCAAAATGGAGGTGGTTGTGGCTTTGTAAGGTGCTGCTGATCAAAGGATTATTGCTGAATTTCTGCAATGGATCCTGTAGAGATTGAGCATCGATGATGGAGGGAGTATATGATTATGAATGTGATGCCAGTCAAACTGCCTGCTTTTTGTCTGTTGGAGCTGCACCCTTTCCAAGCAAGTGGGAACTATTCTGTCACAGTCCTGACTTGTGTCTTGTAGGTGGTGGACAAGTTTTGGGATGGTAACACTACTTAATATCAAGAGGTGGTGATTAGATTGTCTCTTATTAAAGATGGTTATTGCATGGCATTTGCATGACATGAAAGTTATTTGCTACTTGTCAGCCCAAGCCTGGATATTGTCCAGATCTTGGTGCATTTCAACATGACCTGCTCTGGTATCTGAGAAGCACGAATGACGCTGACCATTGTGCAGTCATCGGTGAATGTCCCCATTTCCAAACTCACGATGGAGGGATGGTCATTTATGAAGCAGTTTAAGATGGTTGGGCATAGACCACTACCTTGAGGATTTCCTGCAGAGATGTCCTGGAGCTGAGATTAATGACCTCCAACAACCATAACCACTTTCCCATGTGCCAGGTATGACTCCAACCAGTGGTGAATTTGCGACTGATACCTTTTGATACCAGTTTTGCTTGGGCTCTCTGAGGCCACACTTGGTTGAATGTGGCCTTGATGTCAAGGGCGGTCACTGGTATCTTACCTCTGGAATTCAGCCCCTATGTCACAAGGCTGTATTGAGGTCAGGAGCTGAGTGGCCCTAGCAGAACCCAAACTGGGCGTCAGTGAGCAGGCTATTGCTGAGCAGGTGCTGCTTGATAGAACTGTTACCTTCCAGCACTTTACTGATGATCGAGAGTAGACTGATGGGGTGGTAATTGGCCCAGTTGGATTTGTCCTGCCTTTTGTGTGTATTTGAGGAATTTTCCACATTATCGTGTCGATATCAGTGTTATACCTTCATGGGGTCCAAAGTCAATGAACGCTCCAAGGGCATCTGTCTTTTTCAGTGCCTGGGTTAATGCCAGATGATCTATCTGGTTTCACATCTTTGTTGAGACTTTGTAGCGATTGATCCAACTGAGGCCATTTCAGAAACATTCAGGAACTGTCCACAGTGAGAGTCTGCACCTTCAGGAACTGTATCCCAGAGATAGCACTTTTGGGGGAGTAGGGGACATTAACAGAAAGAAAAGATTAAGGTGTATTTCTGTCATTGTTTATCACCCAGTGTTGTTTCTGAGCTGGTAGAAAGCCTTTCATTATCTGCTTGTTGCCTTGATTTTGGTTCTGTCCATTCCCTGGTCTGCCCACAACAATGGAATTACTCCCACGTTCTTTCTGGATATAAGATATATTGCTCATTATTGCTGAAGTATACAAAATCCATCAATTGAACGCTCATTTTCCCTAATTTCCTCTGTGTTCCAGTTTATACTCCTCTTAGCTGCAAAAATTTGGATGTTTTGACGTGGCTCAGTGGTTAAGAATGAGGCTTCTGATTGAAAAGACCTTTAGTGATAGAATTAGCATCCACTGAGCAGACATACTTTGATCTCACATAGACTTAACTGGTACTGATGATGGAAACTATATCTGGTTATATATAAAAGCAAAATACTATTGGTGTGCAGCAAGTTTGCATTTTGTTGAATGTTTAAAACTGAATTTAAATTTTCAAACTGCCTGCAGTAGTCAAAGTCACATTCCATTGGATTACTATTCTGGGTTGGCAGTTCACCCACTTAACTCATTCACTAATTTAACCATTAGTTTAGGAACCCAGGGGTTTAACTGGCTCATAGTTTGCCTTTTGAAATTCCTTTCCCTGAGACTGTCATCCCTCACCTCAATAAGCAGGAAAGATTACACACTGAAATCCAAAAATGATAAGCGGACAAATAACTATCTGACAAATGCAGCCTGTCATGGCTGAGGAATTCAAAGAGTTTGTGACTCACCAGTGAAGATAATGACACTTCCAACCTTTCACACACCATTATTTTTTAATGAGTTTCTGAAATCGACAACAAACTTTCTTTCTTGCATCCTTAATTTCAACCCTCTCTCCCCACATCTCCCCACCCTGCCACTTTTCTGTCTCTCACTTTCCCTCCCTTTCCTGCTCTTCTCACTTCCACCTCACCTTTCTATCTTGCCTCTTTCTCTTAGCTTCTGACCCCTTCCTGCACCTTTCTCTCTTTCATTTCCCTCTCTTCCTGCACCTTTCTCTCTTTCACTTCTGTTTCTTCTTTTCCTGCCCCTGTCTCTTCCCTCCCCCCTTCTCTCATCTCTTTCTTACTCACCTCCCCTCCCTCTTTTGCCCCATTCTCTCATCTTCTGTCCATTTCTCTCTCACTCCTCCTCCCTTTCCTGCTCCTTTTTCTTCCCTCCCCTCCCTTCTATCATCTTCCCCCTCCTTCCTGTCCCCTATCTCTCTCTCACCTCTCCACCATCCCCTTTCCTCTCCACACCTCCCTCCAGAACACCCTCAGTTCCTCTCCCTCTCTTCCCTTCTTTATAGTTCCTTGCTGTATTTATTAGAACAATGGCAAGCTATGGAATCTAAAGATTTGTCCATTCCACCGACCCAATCGGCTCTGATCTCACCAATCTCCAAGACTAGAGTTTCACACTGGCAGTGACAACATGACAGTAAAATCACCTAAACTGCTACAACAGCAGCTGAGGACATTGTATAGGCCAAGGGCAGAATTATCAGCTCAGGCCAGTATTAGCCAGGACTCAGCATTTGCCAAAGAAAATGTATCAACCAAAGTATAACAGTTGAAGGAAGAGCTTTGGTTGAAGAAAGTGTATCGGCTGAGGATAGTGTATTACTGGAGTCTTTCCAGTTTGGGTATGTCACTGTATCATCTCTCAGTCAGTGAGAATACACTTGCTATGATTATCTTCATACAATGATGTTCTAACAGTGGATGCATCACTGATGAGGGTTATCCATGGATAAAGTAGTATAATCCATAATCGAAGCATCCAGAATCATCCCAAAACAAATCAGCATTCCTCTGAAAGTTGGCATCTCTCACTTTGCCCATATTGCAGCAGGAACCAGCCTGGATTATGTGCTGAAGTTCCAGAGTGGGGCTTAAACTCATAACCTTGGGATTCAGAGGCAAGAGTGCTGCTGATAGTGGTCACGTGCACATTGGGGGACAACTGGATTGGGTTCAGTTTTTGTTGCTGTCACGGTTATGAAGCCTGGCCATATGTACTGTGCTTGTATGTGGTTGATGGCTGAGTCATCTATGATGCTCTTCGTGGTTGAATTGTACTAGTGTTCACAATTAAACCTGCCACATAAAATGGCCAAATGAAAGAGGTGCACAGGTGCTAAGACACTGACATGCAGGGTTTGTTGGGGAGGCAGGGACATTCAGAGTTCACAATAAACAGATTGCATAACTCAGACTCAAAAAATATTTATTGCTGAGTCAGACAAAAACAATCCTGAAAAAGAGTTCTTTTTGCTGTTTAATCTCTAAATGAACCACTTCCTAATCCACTGTCCTTCCCATATTTCATGACATTTTTTTCCCCTTTTATTGAAGTGCTCAGAAGTTTATCACATCAATCAGCTGCTTCATCAATTATAGTTCAGAAATGGGGATCTTCACTGATGATTGAGCTGTGTTTACTTCCATTCACAATTCATCAGACAATGTCCTAATGCAAGAGGACATTTGCTTTGGCTGATAAGTGGCAAGTAACATTTGCACCACACAAGTAACATTTGCACCATGCCAGGCAATGATCGTCTCCAATAAAAGGGAATCTAACCATTTTGTCTTGATATTGAACGGCACTACTATCGATGAATCACCAACTGCCAATATCCTGCAGGTCACCATTGATCAGAAGCTTATATATAGATATTGTTACTTTAAAAACAATTCAAAGGCTGGAAATTCTGTAGTGAGTCACCTTCTCACCTTCTGAGCAAGTCTATCTACCACTTACTAGGCACAAGTTAGGAGTGTATTGGTCAACTCCCCATTTGTGTGCATAAGTGCAGCTCCAATAACACAAAAGTGGCTCAGTGCCATTGAGGACAAAGCAGCCCATTTGACAGGTGCTCTCCATCACCATCAACATTCACTCCTTATGCAAAGTGGCAGCAGCACATTACCATCTACAGAATGCTTACCATCATAGAATTGTTGTGGTGCAGAGCGAGTCCATTCGGTCTATTGTGCCTGCATTGATTTAATTACCTAATGCCAATCTCTGCCTTTCCCAATATCCGTGCACATCATTTTTATTCAGATGATGAACCAATGCTCTCCTGAATGCTCAACTGAACCTGCCTCCAGTACAATTACAGACTGTATATTCCATAATCTAATTACTCATTGCATGAAAAATTGTTTTCTTACATCATCTTCCTTCATTTGCAATTCACTTTAAATCTATGCGCTCTCGTTCTGTTCCTTTTACAAGCAGGCACAGCTTCTCCCAACCTACTCTATCCAATCTGCTCATTATTTGGAAAACCTCTCTCAGCCATTTTCTGTCCAAGGAGTACAGTCTCAACTTCTTTAATCTATCCTCTGCCTGAAGTTGTTCATTTTACTGCACTGCAACAACTCACAGAGGTACCTTCAACAACATGTTCCAAATCCATGACCTCTACCATCTAGAAGGACAAGGGCAGCAGATATATGGAAAGACAACTACCTGTGAGTTTCCTCCCAAGGCATTCACCATCAATGGAGCCAGCCAGGGAGCAGGATATCTCGGATCTTATCCAGTAATCGGTTATGAGGTAATTTTATTAAATGATCTTAGAGCATAAGTTCCACTAGGAATTAGTGATCATAACATGATAGAATTTAATATTCAGATTAAGAGTGAGAAATCTGGGTCAGAAACAATTATGTTTAACTTAAATGAAAGGAACTAGTTTGAAATGAGGATAGAGTTAGTTAAAGTGAACTGGGCAGGTAAATTAGCAGGAATGACAGTAAGCAAACAAGCAGGTGTCCTGAAGAAGGGTTACACCCGAAAAGTCGACTTCTCCACCTCCTGAAGCTGCCTGGCTACTGTGTTCTTCCAGCCTCCTGCCTGTCTATTTTGGATTCTAGCATCTGCAGTTTTTTTGTCTCTAAGTAAGCAAGCAGTGGCAGACATGTAAGGAGGTATTTCATGACTCTCAGTAAAAATATATGCCAGTCAGAAGAAAAGATTCTAAGAGAGGGATAAACCAACCAAGGATATCCAAGGAAGTTAAGGAGAGAATTAAGTTAAGGAGAATGGAGTATAAAAACCTTCAGTAATAGCCTGGGGTAAGCTAAGACTTAAAGACTGAGATAAATTCAGAATCCAGCAAAGGAGGAGTAGAAGGAGAATAAAAAGAGACAAGATCAACTATGATGGCTAACCAGCAAGGAATACAAAAACTGACAGTAAGAGCTTCTTTAAATATGTAAAAAAGCAGAGAGAGGTCAAAGTGACCATAGGCCTGTTAGAAAATTAATCTGGAAAGAGAGTTATGGGCAACAAGGAGATGGCAGAGGAGTTAAACAGATACTTTCCATCAGTTTTTATGGTGGATATACTTTGAAAATCCCAATAATACTAAATAACATAGGGGAGGAATTAAGTACCATCACCATCACGAGAGAAGTAGCATACAACAAACTAATGAGCCTAAAGGCATGTAAGTCCCTTGCCCCTGATGGTTTGCATCCTAGGATCCTAGAAGAGGTAGCTGCAAAGACAGTAGGGAGGGAGGAGAAATGTGGCTAGCTCTCAGCCAATTAGCCTAACATCTATTACCAAAAGAGAAAATGCTGGAAAATCTCAGCAGGTCTGGCAGCATCTGTAAGGAGAGAAAAGAGCTGATGTCTCGAGTCTAACTGACCCTTTGTCAAAGCTAAAAAAAGGGAGAAATAGGGAGGTATTTATACTAGGCTGAGAGAAGGTGATTCATGGCTCCAGAAGCAAAGGTAGCAATAAAAAAGGTGATAATGACAGTGCATAGAGAGATTATAGGGAGATTAGGACCTGTGAATGACCAAGGCTGACAAAGGGTCAGTTAGACTCGAAATGTCAGCTCTTTTCTCTCCTTATAGATGCTGCCAGACCTGCTGAGATTTTCCAGCATTTTCTCTTTTGGTTTCAGATTCCAGCATCCGCAGTAATTTGCTTTTAGCCTAACATCTATTGTTGAAACAGTATTGGAATAAATTATTAGGGAAGTAATAGCAGAACATTTAGAAAATCATTATCTATTAAAGCAGATTCAGCATGGCTTCATGAAAGGGAAATCATATCTAACTAATTTATTTGAATTTTTTTGAACAAGTTTCAACCAAAGGGGAACCAGTAGATGTGTTGTGTTTACACTTCCACAAGCCTTTTCGACAAAGGAATTCACAACAGGTTAAGCCATAACATAAAAACCACATTGTTGGAGATAGTCCATTGGCATGGGTAGACTATAGATTAGATTACTTAGTGTGGAAACAGCCCCTTCGGCCCAACAAATCCACACCGACCCTCCGAAAAGCAACCCACTCAGACCCAATCCCCTATATTTACCCCTTCACCTAACACTATGGGCAACTCAGCATGGCCAATTCACCTAACCTACACATTTTTGGACTGTGGGAGGAAACCAGAGCACCCCCCGGGGATTTAGAAGAATGAGGCAGGAATTGAACCCGGATGAACCCTGTGAGGCAGCAGTGCTACTCACTGTGCCACCATGCCGCCCACAGAAAACGGAGAGTAGGGATAAAGGGTTCTTTTTCAGGTTGGCAACTTGTGATCAGTGGGGTTCTATAGCAATCAGTGCTGGCATCCCATTGTTTACAATATGTATTAATGACTTGGAGGGGGAAGCAAATGTACCGTTGCCAAGTTTACAGACAACGCAAAAATAGCTGATAGGGCAAATTGCAAGAGGGATACAAATAGTGCACAGAGGGACATTGATGGGTTAAGTAAGTGGACAAAAAGTTGGGAAATTGAGAACAATGTGTAAAAATGTGTAATTCTTCTTTTTGGAAGAGGGCACAAAAGAACAGTTATTTAAATGGAGAAAAACTGCAGAAAATGGCAACTCAAAGGCCCTTGGAGGTATTTGTGAATGAAACACAGAAAACTAGCACACAGATGAAGCTAATGGAATGTTGACCCTTACCTCAAGGGCGTTGAAGAATAGGGAAGTCTTCTGCAACTATACAAGATGCTGGTGAGACCACATCTGGAGTAATGTGAGCAGTTTTGGCCCCTTTATTTAAGAAAAGATACCATGTCATTGGAGGCAGCTCAGAGAAGGTTCTCAAGGATGATCCATGGTATGGAGGAATTGCTTTATGAACAAAGATTAAACAGGTTGGGACTCCACCCATTGAAGTTTAGAAAAATGAGAGGTGATCTCAATGAAATTTATAGGATTCTCCAGGGGCTTGACATGCTGAGAAAATGTTTCCCTCCTGAGTGAGTCTAAGACCAGAGGGTATAGTCTCAGAATTAAGAGACACCAATTAAAGGCTGGGATGAGAAAGAATTTGTTCTCTCAGAGGGTTGGGAGTCTTTGGAACTACTTTCCATAGAGAGCTGTGGGGACAAGTCCTGGTGTGTATTTAATGCTGAGATGGATGGGATTCTTGATCAAAAGTGGAACTGAGAATTATGGAGAAAGGGCTGCAAAGTGGATATGAGGAATGTCAGGTCAGCCATGATCCTGTTGATTTGGAGATGCCAGTGTTGGACTGGGGTGTACAAAGCTACAAATCACACAACACCAGGTTATAGTCCAACAGGTTTAATTGGAAGGTTGTACTTAAATACTCAAGGTATTTTTCAATGTATAATTTCAGTTACATCACACTGTAAACTTTTGCTATAAATTCTGTGTCTTACAATTGTGCATTCCACAGCCACCTGATGAAGGAGCAGCGCTTCGAAAGCTAATACGTCCAATTAAACCTGTTAGACTATAACCTGGTGTTGTGTGATTTGTAACTGTGATCCTATTGAATTGCAGAGCAGGCTCCAGCAATTAACAGCCTACACCTGTTCCTATTTCTTACTATTTCGACTCTGCAATCTCTCTTTCGTAAAATACAGTGCCCAGAGCTGCTCACTATGACTCCAGGAGTGATCTGGTATTTCTCATATCATCAACAGCTACTGGTCAGGTGTCAGAAGACTGAAGGTTGAATAATGTGGTACCATTATTTAAGAAAGGCTGTAAGGAAATGACAGGGAAATATAGATCGGTGAGCCTTACATCAGTGATGGGTAAGTTGTTGGAGGGAATACTGAGGGACACGATTTAAATGCATTTGAAAGGCAAGGACTGATTATGGATAGTCAACATGGCTTTATGCGTGGGAAATTGGGTGTCACTAACTTGACTGAGTTTTTGAAGAGGTGACAAAGAAGACTGATAAAGGCAGAGGGGGAGACATCTATATGGACTTCAGAAAAGTGTTTGACAAGGTTCCACATGGTAGACTGGCTAATCACATGAGATTGGGGGAAGTAGCCAATTGGATACAAAATTGGCTTGAAGGTAGGAGACAGAGGGTGGTGATAGAGGGTTGTTTTTTGGACTGGAGGCCTGTGACCAGTGGTGTGCCACAAGGATCGGTGCTGTGTCCACTGCTTTTTGTCATTTATATAAATGGTTTGGATATGAATAAAGGAGGCATAGTAAGTTTGCAGAGGACACCAAAATAAGTGGTGTAGTAGACATTGAAGAAGATTATCTCAGAGTACGATGGGACCTTGATCAAATGGACCAAGGAGTGGGCAGATAAATATGAGGTGTTGCGTTTTGTTGAGGCAAACCAGGGCAGGGACTTAATCACTTAATGATAGGGACCTGTTGAGTGTCGCCAAACAAAGAGACCTAGGGGTGCAGGTACATAATTCCTTGAAAGTGGAGTGGCAGGTTGACAGGGTGGTGAAGAAGGTGCTTGACACACATGCCTTCATTGGTCAGAACATTCATTTTAGGAGTTGGGAAAGCATGTTGTAGCTGTACAGGACATTGGTGAGACTGCTTTGAGAATACTGCATACAATTCTGGTCGTCCTTCAGTGGGAAGGATGTTGTTAAACTTGAGAGGGTGCAGAAAAGATTTACAAGGATGTTGTTGAGACTGGAGGGTTTGAGTTATAGGGAGAAGCTGAATAGGCTGGGGCTTTTTTCCCTGGAGCATCAGATGCTGAGGGGTGAACTTACAGAAGATTTAAAAATCATGAGGGACATGGATAGGATAAATAGCCAAGGTCTTTTTCCCAGGATAGGGGAGTCCAAAACTGGAGGTCAAAGGTTTAAGGTAAGAGGGGAAAGAATTAAAAAGTACCCGAGGGGTTACATTTTCATGCAGAGGGTGGCATGTGTATGGAATTAGCTGCCAGAGGAATTGGTGGAGGCTAGTACAATTGCAACATTTTAAAGGCAGCTGGATGGGTATATGAATAAAAAGGATTTATAGGGAAAAAGGGCCAAATGCTGGCAAATGGGACTAGGTCAGGTTGAGATATCTGATTGGTACAGACAAGTTGGACCAAAGAAACTGTTTCCATGCTATATGACTTGAAAAGTGGTCTTCTAGGGATTTGTGCCTAACATGACATCTACCCCTTAGACTCTAATCATCCAGGTATAAAGGCTGGCATTCCATTAGTGTTTTTGATTATTTTCTACATGACTGGTTAGCTCAAATAGTTTTGAGTGTGATATTTCCTAGCCCCAACAGTGTGGGTTCAGTTCTCACTCATTGCTTCTTGGGGTTTGGTCTTTCTCTTTGCACCATTATCATTTCAGGGCATCATTGTGCCCTGTTCAGTTTCTCTTTGACATGAAGATTAGTACATGAAGTGTGTAGTGATTGTAACAAGGTCAGCTAGGTAGACAACACAGAAAATGAGTTCCCTGATTGGGAATGTTAATAGAATCACAGAGTCATAGAGATGTACAACCCATCCATGCTGACCAGATATCCCAACCCAATCTAGTCCCACCTGCTAGCACTTGGCCCAAATCCCTGCAAACCTTTCCTATTCATATACCCATCCTGGTGCCTTTTAAATGTTGCAATTGTACCAGTCTCCACCACTTCCTCTGGCAGGTCATTCCATAGGCAAAAGTGAGGACTGCAGATGCTGGAGATCAGAATCTAGATTAGAGTGGTGCTGGAAAAGCACAGCGGGTCAGGCAGCATCCGAGGAGCAGGGAAATTGACATTTTGGGTAAAAGCACTTCATCAGGAATCATTCCATACACGTATCATCCACTGCATGAAAAAATTGCCCCTTAGGTCTCATGCAAATCTTTCCCCTCTCACCCTAAACTTATGCCCTCTAGTTCTGGAGTCCCCCACCCCAGGGAAAAGACTTTGTCTATTTATCCTATCCATGCCCCTCATGATTTTATAAACCTCAGCATCTGAGGCTCCAGGGAAAACAGCCCCAGCCTGTTCAACCTCTCCCTATAGCTCAAATCCTCTAACCCTAGCAACATCCTTGTAAATCTTTTCTGAACGCAATATTCCAACAGTGGCCTAACCAATATCCTGTACATCTGCAAATGCCCTCCCAACTCCTGTACTCAATACTCTGATCAATAAAGGAAAGCATACCAAACACCTTCTTCACTATCCTATCTACCTGTGACTCCACTTTAAAGGAGCTATGAACCTGCACTGCAAGGTCTCTTTGTTCAGCAACACTCCCAAGGACCTTACCATTAAGTGTATAAGTCCTGCTAAGATTTGCTCTTCCAAAATGCAACACCTCTCATTTATCTAAATTAAACTTCATCTGCCACTTCTCAGCCAATTGGCCCATCTCACCAAGATCCTGTTGTAATCTGAAGTAACCCTCTTTGCTGTCCACTACACCTCCAATTTTGGTTTCATCTACAAACTTACTAACTATACCTCTTATGCTCACATCCAAATCATTTATATAAATGATGAAAAGTAGTGGACCCAGCACCGATCCTTGTGGCACTCCACTGGTCTCAGGGCTCCAGTCTGAAAAACAATCCTCCACCACCAGCCTCTGTCTTCTATCTTTGAGTAGTTTCTGTATTCCATGAGATCCAGTCTCCCAGTGAGCCCTGGCTGACAGATATAAACAGGAGTGTCAGACATTCTGTTCATTCTGAGAGCTGGCTCTGAGGGAGCTGGATCAGTGTCAAGGACTTTCCACATGTAAATAAAGGGTGATTTGGTGATGGGATACTGACCTCCATGGATTTATTTCAAAGAGAGAGAAAGAAAGATTATTTTCTATAACTGTTCATAGCAATGTAACGATATGTGTCCCTGGGTCTCTAAGTTTCTTTGGACCTCCACTCTTCCCTGCTTTTCACCAGTAATCTGTACTATCATTTTAGATCCAATACGGATGACAGTCCATCTTCCTACAGCGAAATGCATTTACAAGCATACAAATTATAAGCAAAAGTTAGCTTTTCAACCTGTGAACCTTTCTACCATTCAATAAGATCTGATTGTGGCCCCAACTGCACTTTCCTACCTACTTCTGATATCCTTGCCACAGCTTTAGATTAGACTAGATTCCCTCCAGTGTGGAAACAGGCCCTTTGGCTCAACCAGTCCACACAGACCCTCCGAAGAGCAACCCACCCAGACCCGTTTCCCCTCTGACTAATGCACCTAACACTATGGGCGATTTACCATAGCCAATTCACCTGGCCTGCACCTCTTTGGATTGTGGGAGGAAACCGGAGCACCCGGAGGAAACCCATACAGACATGGGAGAATGTGCAAACTCCACACAGACAGTCACCCAAGGCTGGAATCAAACCTGGGACCCTGGTGCTGTGAGGCAGCAGTGCTAGCCACCGTGCCACCCCATTCATAAAATCTATTTGTGTCTCTTTGTAAAGATTCCACGAATTTAAATAATTGTCAAAGGTACTGGAGTGGAGGTGAGGAAAAATTCTACTCACCGAGTTCTAAAGAACTGGAATACACAACACGAATATGTATTCAAAAATAACTTTCAATAAGACATTGTACAAATTCATGAAAAGTAAATATTCACAGGCAATCAGGAAAGAATGGGGAGTAGGACTAATTGGAAAGCTCTTGCAGATAGATAGCACCAGTGCAACAGGCTGAATGGCCATTTTCAGTGCTGTAAGACTCTATGATTTGACAGGACAATGGAAAGACTGACAGGTGGCGGACTTGTCAGAATAGGTGTCATCAGGATGAGCTGAACCATGTCTCTTCAGACATGTAAATGAGGAAGACAAGGGGCCAAGGTTAGATCCAGATTGGCTGATTGTCAGTACTCCTTTTTGCTTAATTCAGCTTCTACAGACATTTCCCTCCTGTAAGCCAATTCAAACAATGAACAAGCAGCCTCATCCCAAGCCTTTGGGTTGTCCAGCTTTTGAGAGGCTGTTGAGTACTTAGTGTCAGATAGTGGCCGATCCAATAAACTTTCCTTCATCTGTCGCCTTTACTTCACAAATCTCTTCTTTGTAAAGGTCAACTGGTATTTGCTCAAACTCCCAGCACGGGAATGTAAATTATGCCACCGAGTAGGGCTCATGATAATGTAGAGTTTGGTGCTGATCAAATGGAGGAAAGTGCGTGTCATAGGGCCTGAGATTTCAGTCCTCAGCTTGCCTGAGGAGGCCTTCCCCACCTCGACTACCCAGCAGCAACTGAGGTTTAAAAAAAATCAACTTTGGGCCTATCGCCTCAGGCCTTGTTTTAAGTGCCTGGTTTGAAAACTTTCTTCTCATTTCGCTCTCATTTTATTACAGCCTCTAATTACCACTTTGGATAATTAGAAAACCAAGATAAATAATCACATAAATTACCTTTTCCATTGCTGCCCTGCAGAGGGAACTCATTAAAAATGATGTACTACTCACTATCTAACTACAAGGAAAAGAGAGCAGTAAATCTTATGCCAACAGTCTACAGATAAATTAGCCTCAGACACTTTGAAGTGCCTCTCTCTTCTGTAACCCAATATCAAACGCTTTAATTAGGCGAGAATTTGTTTTTAAATAAATCTTCATTGTGGGGTGAAGGGAATCACCGTTTCTTTTGTTGTTTTTTAAGAAAATAGGTTGATTGCGATCAGGTAGATGAGGCGTCCCCATTGCTGGATTTATAAAGGACACTAAAGTACAAACATTGACTCGGCTAAATAACCTAAGCTTCCGATCACTTATCCGCGCCATTGCTGATGCTGCCTATTTCCACCTCTGTAGCATCGCCTGTTTCCGTCCCTCTCTCAGCATTGCTGTGACTGAAACTCTCATCCGTGCTTTAATTGTTACCCCTAGACTCAACTATCCAAATGTACTCCTGGCTGATCTCCCACATCCCACCCTCCCTAAACATGAGTTCATCCGAATCCCTGCTGCCTATGTCCTTATTTGCACCAAGTTCTGTTCCATGTGTAGCCCTTTACTCACTGAACTACATTGGCTCCCACTCCAACAATACCTCAATTTCAAAATTCTCATCCTTGTGTTCAAATCGCTCCACATCTGACCTCTCCTACTCTTTGTAATTTCCTCTGCCCCATGACGCTCTGAGATATTTGCACTCAAATTCTAGCCTTATGCTGATTCACCAGTTTTAACCACTCCAGCATTAATGGCTGAACCTTTAGCTGCACAGGCCTCAAGTCCTGGAATTTGCTCCCCTGAACCTCTCTAACTCACTTTCCTTTTGGTCTGACTGTCTCAATATCTCTTTATGCAGTTCAGTGTCAAATTTTAAGAAACGATCGCTTTTGTAAAATGCCATGGAACATTTTACTGCATGAAAGGTACTATACTGATGCACGTTGTTGTTGGGATTAGCATTATAAAGACTATTTTGTTTGCTTGTTTCCTTAAGCCTGTGTGAAATCTGTCCCCAGTCTAATTTGCAATTTTTCATGCCTGATTCAAGAGATTTAAGGTGGTTGGTTATTTTACAATGTTAGAACCACACAAAATTCCTGATTCTCTACAACAGCAACCTACATTAATATCAAAACAGAAATTGCTGGAGAAATTCAGCAGGTCTGGCATCATCTGTGTGGAGAAAGCAGAAATAATATTTCAAGCCTGTTGACTGTTTTGATGAAGAGTCACTGGACTTGAAATGTTAACTCTGCTTTCTACACACAGATGCTGCCAGACCTGCTGAGTTTCGCCAGCAATTTCAGTTTTTGTTTCAGATTTCCAGCATTTGCAGTTCTTTGTTTTATTATATCTACATTTACATATCCCTTTTATGGTCCCAAAGCATAGCTCAAAGATGTTAAGAAATAAAATTTGACATTGAGCCAAAGAAGGAGTTATAAAAACTTAGATGACTAAAAGATGAAATGAAGGGGAGGTTTTAAGGAGCTGAAGGAGGACAATGAGGTAGATGTTTAGAAAGTAAACCTCAGAACTTGCAGCATTGGCAGCTGCAGGCATGGCCTGTAATGTTGGAGCAATGCGATTGGCAGAATGTGAGGATGAGGGATGCACAGAGATCTTCGTAGGATGGAGAACTGGGGAACATTCACAGAGACCGTTGGGTGATGCCAAGGCTGAGGTAGAATTTGAAATCAAGAAGGAGACCTTTAAAATTGAATGGAAACCAGTTCATGTCAGTGATTATGGGGGGTGATTGGTGGAAAGGTCTTAGTTTGAGTTAGAATATAGACAGCAGGATTGTTAGGTGAGCTGACGATTATACAGGGGAGAAGATAGAGTCTGACCAGAAGAGAATTGAAACAGTCAAGTATGAAGTAGGATGAGGTTTAGAGAGAGGAAGAGAGAGAAGAAAAGTGAGAAAGGTTTCAAAAGGGGGAGGCGATGGCCTCGTGGTATTATTACTGGACTGTTAATCCAGAGACCCAATAATGCTCTGGGGAACGAGGTCCGAATCCCACCATGGCAGATGGTGGAATTTGAATTCAATGAAAATCTGGAGTTAAGAATCTTATGATGACCATGAATGCACTGTTGATTGTTTGGGAAAAATCCAACTGGTTCACTAATGTCCTTCCGGGAAGGAAGCTGCCATCCTTACTGACCCACATGTGACTCCAGACCCACAGAGTTGTGGCTGACTCTTAACTGCCCTCTCGGCAATTAGGGATGGGCAATAAATGCTGCCCAGCCAGTGACGCCCTCATCCCATGAATGAATAAAAAAAAGCGATAGAGAGATAGAAAACAGTAGAGGCATACAGAAAATTATATAAAGCTAAGAAGAGAGGGAGAGAGAGACAAAGAGTTGGAAATTGCGAGAAACCCCATTATTATCCGAAACCTAACAAAGCCATCATACAAAATTTAATGTTAGTTTTTAAAACTGGATAATCTTGTGCAGTCTTTGTTTTTCTTTCTGTTCAATCTGTCAATACCATTCTCAAATTAATTGTCCTTTACGGTGTCAAAGAAAAAATGTTCAAATAAAGAGTACACTAGATTTGGCAGTAGGGTGGGTGGCTATGTCAGTGTAAGGCTGAAACCTGTACACCTAAGCTGTGGTCACTGGGTTATTAACCCCCGACTACCCTCCACACCCCACCCCCCCCCCCCCCCAAGTCTGCCAGTAGATCAATTACACCAAGGTGCCGGCTAACATCCTCGTTTGCTTTCCTTGAAGTGTCAAAACTTGTCCGCTGACAAGCTCAAAGCTTCTCAATTGCTCAAACCCTACAGCTGACTTCATAATTACCTGTGAGATGTCGACAGACTGAAATTCAAATGAGCTTAACAACTATTAGCAAATTGCTGTCCTCTCATGTTCTAGTTTCACTCCTGGCTGTGAAAGAAAGTCCGGGTGGAGAGGTGGGGATGGACAGATAGAGTAAGAGCAAAGTAAGAAAAACAGTGAGAAAGGCCACAGAGCACAGATAAAGAGAGCACAGATAGAGAGGGAGAAAGAGAGAGAGAGAGAGAGAGAGATGGAAAACTAAAGAGGCCCTCAGAAAAGTGCAGATAGACAGAGAGAAGGTGGAAAAAGAGAGAGAAGAGACCAAAAGGAGAGAAGAATCCAGAGAAAGGAGAGAAATAGAGCAATGGAGAGAAGGAGAGAAACTATAGGGTGGGGGTGGGATGCATGGAAGACTGTAGAAGGATGGAGAGATAGGGAAAAGAGAAATTGACAACAGTAAATAAAAGGTTAGTGGGAGAGAGCCAAGAAATGAGAAATAAAAAAGAAACACACAATGACGCTAAAAAAGAGGCAAGAGAACCAAAAGTGAAGAGCTTGAAAAGAATAACAGACAGAGAAAGGGAGGGGGTGGGGGGTTGGTGGGGGGGGGGGGGTAAGGCCTGGGGAGAGGTGCTTTAACCATTGAAGAAACTCAGTCACAGAGAAAAGAAACTTTTAAAGCACCTTTCATAACCAAAACACTTTAGAATTACTTTCAAAGGATAAGTCACTATTGTATTGTGAGAATGGCCAGATAATCTGTTTTTTTTTATCTTAGCTGAATTAGAAATATCCAGGATACCAGGTAATGCTCAACTGTGCTTTACAAAAATACCATGGAATCTTTTATGCCCAGTGGAGGGGGCAAATTGAGCCCCAATATAAATTTCATCAAAAGACAACACTTCCAACATGTTCCCTCAGTACTGACCTTCCAACAGTGCAGCTCTCCCTCAGCAATGATCCTCTGAGAGTGCAGACACTCCCTCAGTGTGCACTGTCTACCAGCACAGCACTCACCCTCTGATCTCTGACAGTGCAGCACTCCCTTCGTAAGACCTTCCACACTGCAGTATGCTCTCAGTACTGACCGTCCACACCTCAGTGTGCCCTCAGTACCGACCCTCCACACCTCAGTGTGCCCTCAGTACTGACCCTCCACACCTCAGTGTGCCCTCAATACGGATCCTGCACTCACACAGTATCAACCATTTGACCAAGTAGTATTCCCTCACCATCATGATGTAAGTGTCAGCCTGGGTTTTATGTTTAAGCTCAGGAGCTGGTCTTGAACCCCACTACCTTGTACCTCAGAGGTGAGAGTACTATCCACTGAACCACCATTGACTCTTCAGCCTATGTTTGTCACTCTGATAGTTGAATACAACAGTGTAAATCAGCGAATGTCCCAGAACTGTCAGCGGGTATCCAAGAGTGGGATTATTGGTGAATAGGGAATTGGGCTAGTATTCACTGCTGTCACACTTGGTTGAGTTCTTTGTGGACACAGAGAAGAGGTGCCGAGGTTGCCTCCTGCCCTTTCCTCACGGTCCTGCTGATCTACTTCTTGCCATTTAGCTGCTGCCAGGGACAGTATCCTCATATGTTGAGTACGTGTGGCATGTAGCAAGTCACCAAGAACCTTGAAGCACGCTCTGTTAACGCTGCAGGGCCCTGAGGCAGCAAAGTGTTTTTCAGTATTCTAATGATCCACTCCAGCGCATTTTATTAGGCAGGATGATTTTCATGGTATGCGTGTAGCATACTGAGTTGCACACCAGGGTCATCAGCCATGTGGATAGCCCTAGTTGCCCAATAGCTATCCTTTGGTTCATTGTGGTGGATGCAATGCAGAGGATACAACAATCAAGCACCATGCAGGTGGCCTGACAGCTGTCAGGTTGTGTCAGGCATTGACTGAGCGACACACTGCCCATTGTTATACACCAACTGGACAGTCAATGGATGAAATTCCTTTTGATTCTAGTATCAGGTCAAGTTCACATGTGGCATGATGCATGCAGTCAATGTTATCCTCCAGCATGACCAAGCCTGTGTTCACTCCACATGTGTCTCCCTGGTAAGAGAAAAGAAAACGCGGTGTACTCTCATTGAGTAGAGACCTCCCAATTGCAACAGTGGGCAATGCAGTGTAAAATGTTGCAAATACCTCTGCTTCAACCTGAAAGGATCCAGATGCATAAAGTTTATCTTCAAACTTCAAAACCCATTGGCAATGCACACCTCACCCGTTCTAAAGTTGCAGTTTTGGATGCAGCAGGTACCAGATTTCTTTGAGGATGTTTTTACTGGAGCACAAATATCTCACAAGTTATTCCTCACCAAGGTTCAGATGGGAGAACTGTTACTTGAATACCCTGGCTCCCTACTGAGAGCCCTTTCTCCCCTTCCTCCTCCTCCCCTGCCAGCTAGTCATACTTGGTGTGTCCTCTGCTCATTTTCCAATACTGCAATGTTCCAAGAGGAACACTGTCTCCTGCATATGTATCTGTGAACAACTGACTGTGAGGAAGTCGTGAAGTCAACAGAAGCCACACCACTCCCTGTACATCTCTGCTCAATGACAGCATAGAACCCATCAAGTCTGCACCAACATAACTACCACTAAAGGCTTGCCAATCACAATTTCCTACACTTGTCCTTTAATGTTACGATATTTGAAGTACTAATCCAAATATTGTTTAAAGCTTATAAGGTTTCCTGACTCCACAACCTTCCCATGCAGTGTATGGGATTCACTGAGTCAAAAAGTTTTTTTCCCAAATTCCCTCTGAATCTCTCACCCCTTACCCTGAAAGTATGCCCTCTCATAATCAACCCCTCAACCAAGGGGAATAGCTGCTGTCTATTCACCTTGTCCATACACCTCATAATCTTTGCATAGAATCCTGACAGTGTGGAAATGGGCCCTTCAGCCCAACAAGTCCACACTGATCTTCCAAAGAGTCACCTACCCAGACCAACTCCACCTACCCTATATTTATCCCTGACTAATACACCTAACCTACACATCCCTAAACACTACAGGGCGATTTAGCATGGCCAATTCACCCTAACCTGCACATCTTTGGATGTGGGAGGAAACCAGAGCACCTGGAGAAACTCACACAGACACAGGGAGAATGTGCAAACTCTGTACAGACAGCCAAGGCTGGAATTGAACCCAGATCCCTGGTGCTGTGAGGCTGCAGCACTAACCACCGTGCCAGCATGCCACCCACCTCAATTACATCCCCCTCTCTGTCTTCTCTGATCTAAAGAAAACAGTCCTAGTCTCTTCTCATAGCTCAATTTCTCCATCCTAGGCAATATCCTGGCGAATCTCCCCTGTACCCTCTCTAGCGCTATCACATCTTTCTTGTAGTGAGGTGACCAGAATTGCACACAATACTCAAGTGTGATCTAACCAACGCTCTGTACAACTGCAACATACCTCCTTACTCTTATACCCTTTTGCCATGACTGATGAAAGCAAGCGTTCCATGTGCCTTCTTAACCACCTTATTCAAGCACACCACTGACTTCAGGGATCTGTGAATAATTACCCCAAGATCCCTCTAGTCCTCTAAACTACCCGATGTCCTGCCATTCATTAATTTTCTTTCTTCTTCCAAAGTGCATCACCTCACACTTATTAGGGTTAAATACCATCTTCCACTGGTCAACTCATCTGACCAACCTACCTGTATCTTCCTGTAATCTACAACCATCTTCTTCACTATTAACCACTCTACCAATCTTGATGTTGACTGCAAATTTTCTTACCACATTCTTCAAACATTTTTATCCATATAATTTATATATACATTATAAACAATAAGGGTCCCAACACTGATCCTTGTGGTACACCACTGGACACCGGCCTCTAGTCATTCAAACAGCCTTCTGCCTTTATCCTTTGTGTCCATCTCGCCAAGTTTCCCTGAATTCCATCTGCTTTAACTTTCTCAGGCGAAAGTGGGTACTGCGAATGCTGAAGATTAGAGTCAAGATTAGAGTGGTGCTGGAAAAGCACAGCAGGTCAGGCAGCATCCAAGGAACAGGTCAAGATTTGGGCTTTTGCCCGAAACATTGATTTTCCTGGTCCTCCTGACCTGCTATGCTTTTCCAGCACCACACTAATCTCAACTTTAACTTTCTCAGTCAGTTTCCTATGTGGGACCTTCTCAAAAGCTTTGCTAAAATCCACATAAACCACATCAACTGAACATCCCTCATCCACACACTTGATCATATTTTCAAAAATTTATAACAGATTTGTTAGGCATGTCGTCCCCTGACAAAGCCATGCTGACTATCCCTAATTAACCCATTCCTTTCCAAGTAGGTATTCATTTGCTCCTTCAGAATTTTCTTCAATAGCTTCCCTACCACCAATGTGAGACTTGCAGTTTGTCATTTCCTGCTTGATCTCCACTAGCCCTCTTAAGAAGTGGAACCACATTAGCTATCCTCCAGATCTCCAGCACCTCCCCCATGTGTCAGAGCCCCTGCAATTTCCTGCCTTGCCTCCCACAGCAGCCTGGGATGCAATTCATCCAGGCCGGGGTATTTGTCTGTTTTTAAGCCTGACAGGGTCTCAAAATACCTTCCCTTTGTCAAACTGTGCAAATTCCTCTCAGTTCCTTTTCCTGAATGCTGTACCTCGGTTCTCCTTTTCCAGAGTGAAGATTGAAGCGAAGTATTCATCCAACACCTTTCCAATATCCCGTGGCTTCACACACAAGTTACGCCCTTTGTCTCTAATGCATCCTACTCTTGGCCTAGTTAACCTCTTCCCTTTAATGTATTTATACTGTATTATTATTTATGTGGATTTTTACGATTTTAAACAGCTTTAAAAAAAACAGCAAATACTCGTAGAATGTTTGTAACAGCCAGAAGAAATAAACCACTAATTAACCTGTAAATAAAAAGTAAAGTTGCCATAGTCCTACCAGACCATGGGGCTGCTCTCTCATTACAGAGAGACAACTGGTAATGGTTTAAACTGAGGGTCAACGAACTTCAAGTGAGGAATGAGGCTGAGAGCGAAATCTTTCATGGTAACCTCAGCTGGAATGGATACCTGTAAGTAGCTGTTGATTATATGTTGCATTATTAATCCAGAGTCCCAGGTAATGTTCTGGGGAGCCATGTTCAAATCCTGCCATGACGGATGGAATTGGGAGTCTAATGGTGACCTTGAAACCATTTTTAATTGTCATAAAAACCTAATGGCCTTTAGAGAACAAAATCTGCTATCCTTACCTGGTCTGGCCTGCATGTGACTCCAAACTCACAGCAATGTTGTTAGTTGACTCTTAACTGTCCTCTGGGCAAATAGGGATGTTAATAAATTCTGGCCTAGCCAGTGATGCCCGCCCCCCACCCAATCCCATGAATGGATTAAAATAATAATTTAAACAGTGTTGATGGGTTGAATGGCCACTTGCTGCTGAACAGAGATGTATTGTAAAGAGAGGGTTTTTTAAAGGCCAAAATATCCTTTTGTTAAATCAGTTTTGCGCACTAATTGATATCATGCTCTGTGTATTTGTATTGGAAATTTATAGAATGAGTGCTAACACCTTCACTGATTTGGTGTGATAGGGTAAGAAGGTGGGATGTACTTTAGAGGGTTGGTGTGGACTCGATGGGCCGAATGGTCTACTTTCATACTGTAGGAATTTTATAAGTCTTTGGTGTCAAGACCAATTCACCCTGTGATTGTGGGTGCACCCCAGGCTCTGCGTTTTGGCACTCAAAAGCCTAAAGCAAGGGCCCAAAATAATCTCCATGTCTCATTCTGCATATTTCAGAAAGATAACTTTCTGAAATCTTTCTGATAACTTTCATAAATCACCCACTCATCGATGAGTGGGTGCAGTACAGAAGGAGGCCATTCAGCCCATTATGTAGTGGATTTGTGACTGCCTCTCTCTTCAATTTTTGCACAATGAAATGAGCGGAAGATCCAATCTTGGGGAGCCTCAGAAACAGAAGATGAATGTTGTGTGAGTTGGAAGTGTGCGGGAAGAGACACAGACAGACAGAGAGTGGTGTGGAGAAGAGTTACTGGGACACAGGGTGTGTACATGATACAATAAGATCATTCTGTTTTCTGGTCTCCATGTGCTAGAAATAGAGCTCACTTTCAGACCCAAAATCTCTTAACTGATTTGTTTGCCAAATGTCAGTCTCCTGAAGTCCTCACACTGGGCTTTGTTTCCAAAATGGCTGCAGCTCCTTCCTTACTCACTGTCTCAATTGAGTGACAGTTTCATTGCTGCTTCCTCTACCACCTTGGACAAACCAATATTGAACAAAAGACACAGCAAAGAAGGAGAGCATTTGGCCTATTTGTCTGTGCCAGATCTTTGTCAGAGCTATCCAATCCGTCCTAATCCTCCAGAAGAGTGTTAGTTTTGTTCAGTTGGCTGGACAACTGGGTTGTAGTACAGGCTTGATGCCAACACAATGGGTTGAATTCCTGTACAGGCTGAGGTTACCATGAAAAAATCTCCTTCTGAATCTCCCCCCTTACCTGAGGTGTAGTGACCCTCATGTTAAACCACCACCAGTCATCTCTCTCTCTAATGAGAGAGCAGCCCTATGATCTGGAAAAATTATGCTGACTTTTATTCCTCTGGTCTGCCTCTGTAACCCTGCAAATGTATTTCTTTAAGGTATTTATCCAATTCCCTTTTTGAAAGTTACTTGTTGAAAGGTAGACAACTTGGCAGCAAGCTCCCACAAGCAAAGAAAATGACTATGACCAGTGTTTGTGATGCTGGCTGATGTATCAATATTGCTAAGGACACTGAGAATAATTCCCTTTCTATTTTAGTTTTGATTTTTTCGAATGCCTGAGGGTCTATTCCAGATCACAATATTTAGCAGAGTAAAAAGTGTTTTCTCATGTTGCCTTTGGCTGTTTAACCAGTTGCCTTCAGTCTCTATCCCCTCTGGTTATTGAGCTTCCTGCCACTGGAAACAGTTTCACCTTATTTACTCTGTCAAAATCCCTAATGATTTTAACACTTCTATTAAATCTCCTCTTAGCCTTCTCTGCTCCAAGGAGAATAATCCCAGCTGTGCCACCCCTCTACATTTCCTGAAATTCATCATCACAACTATCACTCTAGTAAACTGTTCTCGCATTCCCTCCAAGGCCTTGACATCCTTCCTGAAGTATGGTGCCAGAAGTGAACACAATACTCCAGCTGAGACCTAAGCAGTGTTTTATAAATATTTTGCATAACTTTGTTTTTTTTTCACCATTCACAGGGATTACGTTCCTTGAAAGTCTCATAAACAATGATTTTCACAAACAGCAAACATGGCAGATAGCACATGCCATGTGCACAAGGCACGATCCTTGGTCACGAAAGTCAATTTTCTTTAAAACCATAAATAATCGAAGGTTAGTCTCGCAGTGGGCAAAAAGACGCCCAGAAAGTTCAGCACAGAAATGTGAACTAGTAAATGATAAGACTTTGCCCAAATGAGCTTAAAGTTCTCTTTCAGAACCATAACCGTTCTATGATTCTAATCCTTGATGTATTAAGCCAAGATTCCAATATACCATTTGACAACCTTCTCAACTCTTCTTGCCACCTTCACAAATTTTTGTACACACATCCAGCTTTCTCTGCTCCTGCACCCCTTTTTAAACTGCATCATTCTGTTCATATTACCTCTCCTCATGCTTCCTTCCAAAATGTATCTCTGCACACTTTTCTAAATTCCATCCATTACACGTCTGGCCATTTTATCAGCCTTTGTTGTCCTGAACCATTCTTCCTCCTTGTTTGCTGCATTCTTGAGTTTCATGTCATCAGCAAATTTAGAAATTATGAAATAAAAAACAGAAGGTCTTGGAGAAACTCAGTGGGTTTATCAGCATCTGTGGAGAGAGAGAAACAGAGTTAACATATCAAGTTCAGTATAACTCTTCTTTGGAACTGTTTTTACTGAGCAAAGAATGTTCAACATCAAAGACAGGAAGATCAGAAGATATAGTGACTACACGACGAGCTGTGGAGGAAAGGGCAAAGAGGAAGAATCCAGAAGGTCTTCAGTAGCTGTGAGTTTTTTGGAGATTGCATTCCTTAACACCTGAAAGGAAGAGAAAATTTTCTTGCTAAAGCATCAAATGAGATGAAGAATGAAATGGAACTGAAGACTGGGATGGCTTTGACATAATGTGAGATGGTCAGAGTGTGCGTGTGGTAGCACATGGCGCTGAGTCTGGATCCAAGAAAGAATCATATCGACCTCAAAACATCAACTTTGTTTCTCGCTCCACAGTTGCTTCTAGACTTGCTTTGTCACCCTAGTGCTGCTTTGTCAAACACCTTTTTATAAGTGCATCAATTTCATTACACTCATCGATCTGTTTTCCTCCCAAACAATGTTTATGTTTCAAATAATCCACCATGAAATGAAAAAGGAGTATCAACTGGAATAACAATAATTGAAAGCACCCTCATTTTCAGCAAGGTGAAGCAAATCACTGAAACACATAATTGTTACAGTGCAGAAGGAGGCCATTCAGCCCATTATATCTACAGAAGCTCTCTGAATAAATAATTCATTTAGTGCCATGCTCTACCTTCTCCTCATAATCATACACAAATATTTATTCACTTACAACGTCTGGGAAAGACAGAGTTTCATTTTGTTGTGCCTTCCACCATCTCAGGATATCTTAAACCATCTTACATTCAAAGAAGTTCCCTTTTTGAAGTGTGCTCAATGTTGTAATGCAGGAAACACAGCACCCAATTTGCACACAGCAAACTCACAAAAACAGCAAGTTGACAATGGTCAGAGAATCTGTTTTTATTTTTGATATTTGTTAAGGTATAATTACTGACCAGGACACTGGCAATAAATCCCTTGCTATTTTCATTTTTAAAAATCACACAACACCAGGTTATAGTCCAACAGGTTTATTTGGAAGCACTAGCTTTCGGAGCGCTGCTCCTTCATCAGGTGGTTGTGGAGAATAAGATTGTAAGACACAGAATTTATAGCAAAAGTTTACAGTGTGATGTAACTGAAATGATATATTGAAAAAGATATTTTCATTTTCATTGTCTCCCATGCCCGAAGAATCCGTAACCAGAGGGAACTTTCCTATTTTAGTTGACAAAGGAACCAAGTAATGACATGAGGAAGAACCTTTTGTGCAATAGGTGATAAGGATAAGTGTCTGATAAGGTGGATTTAGATTCAATAGGGAATCAAATGGGAATTGGATACATACTTGATGGACAATACAATGCTCTTTAAAAGGCCAGTGTGGACTTGATGGGCTGAATGGCCTGTGTACGGATTCTATAAATTACTGATTTATGTAGAAACTGGGGACTGGGACTAACTGGATTGTTTGTAGGAACTAACAGAAACCAAATAGCCTCCTTTAGTGTTGTAAAATGTTGTGCATCAAAGCAAATCCATGTTTTTGAATTGTGACCCATGGACCTCAGTTTACACATCTCAAAATACAGCATTTCCAACAGTGCGGTAGTCCCACAGGACTGCACTGGGAATATTATTTTGGATTATAGCCGCTGAAATTGCAGTGATACTGATCTCCTGAGAGAGATGAGAGTGTGACTCACTGAGCCATAGCTGATCCATTGCTGAACTATGAGGTTGATAGAATATTAGGCACAAATGGAAGACTCTAAATTTGAAACTTACTGGTGTTAAGGAATTATCTCTGAAGTCACATTGAAACTGAAATTGTTCATGACACCCGTGAGATTACATAACAATAAGTCACAGCACTTTCCAGGAAAGAGGCATAAAGATAACACAGAAGCTAGAATCATTCCCTCTTTGGCACTCCATTAGTGTGGCACACCTTTATTTACCTTGCTACGACTGTGAAGTCTACATAAAAGAGAGTAAAGGGAACACGGTCAGGTGATAGCCATTCACAAGAAAAGCTGCTTAACCAGGTCAAATTCAGGACGTTGGTTCTGTACTTGTTTGTTGAGAGCATTAGCTGTGATCTGTTCACCTAAATACAAAACACAAACAGCACTGGCTGTTCCGGGGAGGCACAGCTTGATGGACGCCTGTCACCTGGGATTATTTGAACACCGTATTGGCATTCACGGTGGACAGTGTGGACTCTCTCCGTCCCTCCCCCACATCCACCTCCATCTCTTCCTTTGGCAGCACCTTCCAAACTTTGACCATCTATAAGACCAAAATAGTAAAGCCAAGACAACACCACCACCTCTATGTTCCTCTCCAAGCCACACACCGTCCTGAATTAGAATTATATCAATGTTCTTTCTCTGTCATTAGGCCAAATTTTTGGAACTCTTCCTTGCAGCACTGTTCCTAAACACATGGATCACAGCAGTTCAAGAAGACAACTTGCCACCATCTTCTCAAAGTCAGCAAATGTTGGCCTTGTCAGAGACACCCCATATCCCTCACCACTATACCAGAAGTGTCATCCTCCACACATCAAAGGAGCAATTAAAGTATCTCTGGGACACTTTCTCGATCTCAATAAGTAACCCAATCATAAATGGAAGAGATACCAAAATTCTTGAGCATAGTGCAAGAGAGTCCTAAAACACAGACACCCAGCATCCTGAGAACCAAGGTTACAACAGTGCTCATAATGCCATCAACACCATTCAATCACTAGCTAGATAGACCCCAAATCCACCAGCGCATTCCCCTACTCTCCTCATCACATTCTCCCCTCCACTCTGCTCTCACTCCCTATTCCCACTCCCTGCCTCCATATTCCAGTAGAATTCAATACCAAACTACACCCTGTGCTAGTTCTGCCCTCTCCCATAAACCTTCATGTGATATCATGCACTTCCCACAAACATCATGATATCAAAATCAGTGAGTGTTATAAGATTTAATACAGACTGTGTGTGGAACAGAGTAACTAAGAATGAGAGGCAATGGCTTAATGGTATTATCACTGGACTGTTAATCCTGCAACTCCAATAAAGTTCTAGGACTGGGTTCAAATCCCACAATGACAGATAGTAGAATTTGAATTCAACAAAAAATCTATTCTGGAATTAGGGGTCTAAGGATGACCATGAATCCATTGTCGGAAAAACCCACCTGATTCACTAATGCCCTTTAGGGAAGGAAACTGTCATCCTTACCTGGTCTGGCCTACATTGACTCCAGAGTCACAGCAATGTGCTTGACTCTTAACTGCCCTCTGGGCAAATTAGGGTTAGGTAATAACTGCTGGCCTAGCCAACAACACCCACAGCCCATGAATGAATTTTAAAAAAGCCTCCAACCTGAAGGGCTGGGGAGTAAGAGAGAAAGTTCCAGTATTCCTCTCCCTACGAGTACAGTAGAGCTTTGTGACATCACTTTTGAATGGCCTGGTTCTAATTTTAAGATT
Source organism: Chiloscyllium punctatum (assembly GCF_047496795.1). Taxonomy (NCBI): domain Eukaryota; kingdom Metazoa; phylum Chordata; class Chondrichthyes; order Orectolobiformes; family Hemiscylliidae; genus Chiloscyllium; species Chiloscyllium punctatum. The sequence continues at coordinate 15,009,591 of NC_092776.1, read as the reverse complement.
ATGTCATTTTGTCCTTGATTCCTTATCAGACAAAAATATCTACATTATCAAATCCATTGATGATTTTAAACTCCTCAATTAGATTAACTTGTTTATCCAAGGAAGAGCTGAGAATTTCTCTCCACTGTCACAGCCAATATGTATCTCACAACCAACATCACTAACACAGGTTAATCAGTCATTTGTGGGAGCTTGCTGTTGGCAAATTGGTTGTCATATTTTATACATTACAACAGGAGCTACACTCTTTACGGTAGTTTTGGTTGTTAAACACTTTGGAACATGCTCAGGTCATAGAAGTCTTGTTATAAGCTCAAAGCTTCATTTCTCTTTGGTTAATGATATTCAGCAACTCTGTCACTCTCCTCAATGTTGTTGTTACCCATTTATCCTTCATGTGACCACTCTGTTTAAAAAATCTTTTGACAAATGTATTAAGCAAAACCTGGAATCTGCAGCTAGTCTTGTAGAATGCCAATTAAACGGTGTGGTGCTAAATCTGTTCACCATAAATGCAGTACTAATTAGTGAAACTCAAGAGTTGACATTTGGGATTATGTTCAGCATGGACTGGTTGGACCGAAGGGTCTGTTTTCATGCTGTATAACTTTATGACCCTATAAGGCCTGGACATGGTGTTGGTGTAAGAAGACAGACTGTAAAAACTTGGTTTCTTCATATTTTAAAGAAGGAACAGCTTCAAGATATGTAAAGTAATAAATGCTAGATAACCCATAATTATATATAATTGATGGGTACCATACTGAGGAGGCAACAGCCTAGTGGTATTATCTTTGGCTATTAATCCAGAGACCTAGGTAATGTTTTGGGACACGGGTGCAAATCCCACTGTGGCAGATAGACTCATAGAGTCAAAGAGATGGACAATACGGAAACAGACCCTTTGGTCCAACTCGTCCATGCTGACCAGATATCCTAATCTAATCTAGTCCTATTTGCCAGCACTTGGTCCATATCCCTCTAAACCTTTCCTATTCATATATCCATCCAGGTGCCTTTTACATGTTGTAATTGTACCAGCCTCCACCACTTCCTCATGGCAGCTCATTTCATACACACATCAACCTCTGCGTGAAAGAGTTGCCCCTTAGGTCCCTTTTATATCTTTCCTCTCTCACCTTAAACCTATGGCCTCTAGTTCCAGACTCCCCCATGCCAGAGAAAAGATTTTGTCCATTTCTCCTCTCCATACCCCTCATGATTTTATAAACCTCCATGAGGTCACTCCTCAGTCTTTGACGCTCCAAGGAAAACAGCCCCAGCCTGTTCAGCCTCTTGCTATAGCACAAATCCTCCAACTCTGGCAACATCCTTGTAAATCTTTTCTGAACCCTTTCAAGTTTCACAACATCCCAATATTCCAAAATTGGCCTAAGCAACATCCTGCACAGTCACAACATGACCTCCCAACTCTTGTACTCAATACTCTGACTATTAAAGGAAATCATACTAAACTCCTTCTTCACTATCCTATGTACCTGCGACTCTACTTTCAAGGAACTATGAAACTGCACTCCAAGGTCTCTTTGTTTGGCAACATTCCTGAGAACCTTACCATTAAGTGTTTAAGTGCTGCTAAGATTTGCTTTCCCAAAATGCAGCACCTCGCATTTATCTGAATTAAACTCCATCTGCCATTCCTCAGCCTATTGACCCATCTGATCAAGATCTCGTTGTAATCTGAGGTAACCTTCTTCACTGTCCATTACACCTCCAACTTTGGTGTCATTTGCTAACTTACTAAATCTACCTCCTATGTTCATATCCAAATCATTTATATAAATGATGAAAAGCATCGATCCTTGTGGCACTCCACGGGTCACAGGCCTCCAGTCTGAAAAACAACCCTCCAGCACCACCACCCTCTGTCTTCTACCTTCGAGCCAGTTCTATATCCAAATGGCTTCTTTGAATTGAATTGAATTGAATTGAATTTATTGTCAGGTGTACCGAGCACAGTGAAAAGATTTGTCTTGTGAGCAATACAGGCAGATCACAGAGTTAAATAGCAGAGGTAAGTAAATAATAGGTAAACAGCAGCAAAAACAAAAATACAAGTAAGGCGAATGTTAAAAGTTTGTGAGTCCATTCAGTATTCTAAAAACAGAAGGGTAGAAACTGTTTTGAAACCGGCTGGTGTGTGTGTTCAGGTTTCTGTACCTTCTCCCCAGTGGTAGAGGTTGTAGAAAAACATTGCCAGGGTGGGGTAGATCTTTAAGAATTCTGGTGGCCTTTCCTTGACAGCGGACCTGATAGGTGAATTCTGTAGATGGGAGGTTGGCCTTTGTGATTGTCCGGGCCGAATTCACCACTCTGTGTAACTGTCTCCGATCCTGAATGGTACAGTTGCCATACCAGGTAGTGATACATCCAGACTGAATGCTCTTAATGGCATACCAATAAAAGTTGGCAAGGGTATTTGCTGTCATGCCAAATTTCCTCAGCTGCCTGAGGAAGAAGAGACATTGCTGGACCTTTTTAACTAATGCATCCACATGTGTTGGATGAGAACTCCCAGGAGCTTGACACTCTCCACTCATTTCAGTTTTGTGCTGTTAATGTGTGTGGGGGGGAGTAACATCTGACCGAAAGTCAACAATGAGTTCCTTGGTTTTGCCGGCATTGAGAGCTAGGTTGTTCTCAGTGCACCATTTTTTCAGGTCTTCCACCTCCCATCTGAGATTCGACGAACTATGTGGCATCATTAGCGAACTTGTAAATGTCATTCATCTGGCATTAGGCTATGCAGTCATGGGTTTACAGTGAGTACAGTAGGGAGCTGAGTATGCACCCCTGGGGGCTCCAGTGTTGAGTGTTAGTGAGGAAGAAATATTGTCCCCAATCTTCACTGATTGTGGCCTATGGTCAGGAAACTGAGGATCCAGTTGCAGAGAGTGGGGCTTAGTCTGAGATCACTAAGTTTAGTAATCAGTCTCAAGGGGACTGATTAGTTCTTCCTGTGTTCCATGAGATCTAACTTTGCTAACCAGTCTCCCATGGAGAATGTTATCAAAAGCCTTACTGAAGTCCATATAGATCATGACCATTGTTATGCCCTCATTTGAATTCAGTTGTAAAAAATCAGCAATTAAGAGTCCAATGATGACCATAAGCCCATTGTTGATTGTTGTAGAAACCCATCTGGTTCACTAATACCCTTTAGGAAGGAAACTGCCATCCTCACCTGGTCTGGCCTACATGGGACCCTAGACCTACAGCAATGTGGTTGACTCTTAACTACCTTCTGGGCAATTAGGGATGAACAATCCCATGAACAAATTAAAAAGAAATCCACAAGTATCAGGTAAGGCCTCCATGAGCCATATTAGCCAGAGCAGGAATTGATCCTCCACCCATTGGTCACACACTAGCCTTCCAGTTAACCAGTGAGAGCAAAGCTGAAATATTGAGTCAAAGTGTGATCAGGGCACAGGGCCGACGTTGTGACTGGTATACTTAGATGTTTCTTGTCACGAAAACTGACCAGTACCAATAAGTAACATTCACTGGTTGCCTTTGATGGAGAAACACCGTTTTGGGGAATGAGACTCCATAGAGGGCAGGGAAAAAACATTAGGTACATTCTCAAAGTATCCCTGAATATATCCAGTTTGCCCATCATTATGACCTGAGACTTTACTGAGCAGTTGTCATGGGGTGATCCAGATGATTTTCTTCCTGCTTGGCCTCAGATTTCTTTGGTCTAAAGTAACACCCAAACAACTGCTCTAGCTCTGGCCAACTAACTCAATACAGACCAAACATTGAACCTGGCAACATCAGTACCTCAACCATGGAGTTACCAGGGCAGTTTAGCAAGTGTGTTACTCACGTCTAACCAGTGAGTGTCCGTATCATGAAGACATAGAGTTTGTTCCTCATACCTTTTCTTCATGAAAATGTACACATGTGACTGTGGGAGGGTTTTTTATTCTGAATCAAAGTCACGGTTTTTACTCTTGCTGCGTTAAAATGTGCACACTCATTCATGGACACAAAATCACAAAGTCATTAACAGCAGCTCCCTCCTTTCAGTGGCCTGAGAGGTCGAGGGGAGGTCAGGAGGTAATGTGACACTTGAATGGGATGATGTGGATCCACTCAACCTCTCAGATACAGTGGGTCAGCGGTAAGCACTTCTCCGCACAGCTAACTCAGCCTTTGAAGATGATCGGATAATAGCTTCTACGGTGCATCATCCCCCTTTGCTTCACAGGTGACTAAGTCTGTTCCCACACCCCTGCTCCACCTCACTCTTTGTCTGATCTGACAGCTTGTACCAACCAAAGGTAAAAACAGGCAAACAGCTAGAACCAGAATGTCCATTGATCCACTCGAGTTAACACAAAGACCTGACTGGGTCTAGGACTGCGCACTCATGAATCATTTGATTCACTCTGTGTTTTAAATAATATTACAGTATCAATTTTGAGTGAATAGCATCCTTGGCCCTGACTAGGAGGTTCTAGATTCACGACCTTGTCCTAGAGCTTTGAGCAAATAATCTAGACTGGCACACCAGTGCAGGACTGTTGAATTGCTCAACCTTTTCTAAGCTTGCCATGTTTCTTGCCACAGATCATTTTGGAAGGGAGATAGAGTTTTATTTGAATAGAGAAAATCTTCAGAAAGCTGCAATACAAAGTAAATTGGGGGGAACTTGTGCACAAAGCACAGAAACCTAGTGCAAGGTGCATCAGGTATTGAGGAATATTGGCTCTTATTTCAAGGGGGGTGGAGTATAAGGGTAGGGAAGTCTTACTGTGACTGTACAAGATGCTAGTGAGACTATATCTGGAGTACTAAGAGCAGTTTTGGTCCCCTTATTTAAGGAAAGATATCTCATTAGAGGCAATTCAGGAAAGATTCACTAGAATGATCCGTGGTATGAAGGGATTGAGAGGTGATATCATTGAAGCATGTAGGATCCTTAAGTGATTTGACAGAGTAAATGCTGAGAGAATGTTTCCCCTCATGGCAGAGTCTATGATCAGAGGACAGACTCTCAGAATAAAGGGGCACAAATTTAAGACTGAGAAAAGGAGGAATTTCTTTTCTCACAAGGTTGAGACTCTTTATGTATATTTAAGGCTGAGATCAATAGATTCTTGATTAGTAGGGGAATCAAGAGCCTATGGGGAAAATGCAGGAAATTGGAAGTGAAGAATTTCAGTTCAGCCATGACCCTCTTGAATGAGGAGTGTGCTTGAGGGGCTGAATGGCCTACTTCTGTTCCTATTTCTTATGGTCTTAGATAATGCATCATTCTCATGGCCACAGCCCTGAAATGGAAACACCAGAGTGTCCTTAACAACCATATCCAACAACACTTCAATGATATTCGCAATGATGCAAATTTCATATCAAATTAAAAGCAAACAACAGCAGACAGTGGAAATCTGAAATAAAAACAAAATGCTGGACTAATTCAGCAGGTCCGGTCACATTAGTGAAAAGAAAGAAGAGTTAACATTTTGAGTCCTCATGACTCTCCTTCAAAATTGTGCTGGTTTTCTTCAGCACTTCTTGTTTTTAATGCATATTGTGTACAATCCTCAACGAAACACCCCGGTCTGTTCTAATGCCACATCAGTAAGGTTGATGGTTTTCATTAAAGGATACTAAATAGTTTTGCAGGACATCATTAAGGAGCTCCAGGGTTTGAAGATTCATCTTCGGACTGCACCATGTTAACATGAGCTGTTATGGTCTGACAGTAGGGACATTGCTAAAAATCACACAACACTAGGTTATTGTCCAACAGGTTTATTTGGAAGCACTAACTTTCGGAGCACTGATACCTGATGGAGGAGCAGCGTTCTAAAGGCTAGTGCTTCCAAATAAACCTGTTGGACTATGACCTGGTGTTGTGTGATTTTTAATTTTATTCACCCTAGTCCAACACTGGCCCCTCCACATCACAGTAGGGACATTGACAAAGGGGCAGTGATGAGATTGCAAATGGTGTCATTGTGAGAAAGGGCAGCATGTTTGTGCCTTATGCAAGCATTGCTACCCTTGTGGAGCACCAGCAATCGTCTTAATCTGCTGGAGCACAGACAGTTGCAATCCCTTTGTGTACTGATATCACAGCCTTGATGGCAGCTTGAATCTACATGACACCAAATTGGGCTTGCATAACACCAAGCAGAAGTATTATACTCTCAGATGGTAGTTGGCTTTTTTCCCCAAGCTACAACAGATACTGAGACATCGAACATCTGACGCTGCATTACACAAAGAATCTCATTGTGTTTGCCACCACTTCCACCATCCTGGAAACAGCGAACTCGAAGCCCTGCATAAACCCCTGGAACCAAACGTCTCCATGCTCCTTACCAGTGACAACCAGCTGTCTGGCAAGCCTATTTATGCACCAACGATTTCAGTGTGGAAGCCCATTCGCCTTTTCCTGTTTTCTATCCACTCTGAGTCTTCTGTAGCAGAGCCTGTTTGATCTCATCCTATGTAGGCTGGCAGATGCAGTATCTTTTCTCCCTAGTTTCGCTGTCGGCTGTCCATGTCCAATAGCTGACCTTATTCCGATCCCTCTATACTGCACTCTAAAGATCACACAACACTGGTACCTGAGTTGGTGAATGCAAAGAGCAGGACAATTAACAGTTGTGCACTGGTAATGTCTCTTATGCCCGCAAACATAAGGAAAGAACAGGAATGAGAGAGGTGAAAAGCAAGAACTGCAGGGTCAGTCCATACTTCACAATAGATTGTAGGATAAGGGTGAAGTGGGATTGGAGAAGCTACATCTTGCAGGAACGTATTATCCTCCAGTATGTATTAGTGGCACCACTGGTCAATGCTTCAGTGACAATTGCTCCAAATACCCCCAGCACCATCTCCAGCATATGTGTGAACACATGTAGCCAGGCCTGCCCCCCGGTTAACTGCTGCAATCAGCTACTTAGGGCTACCTAATCCTACTAAAGAGAGTTAGTGGGTATAGTGACGTCTTTGGGTGGTGTGCCAGCCACAGGTGCATACCTGACAACGTGTGCAAACTGTGAGATGTGGGTATGCAACCTCCAGTGATGTTACGGGGGTAAGAGTCAAGTGATGGAAGTTGAGTTTGGGTAGAGTGTTGAATGGTGATGTGTGTGAGATGCATTTGATTGGATATGGCAAGTGAAAGTTACCTCACTGACTTTGACCACACATGTGAGGTATTTGAACTTATATCGGAATTGCATCCAGGTCCTTGGGACCAAACAGCAGGCTTTGACCCCACAACTGCCTCCTCAGCACTTGTCTGACAGAGCTCCTGGCCCTCAGAGAAGACCATCACTTCCTCCTCTCTATCTCTATCTCAGTATTTGAGTACTTTGGGGTCCGCTCCCTAGCTTGTTGTATCATTCTGTTCCTTCCTCCAGGTCTCACCACATTTGCAGCTAGGATCCACCTTGTGGTGCAGTCTGGCATTGATGATGCAGGCTAGTTTTAAGCGGCTTAAAAACAGAACAGGCTGGAATATGTTCAGCAGGTCATGAAGCAAGGTAACGTCGTCATAGTCTCTGAGGACCATTGGGCTGCTCTTAATAGAGATTTTGTGGAGGTGCTGGTGTTGGGCTGGGGAGGACAAAATCAGTAATCACACTACACTAGGCTATAGTCCAACAGGTCTGTAGGCCCCACAGCTAGCTGCCTGAGGAATGAACAGGGGCTCTGAAAGCTTGCAGTTTCAAATAAACCTGTTGGACTATAACCCCGTGTCATGTGAATTTTGACTCTTAATAGAGAGAGGGAACTGGTGGTGGTTTAGTCTGAGGGTCATTACGCCTCAGGGACAGGGCAAGGTTGAGAAGGTGGGACCTTCATAGTGACCTCAGCCAATGTAGGAATTGAACACATGTGGTTGGCGTCGCTCTGCATTACAAACCAGCCAACTAAGCGCTCAGTGGAGAGTTACTGCTTCTAGCCCATCAGAACTGGAGAACCTGAGAAGGCAGATAGATTCTGTGAAAGGCAACACTTCTGACAGTGCAGCATCCTCTCAGCACTGCACCGGCACGGTCAACCTGGACTATGTACTGAAGCCTCTAGAGTCACATCCACAACCTTCTGACTCAAAGGCAAGGGCACTACCCAACAGGCCAAAATATAAACTCCATCTGGAGTGGTCACATGTGCCTAACTGATCCCCAAATCAGTAGCCTGTAAACAGGGAGCAGGGTCATATTTCTGGTATGGCGTGAGTGAGGGGCATGGGAAGGTGAATGACACAACAAAGAGTCCCGGTAACATGGATTCAGCTCCGTGTCAGAACTCGCAGTCGGGCTGAAGGCAACGAACACAAACAGAGCTGGGGGTGGTTATCAGTTTCTAAATAAATGGCCTGTCACCGCAGCAGTGTTGATTAACACTGTGATGGGTCGGCAGCCGTCCTGGGAAATGGCAGAGATAAAGAGAGTGTGAAAGGACTGAGAGAGAGGGCGAGAGGCAAGGAATGCACTTCGCTGTCTCTGCGAAGCTTCAGGAATGTCACTGGGAATTCCAAAGTAAATTCCATTTCAGTTCCACACACATGTCAATCCCATTAAATTTCCCTTACCTTCCCCGCCCTGTTCTGACATCTTGTAATCCTTGCGGTTCACCTCCACCAACATTGCACCCTCCCTTCCATCTCCCCCCTCAGCCCTCCCAGAATCTCATGCAAGTGCCACTCCTTCACATGTAATTGGTCTTGTAGTTGAAATTATTAAAGATTCAGTGACTGATCTCCTTGCTCTTTCTCTGCTTCACAGACAGCACTGCATTCTGCCATTCTATATGTGTGAATCGCAAACAGAGGAAATAGGGGCAAGAACATTTAGTCTACTTCGCAATTCAACATGATCCTGCCTGATCTTCTACCTTAATGCCATAATGCCCTTCCCATACCCCTTGATGCCCTTAGGGATCAGAAATCTATTTATTTCTTAAATATATTCCGTGACTTTGCCTTCATTGCCTTCTGTAATATACCATCTTACAGGTTAACCATTGTCTGAGTGAAGAAATATTTCTATACCTCACACCAAAATGGCCGATTCCACATCCTGAGATAGTAACCCTCTGTTCTGGAAAAGGATGTCAGTGAAAACATTCAACCTGCATCCAGTCAGTCCAGCCCTGTCAGAATTTCATATGTTTCAATAAGATCCCCTCATCCTCTTAAATTCCAATGAAGAGAGGCCTAATCAACCCCATCTCTCCTCATACAAAAATCTTATCCTCCCAAGAGTCAGTCTGGTGAACCATTGTTAAATCCACTTTATGGCAAGTATATGATTTCTTAGGTAAGGGGACAAAAACTGCACAATGTTGTGGTCTCACAAAGATGTGTGCAGCTGCAGCAACACTTTGTTGTCCCTGTGCTCTCTTGCAAGGAAGACCAACATACCAATTGCCCTCCTAATTACTTGCTCCACCCGCCTGCTTGCTAGCATACAAGGACACATAGGTCCTTTTGTGAATCAACTTTTCCCAATTAATCACAATTTAAATAACATTTTGCCACTCTGGTATTCTTACCAAACTGGTTAACTTCACACTTAGAGTCATAGAGATGTACAGCATGGAGATAAACCCTTTGGTCCAACTGTTGGGGGAGGCGATGGCTTCATGGTATTATCGCTGGATTGTTAATCCAGAGACCCAGATAATGTTCGAAACCCATCATGGCTGGAATGTAAACTTCAAATTTAATTTAGAAAATTTGGAATTAGGAATCTAACTATGTAAATAACCATGAATTCCAACTTTGCTGATTGTCAGAAAAACCCATCTGGTTCACTAATGTCCTTTAGGGAAGGAAACTGCCATCCTTACCTGGTCTGGCCTACCTGTGATTCCAAACCCATAGTAATGTGGTTGACTCTTAACTGCCCTCTGGGCAATTAGGGATGGGCAGGATGTTGCCTAGCCAGTAACGCCCTCATCCCATCAATGAATAAAAAAGAAACTCGCCCATACCAACCAGATATCCTAAGTTAATCTAGTCTCATTTGCCAGCATTTGGTCCTATCCTTCTAAACCTTTCCTATTTATATACCCATCCAGATGCCTTTGAAATGTTGTCATTGTACCAGCCTCCACCACTTCCTCTGGCAGCTCATTCCATATACGCACCACTCTCTTCATGAAAAAGTTGTCCCTTAGGTCCCTTTCTATTCTCACCTCAAACCTATGCCATCTAGCTTTAGACTTCCCTCCCTTGGGGAAAAGACCTTGGCTATTCACTGATCCATGCCCCTCATGAGTTTATAAACATCTAATAAGGTCACTCCTCAGCCTCCAACACAGTACAGGGAAAAGAGCACCAGCCAATTCAGCCGCTCCCTATATCTCAAAGCCTCCAGCTCTGGCATCATCTTGAAAATCTCTTCTGAACCCTTTCAAACTTCACAACATCTTTTCTACACAGGGAGACCAGAACTGAATGCAGTATTCCAAAAGTGGCCTGACCACTGTCCTGTACAGGTGCAACATGACATGCCAACCCCAAACTTAATGCATGAACCAATAAGGGCAGTATCCACATTATACTTCCATCAGACATGTATTTGCCCACACACTCAATTTGTCTAAGTTCCCTTGAAGCTTCTCTACATCTGCTCACCATTCACAATTCCACCTAGTTTTTTTTTATCATCTGCAACTTGGAAGTATTACATCTGATTTCCTTGTTCAAGTCATGGACATATATTGAAAAAAGGTGAGGTCCAAGCACTGATTCCTGCATTACCCCACTCATCATTGTTTTCCACTCCAAAAAGACCTATTTATTCTTACTTACCATTTCCTGCCTGCTAACCATTCTCAGTCCATGTCCACATAATACCACCAATCCCACGTGCTTTGATTTTGCTGTTACTTAGACTTCATCAAAAACTTTCTGAAAATCTAAATTCACCTCATTTCCTGATTCTTCCTCATCTCTTCTATGTATTGCATCCTCAAAAAAACTTCAGTGGGTTGACAAACAGATTTCCCTCTCAATAATCCACGTTGAATTTGTCTAATCCCATTGATATTTTCTGATTACCTTGTTACAGCAGAGACCTGTTTTTACCTAACTTATATTAATTCCCCTTCAGCTATTACCCTCTTGTGACTCATTAGCACCCAATATGGCAATAACACAAATTTCCTTCCTACCTCTAAAATGCCTTCTATCTCTGATAACCCTCCAGGTATGTGTGCCTTTTACTCATTCAGTTTTCTCTTAATTCAATATTGGCATCTGTGCCTTCTGGGCCTTAAATTCTGGACTACATCCCTAAACCTTTAAGGTGTTCCTTTAAACCTACAGGTCCGACCAAGTCATCTTTCCAAATAGCTCCTTATGAGTCCAGTATCCCCTCACCAAGTCACTCTTTATTTATATGTGGAGAGTCCTTGACACTGATCCAGCTCCTTCAGACCTAGCTGTCAGGGTGAACACAACCTCTGACACTCCTGTTTGTTATCTGTCAGCCAGGGCTCCCAGATTGGACAAGGTTAACACCCCCAATCAGGGAACTCATATTCTATGAGGGGCACCTGGCTGATGTTGTTACAATAACTACATCCCTCCCCCTCTGAAGACATAGGCCAGTTTTCTTTTTGGAGATCCTCCTGGGGTGTTTTAGCACAGGGTCAGGTTCCTCCAACTCTGCCTCAGATACGGCCAGCACGTAACATATAGTAGTTTGCCTCTGACGACCAGAGCCTCTCGGAAGAAATTCATTTTGTTCTCCAGGCGGCAAAGGTGTTGAGGGCATGATATCCACTGTGTCCATCTCAGATTCCAAAGTATCTTCAATGCTTGACGGAGAGGGAGAACCCATGGATTTCGGAACAGTTGGGAAGGCTGTCAAGGACCCAGGCAAGTTTTGCTCTCACATGGTCTGTGAGTTTGTAGCTGCATATGGTCCATGTGCTTGTTCAGGATTGTCGCACCAACCCAAACTTTATATGTCACTCACCTGACCTCGCATTGACCATGGCTGTTACCCATGTAGGCTATTCCCATGATTCCTACACCTGAAGTATACTATCTCTCTCATTTAGTGGCGTCTTGTGTCCAGAATTGGCATTCCTGATGATGTTTCACTCCATCCTCCAGGCCCGGGAAGATCTGATTTAACCTGGTATGGAGTCTTCTCCCCGTTAGCAACTCTGCAGGAGCTATCCCTGTAATTGCATGAGGAGTGGTCCTATAATCACATAGGAATTGGGCCAGTTTGGTTCCTAGTGAAGCTGTAGTCTGTTTCTTTAAGCCTGTCTTCAAAGTTTGGACTGCTCTTGCTGTCAGACCATTGGATGATGGATGGTATAGAGCTGTCCTTATATGATGAATAGCATTCAAACTTAGAAAATACTCAAATTCCCTGCTGGTATGTTAACTGTGACCAACACCTCCGGGAGTTTGTGTATTGCAAAAGATGTGTGCAGTTTTTCTATTATCGTCACCATGTTTGATGAATGAACTCTATGCGTGTCCAGCCATTTTGAATGGGCATCCACAGTGACTAAGAACATTGAACCCATGAAAGAACCTTCATAGTCAACGTAAAACCAAGTTCAGGGTTTCCCAGCCATTCTTATGAATGTAGGGGGGCTGCTGCCAGTAGTTTTTGTCCTTGTTGGCACTCTAGGTACTTCCCATAAACACAGGTGTGGCTGCATCCAATCCTAGCCACCAGACTTAACTTCTTGACATCATCTTCATTTTGGAAACCCCAGGATAAACCTGGTGAAGTTCAACCAGTATCTGGCAATGAACTTTGCTCAGGACAATCACTGTCACTCCCCATAATAATATGCTGTCCTCTCCTGTGATCTGGTCTCTCCAAGTCCAAATAGGTTTCGGTTCTGGCTGTGACGGCCCTTTAGTTTCCCTCATCATCACTAGCTGTTTCAGTTTTGCCAGGACAGGATCTGTCTGCATCCAATGTCTGATATTAGCAGTTGTCGCTGAAAGTGTGTCCAGAAAATTAAAAACCATTACAGACTCTTCCAGTGACTTATCTGCCAGTGGGGGGATGGATTTGCTACTTGGCCTCCCAATGGTGTTCCATCTTGTAATTATAGACTCTTAGTATTAGAGCCCACCGCTGAACTCAGCCTGAAGGAACGGGCAGTACTGCCTTGTCTTCTTTATGTCGATCCATCAGGGGTTTGTGGTCTGTTAATATTAAAAATTTATGTATGTGAATGTATTGGTGGAACCTGCTGACTCCACATATGACCACCAAACCTTCCTTCTCTATCTGGGCGTATTTAAGCTCTGCATTAGCTAAAGTCCTGGATGCAGACACTATTGGGCATTCCTCTCCATTGGGCCACCTATGAACTAACACTATCCTGATGCCATAAGGGGAGGCATCGCATGCCAATGCCAGGTGTCGCTTGAGATCACAGTGTGCCAACACCTTTGAGGATGATAGTTGTTTCTTCACTTCACTGAAAGCTATGGCTTGGCTACATAAAGATTTCCAAGGCTGACCCTTTTTTTAAGAGTTGGTGGATGCAGGTTATGTATGAACTGACCATAGTAATTCACCAGCCCAAGGAAAGACCTAAACTCCTGTACAAACGTGGGAGCTGGGGCACCTTTCATCATCCTCACTTAATTTTTCAACAGTCGTAACCTGGTCTTGTCAACTCTGGATCCCAAGTAGGTTACTTGGGGTGCCTGGAACACACACTTTCCCTTCTAAAGCTATGCCCACCGGGGAGAAATGTCTAAGGACTATGTCCAAATTTCCAATTGCTCCTTACTGACTACCCTGTTAGTAGCACGTAATCTAAAATGGTGACCCGGAGTGGACCTTGTTAAATGTTTTGCATTGTACACTGAAAAATTGCACAGGATGACGATAGGGTAAATAGACAAGGTCCTTTCCCTGGGTTGCGGGAGTCCAGAACTAGAGGGCATAGGCTTAGGGTGTGACAGGAAAGATTTAAAAGGGACCCATGAGGCAGCTTTTTCACGCAGAGGGTGGTGCGTCTATGGAATGAGCTCTCAGTGGGAGTAGTGGCCCCTTCAACAGTGTCTAGAACTTTCTGAAAGTCTTCCAGGTATTTAATTAAGAATTCACTCAGGCAGCCATTTTTTAATTGAACAATGTTGAGCCAATCTAGGTGCATCTTGATCAATCAATTTTACTCCATCAAGCTTGGGCCTGTGCCTTTTGGTAACTGTACCAGATGCTTGTCATAAGAGAACAGAACCAAAGCTGTACACTTAATCTGTAAAGGATCCCTGGTATCGTCTCAGTCTAGCCAAAGTCTTGCACAAACCTAAGGGTTGGAGTTCAGAATGAATTTTGTTGAAGGCTGATTCTTCAATCATTGATAAGTTACAATGGTATCAACCTCCATTAGAACCAGGTGACCATTTAACCAGACCTTTATTTTGATTGGTTCTGAGTTAGATGATGCTAAGTAATTTAACTGTTCCAAGTCAGATGTAGGTGGGCTTTCCAGGGTGTGCACTCTCCAGGATACCAGCCTATGAATTCACTGACTCAGTTGAGATCCAGTGGGACTCTTTTGCTGCCCCAAGTCTGCACATCAATAGCAACTACAATGGCTTGCCAGCCTGGATTCTGAAGAAAGTTTTCACCATTTGGCTGAGACTTGGCTTTGTTTTGGGGTTTTCTCGTGAGCTGACCCAGAGTCCCAGTGTTCAGGATATGCTCTGAGTGAGACCATGCAATTGCCTTCACTCAAGTGGTGTTCCCCAAGCTCAGTCAGATTAGTGAGGGTATCTACTTCCATTGGAATACCCTATAACTCATATGCTCCACTTGCCGCATTTTCCAAAGATAAAGCCAGTTGTAGTGCCTGTTTGAAGTCAGTTGGACTTCAGGGAACCATGGATGACAGGTGAAATTGTGAGGCGAGCTAAGGGGGAAAAAGGATGCGTACATAGAGTCTAGGCGACTGAAGACAGACAAAGCTTTGGAAGAATATCAGGAATGTGGGACCAATCTGAAATGAGGAATTAAGAGGGCTGCAAGGGGTCATGAGATATCCTTAGTGAGCAGGGTTAAAGAAAACCCCAAAGCTTTTTATTCATATATAAGGAGCAAGTGGGTAACTTGGAAAAGGGTTGGCCCACTCAAGGCCAAAGGAGGAAAGAAACGCGTGGAGTCAGAGAAAATGGGTGAGATTCTTAATGAACACTTTGCATCGGTATTCACCAAGTAGAGGGAGATGATAGATGTTGAGGTTAGGGATAGATCTTTGATTACTCTAGGTCAAGTCAGCATAAGGATGGAGGAAGTGTGTGTACTCTAAAAGGCATTAAGGTGAACAAGTCCCCAGGTCCAGATGGGATCTATCCCAGGTGACTGAGGGAAGCAAAAGAGGAAATATCTGGGGCTTTAACAGATATCTTTGCAGCATCCTTGAAAACAGGGGAGGTCCCAGAGGACTGGAGAATTGCAAATGTTGCCCCCTTGTTTAAGAAGGGTCGCAGGGATAATCCAGGTAATTACAGACCTGTGAGCCTAATGTCAGTGGTAGGGAAGCTACTGGAGGAGATACTATGGGATAGGACATATACCCATTTGGAAGGAAATGGGCTTATCAGTGATAAGCAGCATGGTCTTGTGCAGAGAAAGTCAATTCTCACAAACCTAATAGAATTCTTTGAAGAGGTGACAATGTTGATTAATGAGGAACGGATGAAGATGTCATATACATGGACTTTAGTAAGGCGTTTGATAAGGTTCCCCATGATAGGCTGATGAAGAAGGTGAATCGCATGGGGTTCAGGGTGTTCTAGCTTGGTGGATAGAGAACTCGTTGGACAACAGGAGACAAAAGTAGGAGAGGAAGGTAGCTTCTTAAATGGAGACCTGTGACCACTGGTGTCCCACAGGGATCCATTCCAGGACCATTGTTGTTTGCGATATACATAAATGATTTGGAGGAAGGTGTAGGTTGCCTCATTAGCAAGTTTGCAGATGACACTATGATTGTTGGAGTAGCAGATAGTGAAGGAGACTGTCAGAGAATACAGCAGAATTTAGATAGATTGAGAGTTGGTCAGAGAAATGGCAATGGAGTTCAATCCGGACAAATGCAAGGTGCTGCATTTTGGAAGATGTAATTCCAGAGCAAACTATACAGTAAATGGAAAAGTCCTGGGAAAAATTGATGTATGGAGAGATCTGGGTGTTCAGGTCCATTGTTCCATGAAGGTGGCGATGCAGGTCAGTAGAGTGGTCAAGAAGGCATACAGCATGCTTTCCTTAATCAGACGGGGTACTGAGTAATAGAGTTGGCAGGTCATGTTACACTTGTATAAGATTTTGGTTCAGCCACATTTGGAATACTGCATAACAGCTCTGGTCGCCACATTACCAAAAGGAAGTGGATGCTTGCAGAGGGTGCAGAGGAGGTTCGCCAGGATGTTGCCTGGTATGGAGGATGCTAGCTATGAGGAGAGGCTGAGTAGATTAGGATTATTTTCATTGGAAAGAAGGAGGTTGAGAGGGTACCTGATTGAGGCCTACAAAATCACGGGAGGTGTAAACATGATGGATGGAAAGAAACTTTTTCCCAGAGTGGAGGACTCAATTACTAGGGATCACAAGTTCAAAGTGAGAGGTGAAAAGTTTAGGAGAGAGAGACGTGAAAAGTTCTTCACACAGTGGATGGTGCATGCCTGGAATGCGTTGCCAGCGGAGGTGGTAGGAGCAGGAACGATCGTGTCATTAAAGATGTATCTAGACAGATATATGAATGGGCAGGGAGCAAAAGAATACAGATCCTTAGAAAATAGGAGGCAGATTTTATTAGAGGAAATGGATCGGTGCAGGCTTGAAGGGCTGAAGGGCCTGTCCTGTGCTGTAATGTTCTTTGTTCAGCTAGTAAGCACTTTTACATCATTAATCCCTCATATCAAACAGTCTCTCGGCATCTCATTAAGGATTAAACCAAAGTTACATGCCTCTGCCAGGCATCTTAACCTCTTCAAAAATTCTGATGTGGATTCCCCTGGTTCTTATAATACCAAGGATAGCATCTCAGAATTAGAGGAGGCTTGAGGTAGTAACAAATCTTAACTAAATCCATCAACTCTTGAAAGGTTTTCGTATCTGGTGCCTTAGGGAAAGTTAGGCTCCTAATAACCGAAAAAGCTGCAGGTCCCCAAACTGTCAGGAGAATTACTCGTTGCTTTTCATTTGCCCCAGTGTCATTTGCCCAGAAAAAAAAGCTCATTCTTTCCACACACTGGGCCAAATCAAGCTTCCCAAAAAACAGCATGATGCCAGAAATGCTTAACCCAACTCAAAGTCGACTGTCACAAGCGAATTTCTTCAGGAACATGCTTTCTCTTGTCGCCATTGAAATAACTCCACAGTGGCCGGTATCCCATCACCAAGTCACCCTTTATTATTTATTTATGAAGAGTCCCTGATCCTGATCCCACTCTCTCAGAGCCAGCTCTCAGAGTCAGCAGATTTCCTGACACTAATGTTATTGTCTGCCAGCCTGGGCTCCCTGATTGGACCAGGTTAACAGCCCCAATCAGGGAACTCATATTCTATGAGGTCCACCTGGCTGACTTCGTTACAGTCACTACAATAAATGCTGCTACAATTAGAGTGCTGGCTGCAGTTTTGAGTTCTGCCCTATTTGATGTTGTAGACAAATTGGGAATGTTGCTTTTTTTCCATTCATTCATTGTGCATTGTTGTCGCTGGTAAGGTCAGCATTTGTTGGCCATTGCGTCAGAGCAGTTAAGATTCAACCACATTGCTGTGGGCCTGGAGCCACACGTAGGCCAGACCTGATAAGGATGGCAAATGTCCTGCCCTAAAAGACGTTAATGAACCAGATGGACTTTTATGACAGGTTCATGGTTACCATTATCCAGTGTTTAAATTAATTGAATTTAAATTCCAGTTGTTGCAGTGGTGGAATTTGAAGCAATCTCTCCAGAGCATGAGCCTGGGTCTCTGGATGATTTGTCCAGTGATCTATTATCGCTAAACCACTAACTCCCCTATAAACATATGAAAAGATAGAACAGATTGAAATGAAAATGATATGGCTTCTACAATTGAACATATGGCTTCAACATATTATCTGGGCTGACAACAAATGTTAAAGTTAACCTGAGAGTGTAATGTTTACAAAAAGTTTTGTGATTTACATATGAAAGAAGTGAAACTAACATGGTTACTGTTGAGAGACTTAACAAACAATCAAGGTATTTTTCAATGTATAATTTCAGTTAAATCACACTGTAAACTTTTGCTATAAATTCTGTGTCTTACAATTGTGTACTCCACAACCACCTGTTGAAGGAGCGGTGCTCCGAAAGCTAGTGCTTCCAATTAAACCTGTTGGACTATAACCTGGTGTTGTGTGATTTTTAACTTTCTACAGTTGAATCAAATGATCGTTGAACTTAACAGCCCAAACAGTGAAGATGAAAACTATATGCTTGTTTCAACTGGTGGAAGCATTTCAAATCAGGAAATGAGGAGGGATATGTAACAATGACTTATATTTACATAGTGACATAAGAAAATGACCCAATGAGATAAACAGAACAGAAGGGTGATGTTAAAAACCCAAGGTTGTGAGGCACCTTTCACTGCCTTAGGACATCCATTTATTTTTTGAAAGGTAGTCACTGTTGTCGATAATACAGCAGCAATTTGCCCATGACAAACTCATACATCATTTATTATTCAGTTATGGGATGTGCATATTGCTAACTGGGCCAGTATTTATTGCACATCCTGGTTGCCTTTGAGAAGGTGGTTAGCAGTCCGTATGGTGCTGTGACACCCACAGTGTTGTTAGTGACAGATTCAGGAATTTGATCCAGCAACACCGACAGAACGGTATTACATTTACAAATGAGGATGTAGGCCTTGGTGAATTTCGGTGGTGGAAGGAGTGAATGTTTGTGGATGTGGTTCCAAATCAAGTGGTCAGCTTAGTCCTGGATAATGTTAAGCCCATTGAGTGTTGGGGTCGGAGCTATATTTGTCCAGGCAAGTAGGAGGATTCCATCACACATCTGACTTGTGCCTTATATATGGTGCACAGGCTTTGGGGAATAAGGAGGTTAATTACTTGATGGAGAATTCCTAGCTTCTGACCTGCTTTTGTAGCCACTATATGGCTGATCCAGTTCAAATCCAGGTCTATGGTAATTAGTAGGGGTATTAATTGTGGGGATTCAGTGAAGGAAATGCCATTGAATGTCAAGGGGGGGATGGCTATATTTTATGTTGTTTGAGATGGCCATTGCCTGGCACTTGTGTAGCATGAATATTACTTGTCCATTCTCAGCCCAAGCCTGAATATTGTCCAGGTCTTGCTTCATTGGGACATGGACTGCTTCAGAATCTGAGGAGCCGTGACCGGGGCTGAACAATGTGCAATTATCTGCAAACGTCCTCACGTCTCACCTTATGACGGAGGGAAGGTCATTGATGATCCATTTGAAGATAATTGGGCCTAGAACACTACCCTGAGGAACTCCGGTAGTAACGTCCTGGAACAGAGATTACTGACTTCCAATAACCACAACCATCTTCCTTTGTGCCAGGTATAATTCATCCAGCAGAGAATTTTACCTCTGATTCCCATTGACTGCAGTTTTGCCAGGGCTCATTGATGCCACCTTTGATCAAATGCCTTGATGGCAAGGTAGTCACTCTCACATCATCAAGAATAACTATAACTGAATAGTGTCGGTTAAGGGATAACACAAATAATTCTCCTGATTTTGTTTGAATACAGACTGCAGGATCTAATGTTCACCTGAGAGGGTAATCAGGGTTCGGGTTAGTTTAAATACCTGTCCAAAAGTAAGCACCTATGACATTGCAGCACTCCTTCAGTTCTGTGCCAAGCTTGTTTGAACACACAACCCACAGAAAGCATTACCCAGTGAGTCACAGCTGAGGGGGTGAGGGGGTGGGGGGGTGGGGGGTGGGGGGCGAAGTATAAAGAGATGTTGAAACATTGAACATTGAAACAACTGTTTGAATCAAATGGACCGGTTCTATTTTCAACTTTCTATGTAATTTTATGAATGGAAGAGATCAAACCACAAATGTTGAAAAGAGTGGCAAAGACAGAGAAAGCAATAGATAGCTCGCGGGTAAGATATCCAGAAAGAGAGAAGGAAAATCCAGTGACTGACAAAGCTCTTGGGAGCGGGTGTGTGAGACAGAAAGGATGTAAATATATTGGAGGTGGTTGAGAGGAGGTTTACTGAATTGACTACCTAGAATGAGTGGGCTGTCCTAACATGATAGGTTGGGTAGACTGGGCTTGTTTCCATTGGCGTTTATTAGAGCGAGGAGTTTCTTGATTGAAGGTTATATGATTGTGAATGGTCTTGACAAGGAGAACCTATGTTTCCTCTTGTGAATGAGCCCAGAACTAGGGGGCACTGTTTTAAAAATAGGAGTCACCTTTCAGGACACAGATGAAGAGGTTTTTTTCTCTTTCAGTGGAATGTGTGGCTTTGGAACTTTCTGCCTCAGTAAGTGTGGAGGCTAGCTCATAAAATATTTTAAGACAGGGGTGAACAGATTCTTGTCAGGCAATGAGAATTGAGGGACAGCCATGGTCTTACTGAGCAGGCTTGAGGGGCTTAATGTTCTACTGCAGTTCCTATTTCATATGGTCAAATGTTGTCAGCTGGATGTCTGCTGGCATCATGTAACTAAGCAAGAATGTGATCCCTATGTCACTCCTACTTTTTTTATCAAAGAGAAAGGGCATTTAGACAGCGAATTGCTTTGAGCAGCCACCCGAGAGTCAATATTAACCTCAGCATGAGAGGCAAGGAAGATAGAGAGAGACAGAGGCAGAGAAGGAGAATGGAGAAGTAAGAAAGTGAGACAGAGTGAGCAAAATGGAAAAATTGTGAGTTGTTGGGAGTCAGGGAGAGACCCAGAGAGAGGAGGAGTAAAGGTGTGAAAGATTGAGTCAGAAAGAGACAGCAAGAAAGGCAGAGGAGATGGTGGCATAATAGTGATGTAATTTGACTAGGAATCTCAAGGCCTAGGCTAATGCTTAGGGAACATGGGTTCATCTCCCAACATGGCAGATGGCGGAATTTAAATTCAATTGACAGCATCTAACTAGAAGCAAGACTCCTGGAATGGTGACCTTGAAACCATCACAAGTTGTTACTAAAAACTCATCTGGTTCACAATTATTCTTTAAGGAAGAAAATCTTCTGAACTTAGCTGTCTGACTCCATGTGTGACCCCAGGCACACAGCAACATGGATGATTCAGAAATAGCCAAGCTGCCACTCAATGTCATGATCATTCAGGATGGGAAGCATGTACTGGGCTTGCACTGATGTCCCCTGAATGAACAAACAAAACAAAAGGAGAAAGTCAGAGTCAAAGTCAGTGGCTCAGTGGTTAGCAGTGCTGCCTCACAGCATCAGGGACCCAGGTTCGATTCCCACTTCAGGTGACTTCTTCTCATATCTGCATGGGTTTCCTCCTACAGTCCAAAAATGTGCAGGTTAGGTGAATTGGCCATGCTAAATTGTCCAAGTGTTCAGGGATGTGTGGGTTAGGTGCATTAGTCAGGGGTATAAATAGGGTAAAGGAATGGGTCTGAGTTGGATACTCTTCAGAGGGTCGGTGTGGACTTGTTGGCCCAAATGGCCTGTTTCCACACTGTAGGGATTCTATGATTTCTATGATGATGATGCTGAGGGGTGACCTCATGGTGGTTTATAAGATCATGAGGGGCATGGATAGGATAAGTAGAGAAAGTCTTTTTCCTGGGGTGGGGGAGTCCAGAACTAGAGGACATAGGTTTAGGGTGAGAGGGGAAAAATATAAAAGGGACCTAAGGAGTAACTTTGTCATGCAGAGAGTGGCATGTGTATAGAGTGAGCTGCTAGAGGAAGTGGTGGAGGCTGGTTCAATTGCAACATTTAAAAGACATTTGGGTGGGTATATTAATAGGAAGGGTTTAGAGGGATATGGCAAATGGGACTAGATTAGGTTGGGATATCTGGTCAGCATGGGTGAGTTGGACCAAAGGGTCTGTTTCCGTGCTACACATCTCTATGGCACAGGAAGAGTGAGACATATTTAAGGAGCTGTCTATTTCCAAATCAATGCCTGTGGTTTAGTGATGTTTGCCTAACTGGGCTAAAAGAAAGAGATATTTCATCCATTCGATTTTAATGTCCTCCCTCCAGCACCCTCCATCCCTTTCACCAATCTGGCTTCCAGCTGGAAAACTGGGTTTAAATGCTCCCCAAAGAAGAGATAAACTGAGAATAACAATATATGGGGAGCAGAACCAGAGTAAGACAAACTGAGAGAGTGAGAGAAAAAGACATTATGAGAAATTGAGAGACCAAAATAAAGGGGGGGGGGGGGGGGGGGGGTTGCAAAAAGAGATAGCAAAAGAGAAGACAGAGTCTGAGACAAAAAGGAAAAAGGACTGAGACGAAAGAGTGCAAGAGACACATTAAGAGATTGAAATAGATACTGAGAAACAAATTGAGAGAGTCAGATAGAGACTGAGAAAGAGAGGGAGAGAGAACAGGAACAGAAAGAAGACCTCAACCAATAGTGACAGAGATGAGACAGAGATCAGGAGGTAAGCAAATGACAGGGAAGCACACAGATAGCGAACTGTGTGTTCCCCAGAGAGGAGGAGACAGAATAAGTGATGGAGAGATCGAGATAGAGTGATGGATAAAGAGAAGTGGAGAGAGAGATGGCAATGTGAAAGTAGAGAAAGCAAAGTGAAATGTAGATTGAGAAAGCAAGGTGAAATGTAGATTGAGAAAGCAAGGTGAAATAGAGATAGACAGAAAGGTAGAGCCTGAGGGACAGAAATAGCTGGAAACAGATCTGCAGAAGGGGAAACAGTCAGAAGGCAAAAAGACCAGCAAGAGAGAAACATGAGCAGGAACAGAAAAAGAGGGGCCAGGAGAAAGTCTTATTTTGGTTGAATATGTATGAGTCCCATTATCAACTCCAGTAAACAAACCCCACTTCCACTTATCACTGCTCCAGAAATGGAAAACTCTTCTCTAAATCAGCAGCTCTCATAGTGATTTTGAAAATTATCAGGTCCAGATTTTCTTTTAAATTGAACTCAAATTGTCAAATTGTTGCAATGGGAAACAAAAACAGAGATTGCCGGACAAGCTCAGCAGGTCTGGCAGCACCTGTGGAGAGAAATCAGAGTTAATGTTTCGGGTTAGGTCACCCTTCTTCAGTTATGATGAAATTGTAACTCACGTTCTCATTAGCATACCTTAGTTAAAGGTTCTGGTGCCAATTTCTTTTTGACGGCAAAGGATCCAGGTAAAAAGGTTGAAAATAAAAGGCTGTGAATGAAGGAGAGTCTTTTCATTTGAGACAAGTTGTAATCTGAAGTTTGTTTTCAGAGTAATGCAAGTAGAAGAAAGAAGGCTACATTTGTTAATAGTATTCTGTAGTACCTGGAATTAAGGCAATGTAATAAATTCCCTGTATTCATTTTTTGACGTTTGTTTAATTTATTAACTTTATCAGCCCACAACCCTCTGGGATCTCGGTATGATGTTAATTCTGACCTCTTGTTCATCCCTAATTTTGATTGCTCCACCAATTGCTGAACATACCCCCAAGTCCTAAGCTCTGAAACTTGTCTATCAATCCCTTTTCTGACTTTAAGACCCTTCTTAAAACCTTACTTCTTTGACCAAACATTTGGTCACTTGTTCAGATATTTTCTGATGTGGCTTGATGTCAAATTCAGAAAGCTAATATGAAGTACCTTGTTTTGCTACATTAAATGTGCTATTTAAGTGTAAGTTGTTGTTGTTCTCTGGATTACAAGACTAGAAACATGACCAGTACACTTCACTGCTGTACCCTACTTATCCTGACTCAGTATTTACTAGCTACATTCACTTATCCATCCAAAGATGACTCTTTAAAGGGAGTCCTGATGGAGAGATTCCCTCTTTAAGACCAGTAAAATAAACACTGACAATTTGCAATAACAGCTCCCAAAAAGTTGAAAAGACAGATGTCTGCTAATGGTGTGTTTGTGTGGGTTGGCAGTAAGGAGTGGGGGATGGGGCTGCAAGAGGGATATATGATGTGGCCCTCCACAATCGTGCTCGTATAATGAATGGAAAAACAATTAAGTGTCTTTGAAGGCTGGACAAACATAAGCAGCAGACAGCAACCACCCTTGGCTCCTGCTCTCTCTCCCTCCCTCTCTTTCTCTCTCTCTCTCTCTCTGTCTCATCTACCTCTCCTTTTATTCCCTCTCTTATTTTCTCTTCAGTTTCATCCCTCATTAATTGCCTATACTCCCCTTCATCTCTCTGTCTCGGTAACCTCCTCTAGCCTCCAAGATTCCCGTGCTCCTCCAGTTCTGGCTTCGGTCACTTGTGGTGAGCTGCCTGGGCCAAAACTCTGGAACCTAAAGCACCTGGATTGCAGCGGTTCAAGAAGGCAACTCACCAGCACCTTTTCAATGGTAACTAGGAATGGGCAATAAAATGCTAGCCCAGCCAACAAAGCCCAAATTCCACAACTGAATGAAAAATAATTCACTCCTTAATTCCGGAGATCCTAGAGGGTTGCAGGGCTGATGAAGCTTATAAATTAACAAACATCAAAAAATGAATACAGGGAATTTATAACATTACCTTAATTCCAGAATACTATTTTCAAATGTATCCTTTTTACATTACTTTACATTGTTCTGAAAACAAAATTCAAAATACAACTTGTCTAAAATGAAAAGACTCTCCTTCATGCCCAACCTTTTATTTTCAGCCTTTTTAACTGTCCTCCCTCCTCCACCTCTCCTTCTTCAGTCGTCCTGAAATCTCAGCTCTTTAACAGGTCACCTGTGCTAAATCTCCGATTAAGGCGTCAGTGTTGGTCAATGGGTAGCTCACATTTCTCTGAGTCAGGAGTTTTGGGATTCAATTCATATTTGCGAACGTGGGCAAAACCAAACCCAGGCTGATACTCCAGTGCAGCACTGAGGGAGTGCTACAGTGTTGATGGTGTTTCGGAAGAGATAAGCTGAGGCCCTACCAACCTCCTCAGCTGGCTGTAAATGATGTCACGGTACTCTGTGAGAAGGACAATATCCTTATTGCTCTAGCCAAGATGTATACCTCATACAACATAACAACAACAAATTATCTGATCATTATCACAATTGTGGGATCTTCCTGTGCTGAAATTAGCTGTAGTGTTTCCTACATTCTAACAGTGATGACACATCATCAGCTGTAAAATGTCTGGGACATGTCATATGTGTACAAGGTTTTCTTTTTTAAGTAGCTCAATGTCAAATTCTGAAATGGATCTTGGAAATGTTTTACTATGTTAAAGAAGCTATATAAATGTAATTGCTATTGTTTTCTCATCTATTTCTCTCCTCAACATCCTTTTATCTCTCTGTTTACTCCATCGTTCTTTCTTTCACTCTCTTCCCTTTCATTCTGTTTTCCCACCTCTCTCTTACACTCTCTCCCCACTCTACATCATTTTGCCCTCTCTGCCTCAGTTTTACTCCCCTTTCTATTACTCCGTCTAACTCTCTCCTGACCAACTCCTTCCCTGACTTTTCCCTGTTTCTCTATTTCTCCCTTTTTCTTCTCTTTTGCACACTCTCCCCTCTCTTTCGCTCTTCTCTCACTGCCCCCGCTTTTTCATTGCTATCCGTCCCCACTCTCACCCACCCTTCACTTAGTCTCCCTAACCTCGTTCACCCCTTCACCTTCTCTCTTGTTCTCTTACCCCATCTACCACTCTCTCTCTCTCTCTCTCTCCAATTTTATTTTAAGTCTCTTTTCCCTTCCCCCTTTTGGATTCAATCCAACACACTCAGACGCCACAATTATTTTTTTCTTCTGTTATTCTACTTTCTGTTGCCTTTGAATTCCAGGCTTGAGCCATGATGTCTGAACAGTTGCAAAGAAGTCGCTCAGCATTAGTTCAAAGCCAGTGGACAATTCCCCATTGGGCCCTAGATTTAAACGTTTTACCTTGCTGTCAACATTTGGGTTTTTTTCAAAAAATCTTTTACATTTGCAATTTTTGAATTTCAATCTTGAAAAAATACCCAATGCATTAATGCAATTTAACGGCATATAAGAAGCATTTTTCACCTGTCCACCCTTTGATTTGTCTCAAAATTTCACATGCAAACAGCAATATTGCAGTACATTGAGAGCTGGCACACTGGCGAATGCAACAACTGCATTAAACACATTGCCATCCTCCAATCAGAAATGAATTGAATGACCTGTCAATATGTTCCTTGGAGCTGTTGGTGATGGAGGAATGCAAGCCCAGGACATTGGTGGAACTCCCTGATTTGTCCTCAGATAGTGCTATGGGACATTACGCCAATCTGAATAATCAAACAGGACCTTAGTGCAATGCCCTCATCTGATGCACTACCACAACCCTCTCACTACACCTACAACAACCTAATGTTTACCTTGTTCTGAGCTCCCTTTCCAACTTTGGAAGTTTATTCTGTTAATTTGCACTCTTTGTTACTCACTTGCGCTGATATCCTGCAAATAAACCTTTCCCTCACATAGGTTCACTAATGATCTTTAAGGAAAGAAACTGCCATCCTTACTTGGTTGGGGCTACACATGATTCCAAACTCACAGCAATGTAATTAGAGATGAGTAATAAATGCTGGGTTAACCAGCAATGCCCTCACCCTATGAATGAACTTTTTAAAAGATCCAACCATTTGCATTGTGCCCCTAACGTTAACAAATCTATATCTTTCCAACATTCAGCGAGGCAAAGTTGCTTATTAACTTAGTCCTCTGTTGGAATCATTGCTTTTGATGCCTGTAGTCCTCATCATCAATAATTGCTCCAATTTCTCATTATCTTAAAAGTGCCTGTTCCAAACTAATGCATTCTCTACACTATTTGCCCTTAACAGAAACATAAATATAAATCAACACTTATACTGTTTAGGAGTGTTGAATCATTGACAAGTAGACTTTGATTGGTAGAAGCTTTTCCATGGAGACTCCACCAATTAGATGATGACTGAGTGTTAACTGCTAAGATTTATTTATGTTTAACTCAAGTAACTTGACTCTGATTGGACAACACCTTTACCAATTAGAGTTGATGAGTCAGTCAGCAGTCTCCTCTCATATAGGATAAATTTTGTTTACCTTTTACTTTGGTATTTCTTGTATGTAATTGTCCTAACGAATGCAAGACAAAAAAGGTCAATAAAATGTGTATCATGTCAGCAATACTCAAGTTCTGTTCGACTAAACAACTTCCTTTATTTTCTCTTCTCCATAGTTACATCCTCCTGCTCACCTGATCTCTCCTAATCCTATTTTACCACAATATAATATACACCACACATCTCTAGTCCCCTTATGACATTACAGAAGCACTAGTGAAGGTGCAAGAATGATGTACAAGGAAGAGAGACTGTAAGTATCAGGAAAGGATGAACAGACTGATGTCCTTCCTTACTGCGGGATGACCTGATATTGTTCTTTAAAGTTATGAAGATGTTTGATTTGGTAAAGAGAATGTTTCCACTTATGGGTGAGACCAATCTAGGGGTTCATAAACTAGAAGACAGTCATTAATACCATGTATTCAGTGAGGAATTCAGGACCACCTCTTTTTGCAGAGAATGGGGAGAATGTGGAGCCCAATCCCATTGGGAGTGGTCAAGTTGCACCCTGTCGACATATATGAGAGGTAACTGAATAAACACATGAAGGAGAGAGGAATAGAAGGATATGCTGCTAGACTGAGAAGATGAAGAGTACACAAACTCCTCAAAAGCACCATTGGAATGTTGGCTTTAATGTTAAGAAGAGTTGGAATTAAAAAATGAGAAAGTGATGCTTCAACCATGTAGGACTTTGGTTACACACCAGCTACAGTGATATGTTCAGTTCTGGCAGCCAATCTGGAAGATGGATATCTTGGCTTCAAATGGGGTGCAACACCTATTTACCAGAATGGAGTATAAAGAGTTAAAATTTTGAGAGTATGTTGCACAAATCTTATTTTGTCTTGAGTTTAACAGTTTGAGAGGTGAACCAAAAGAGTTATTTTAAGAAAAAACAGAGAAAGATTCCTCAGAGTAGGCCCAGAGAGAAAATATTTTCTCTCATGGCCAAATCCAGGAATAAGGTGCTACAATTTAAAAATTTCTACAAGGCCAATTAGGAGCAAGATCAGGAAGAACTCTTGAGTATAAAGGCAAGTGGGAATCTGGACCTTGCCATTCCAAACAGAAGTGGAAGATAGAAAAATTTAAATTTTCAATTCGGCGATTAATGCATTTGATTGGACGAGGCAACAAGGAATATGAAGGAAAAGATGGACAGATGGCGTTCAAACAGATCAGCTGAGATCAATCTAAACACATAGCAGAAGAGAGCTAAAGGGGCTAATTGGACTCCTGCTCCTGACTCCTTTGCCTGAGATTTAAAAAATAATTCCTAAGACATGGATGTCACTAACAAGGCTAGCATTTATTGTCCATTATAATGACCTTTAAGAAGGTGATAGTTGTGAACTACCTCATTATACTTGCCTAGTCCGTTATACAGGGTAATTTAATGTTAACTACATAGTTTTTTTTGATGTAACATTAAACCAAGGGCCTATTTGCCATCTAGTTAGAAGTTAAAAAAATCCCTTGGCATCTTTTGGAGAGGGAGTTTACCCTGGCTTCCTGTTAATTATTTCTCCTTCATCTAATATCCCTAAAACACATAAAAATAAAATACTGCAGATGGTGGAAATGTACGTTTAAAACACAAAATGTTGGAAATGCTGATCAGGCCTGATGACCTCTGTGGAGAGATAAACAGTTAGTGTCTCAGTTTGATGACCTTTCCCAATTCCAGCATTTTCAATTTTTTTCACTGGAATAGATTATCTAGTCATTATCATATTGCTATTTATGAAGCTTGGTGTGTGAAGATTGGCTGCCATATTTCTTGTATAAGTGACTACACTTCAAAAAGTATTTCATTGGCTATGGAATATTCTGGAATGTTCTGAGGTGGTGAAAGGAATTATAGAAATTCACAGCTTATTTCTTATTCTGACAGAATGACAGAACTCCAAACGCAACCAACCATCCAGCAAATCCTTTCTCCTCACATTAGTTTGTTAAAATAAAGGCTCCTATCAAAATACATTTTTCCGCAATTTTGTGGAATACTTCAATCCTCTCATTCTGTGCTCCCACCTGTGGTCAGCTGGTTTCAGTCAGGAAAGGAAAGAATGAATTTGCATTTATATAGAGACTTACAGCACCTCAGAGTAACCCAAAGAAAATGCACAACCAATTAAGTACTTTTTTAAAGCATGGTCACTGTTGTATTGAAGGAAATGCAGTTGTGCACAGCAAGATCCCACAAAACACCAATGTGACAATAACCAGCTACTTTGATGTGGAATGAGGTAAACAAACTGGCCAGGAAATAGGGAGAGCTCCCTTGCTCTTCTTCAAAAGTGAACCATCTAAGACAGTCAAATGGTGATGTTGTTCCATCTGATAGCTAACACCTCTTACAGGGTAGCACTCCCTCAGTACTGAACCACAGTGGCAGCTTTAATGTTTGTGCTCAAGTCCAGGCATGGGACCTGAACTACTAATTTTCTGACTGACAGGTCAAAATGCAAGATAGGGTCAATTGAGCAATAGATGACATTTGGGAGCTAATCATTAGTCTCAGAATCCCTGATCTAGGTAGTGAAAGAATGTCATGTTAGTCTGGTTACTGCCTTCTCATGGTGCATGTTTAGAGGGGATAGTGACTTTGGACTTGTAGCTCTCAAATCTCTTATCCACCAGGGATTTTCCTCACCTCATGTCCACAAAGGTCTATAGGCATCCTCCTCCATTAGAGAAAGAGTTATATATAGCTTCAGGTGAGGAGGCAGGTTATCTCAGGACATGACTATGGCAGGGTGGAGTTTGAAGCCAGACTATTGGCTTACATTAGTAGATGTGCATTAATGAATATTTTCCGAACCAATCTGTTCAGAGATGTTATTTACACCTGGAGCAGGTGGGACTTGAACCCAGGCCTCCTAGCTCAGAATTATACGTAAGTCCTTTTGTTAAATTTAATTATACACTAGTAGCCAACTAAGTTAGATTAGATTCCCTACAGTGTGGAAACAGGCCCTTCGGCCCAACAAGTCCACACCAACCCTTTGAAGTAACCCCTTCAGACCCATTTCCTTCTGACTGATGCGCCTAACACTATAGACAATTTAGCAAGGCCAATTCACCTGACCTGCACATCTTTGGACTGTGGGAGGAAACCAGAGCACCCGGAGGAAACCCACGCAGACACGGAGAGAATGTGCAAGCTGCACACAGACAGTCACCCAAGGCTGGAATCGAACCTGGGTCCCTGGCGTTGTGAGGCAGCAGTGCTAACCACTGAGACACCATGCCGACCAAGTTAATCAAATATCCAAGATAGTCGTCCACTCATTAATAATGATCAATTGCCGGGATCAGGAAATAACTTCATTAACACAAAGACATGTGATTACAAGGATGTTGGAAAGTGGACTGGAAGAACCCTGGTTTCTGATCTCCAGCAGCTTCTATGTCACTAAGTTGAGGAATATGGATGTCAATTAAAAACAGTATGGAACATTAGTGGAATTTGCTTGACTGGTGCCTTTGGGATTGGTGTGCAGAAATAAAGAAGTCTTGATAGATTGTTCAAGGTTTTGATGGGCTCACATGTGGAAAACTGTGTGCAGTTTTGGTCTCCATGTTTGAGGAAGGATATCCTTGTATTAGAGGCAATACGGCTATACTGGTTTCTGAGAAGATCAGGTTGGCCTTAGATCAGAGGCTGAGTAAATGGGATCTACATTCTCTAGAACTTCATACAATCCAAGGTGGTTTAATTGAAAGAAACAGGATTCAGAAGGGGAAAAGAACTGAGGATGCTGGAAATCAGAAACAAAAACAGAAATAGCTGGAACACTCAACATCTGTAAAGAGAAAGCAGAGTTTCAAGTCCCATGACCCATCTTCAGAACGAACAGAAAATTCTAAGGGGGCTTGGTAGAGTAGATGCTGAGAGATTGTTTTCCCTGGGTAGTGAATCTTAATGGGACACAATCTCAGGATAAGGGGCCAATCATTTTGGACTAAGAGAAGAATTAATTTCTTCCCTCAAAGGATTGTGAATATTTGGAATTCTTGTGGATCTTTGGAATTGTCTATCCCAACGTTTTGTGGATGCTCTATTGTTTACAACTGGGAATAGACAAAGATTTGGTCTCTCGGGGAATCCAGGATTTGGGAAGCAGACAGGAAGATGAAATTGAATCCCAAGATAAGTTGGTGGAGCAGGCTTGATGGGCTGAATGGTCCACTTCAGCTCTTATATCTTGTGTTCTAGTGTTCATACCTCTAAGAAGATTATTTGTCTGGTTTCTGTGCATTGGGTAGGTTCAAGAAGAATTGAAAATGAGAACAGATTGCCTCATGTCAGAATGAAGGAATCAACTGGATCAACTATTTTTGCTGCAGCTCAGTGAGTGGCAATCCTGATTCAGAGGGTCATGGGTTCAAATCGTTCTCTAGAGACTCAAGCACATAATCCAGGTTGAATCTGTCTGTGCAGTCCTAGGGATTGCTGTGTTATCAAACTGTCATCAAGCAGATGAGATGTTATGATCCTGTCAAGAGATCTTCTGAGATCTTATGGAAGCCATCTTAAAGAAGAGTATAGAAGTTTTCCCTCGTGTCCTGGGGCTAAAATCTATCTGTAAATCAACATCACTAATGAACTGTGTTCATTATCACAGTGCTGTTTGTGGGAGATTACCAAGGGAGCATTTGTTGCCATGTTTCCCACATTATACCAGTGGCTGCATTTCAGAACTGCCTCATTGACAATATAAAGCTGCTATAAGATAACCTGATGTTATGAATGGTGCAAGTGAAATGCAATTCTTTCCTAATTTAATCAGAGTCAAGCAGTGAAGATTAGAATGAGAGCCAATCTATTAGCACTTACTCTATAAGCTTTAATTTATAGCAAGGTACATTATAAACATTTACCTCAAAACACAAATATGGGAAAACAGATGAATCCCAGTTAATACCCACCACGCAATATAATTAAACATTCAATTACAAATCTTTCCCATTTTTCTTTCTCATATTGTTCACTTGACTGTGAACCCTCATGAGGGGAGTGCATATCAACACTTGCCATCGAGTCTGACGCAACAAGGAAGGATCTGAAGACTGATTTAGTAACCATGGGGCTGTCGATCAGAATCACAATGAAAAGTAAAGCAGGTGGAGAGAGTTAGATTGTTCCTTTGAAGACTTATTGAGGGCGAAACTGGTCCAGGGTATTCAGGACAAATGAGCAGACAGGGAGTATAATGGATTCTGGTTCAACATTGGTCATTGCGGCTTACCTCCCAAGACCAACTCCATCAGCATCATCTCTGACCTGTAAAGGGATTAACCGCATGTAAGGAGGTGTTACAGAAAGCTCACAAAGCAGTGATCCTTGTTAACAGGCACATTCTTGAGGCTGGCAGTAATTTAAAAGACAGCAGGATCCCAGTTTACACGAGAACCTCAGTACTGAGGTGTGGGCGGGGTGGGGGGGGGAAGGGTTAGGTAAGTTGATTCAGGCCTCCCCTGTCAACCCTGGGGACCTTCAGCACATGCAAGCATTGGAACTGTCTAAACTGTGCTGTCAAGTTTACTCCAGAGAGTGTCAGGTATCTGCAGAGATGACTGGGTCAGACAGCAGCTGGCCAGGGAGGAGGTCGAGGGCTGCTCGAGCCTGACTCGATGCAGTTGTCTCAATTGACCTGACCCTTCACACCGATTATCTCTCAGCCTCCTTACAGCTGTTCGAAGCTGACATCAGTACTGTTAAAAGGGCCCTGGCTTGTTAAAGAGGCAAGCAAACTCCCCAAACGTTAAACTCCCATTTACAAAGTGTCCTGCTGTCTTGGCCTGTCAGTCATTGCAATGTCATGGTGTTTGTCAGGGAACAGCTTTCTGGGAGGTGGTGGCAAACCAGAGGTGGTAACTCGGTTAACAACTGAGGGCACTCCAGCAGGTTGCACTGGAAAATGTGGGGGATAACAAGCCGCAGAATGCAAGACATTTTTTCAACCAAATGTTACTTTCAGATTATTTTAAACAGACTAAAAAAAAATTTGCATTTTATTAACACTCTCACAACTTAAGGACATCCAAAGCACTTTATAGTCAATAAGATGCTTCTTTGAAGTGTAGACTGTGTTGTCAGTGTGAGAAATGCAACGGATGATTTGCACACAGCAAGATTCCACAATTAACACCAATATAATGACCATCTAATCCGCATTGCGGATGCTGGCTAAGGAATTAATGTTGACCTCAGATCACTGCTGAGTATGCTAATTTCTTCCAATTCATTCCTCTATATTTGCTCCTTCTGAGTCTCTGAGGTCAAGTTGCTGAGAAGCGAGCCATCACCAGAACCTTGCCCAGTAACTTGACTCCATAAAGGCTGGGACACTAAGCTCCAGCTCCACCTGTAAGGGAAGCATTGGGACCCAGTGAGACTAACCCTGTCCAGATTTAAATTGTCACATTCAGACACCGTCCTCACTTCCAATCAGGAACTGGGTCATCCTGGAAATATCAAGCATATTTCATTCATCTTAACACAGGTCATTCCTGATTAGATTAGATTACTTACAGTGTGGAAACAGGCCCTTTGGCCCAACAAGTCCACACTGACCCTCCGAAGAGCAACCACCCAGACCCATTCCCCTACATTTACCCCTTCACCTAACACTATGGGCAATTTAGCATGGCCAATTCACCTAACCTGCACATTTTTGGATTGTGGGAGGAAACTGGAGCACCCGGAGGAAACCCACACAAACATGGGGAGAAATTGCAAAACCTGCGCCCAAACCTCCTCCTTCACCTCCATCCAAGGCCCTAAAGGAGCCTTCCACATCCATCAAAGTTTTACCTGCACATCCACCAATATCATTTATTGTATCCATTGCTCCCGATGCGGTCTCCTATACATTGGGGAGACTGGACGCCTCCGAGCAGAGTGCTTTAGGGAATATCTCTGGGACACCAGCACCAATCAACCACACCGCCCTGTGGCCCAACATTTCAACTCCCCCTCCCACTCTGCCGAGGACATGGAGGCCCTGGGCCTCCTTCACCGCTGCTCCCTCACCACCAGACGCCTGAAGGAAGAATGCCTCATCTTCCGCCTCTGAACACTTCAACCCCAGGGCATCAATGTGGACTTCAACAGTTTTCTCATTTCCCCTTCCCCCACCTCACCCCAGTTCCAAACTTCCAGCTCAGCACTGTCCCCATGACTTGTCCCACCTGCCTATCTTCTTTTCCACCTGTCCACTCCACCCTCCCCCTCCCCCCCGACCTAGCACCTTCATCCCCTCCCTCACTCACTTATTGTACTCTATGCTACTTTCTCCCCACCCCCACCCTCCTCTCACTTATCTCTCCACCCTTCAGGCTCTCTGCCTGTATTCTTGATGAAGGGCTTTTGCCTGAAACGTCGATTTTACTGCTCCTCGGATGCTGCCTGAACTGCTGTGCTCTTCCAGCACCACTAATCCAGAATCTGGTTTTCAGCATCTGCAGTCATTGTTTTTACCTGTTTTTACCTATGGGGAGAAACTCCAAACTCCAAACTCTACACAGACAGCTGCCTGAGGTGGAAATTGAACCCGGGTCTCTAGCGCTGTGAGGCAGCAGTGCTAACCCCTGTGCCACCATGCCGCAAGGTCTTATGCCAAAAACATTGATTCTCCTGCTCCTCGGATGCTGCCTGACCTGCTGTGCTTTTCCAGCACCACACTCTTAACACAGGTCAGTTCAGCCTGGAGAGGTCAATCGACAATGGACCCTGCGAGTGAAGATCACACTGTTCTACACTGAACTCTGCGAGTGAAGATCACACTGTTCTACACTGAACTCTGTGGGTGAGGATCACATTGTTCTCCACTGAACTCTGGGTGAGGATCACATTGTTCTCCACTGAACTCTGTGGGTGAGAATCACATTGTTCTACACTGAACTCTGTGGGTGAGAATCACATTGTTCTACACTGAACTCTGTGGGTGAGAATCACACTGTTCTACACTGAACTCTGTGGGTGAGGATCACATTGTTCTCCACTGAACTCTGTGGGTGAGGGTTACATTGTTCTCCACTGAACTCTGTGGGTGAGAATCACACTGTTCTGCACTGAACTCTGTGGGTGAGCATCACATTGTTCTCCACTGAACTCTGTGGGTGAGGGTCACATTGTTCTCCACTGAACTCTGTGGGTGAGGGTCACATTGTTCTCCACTGAACTCTGTGGGTGAGAATCACATTGTTCTACACTGAACTCTGTGGGTGAGAATCACACTGTTCTACACTGAACTCTATGGGTGAGGATCACATTGTTCTCCACTGAACTCTGTGGGTGAGGGTCACATTGTTCTCCACTGAACTCTGTGGGTGAGAATCACATTGTTCTACACTGAACTCTGTGGGTGAGAATCACACTGTTCTACACTGAACTCTGTGGGTGAGGATCACATTGTTCTACACTGAACTCTGTGGGTGAGGGTCACACTGTTCTACACTGAACTCTGTGGGTGAGAATCACACTGTTCTGCACTGAACTCTGTGGGTGAGAATCACATTGTTCTCCACTGAACTCTGTGGGTGAGGATCACATTGTTCTCCACTGAACTCTGTGGGTGAGAATCACACTGTTCTACACTGAACTCTGTGGGTGAGAATCACACTGTTCTACACTGAACTCTGTGGGTGAGAATCACATTGTTTTCCACTGAACTCTGTGGGTGAGAATCACACTGTTCTACACTGAACTCTGTGGGTGAGGATCACATTGTTCTGCACTGAACTCTGTGGGTGAGAATCACACTGTTCTACACTGAACTCTGTGGGTGAGGATCACACTGTTCTACACTGAACTCTGTGGGTGAGGATCACATTGAATTTACACTGGATTGCATGGATGAGGATCATGCTAGGTCTGCACTGGAATATTTGGTTCTCTGTCACACGTGTTTTACACAGGATGTGTGATTCAAGATCACACAGGCTCTACATTTATACTGTGTGAATCAGGATCACACTGGGTCAAAGCTAGAATTTGAGGATCACATTGTGTGTGCAACAGAATGAGGGAATCACTGTCACATTATAATCCAAATTAGATTCAGTTCCACCTCATGCTACATTAATAACAGAAGCAGATGCTGGGGTCGAGTATGCAACACTTACCTCCAGCATTTCTGCTTTAGCAACGAGGGAGAGCTACCGGTGTTCCTGTCTTTGATCATCTCCAGTGGCTGGTGTGTGGAGACCAGACAGAGAAATGGAATCAGCCTCTCAACAGACGACTGGAAACCAAAACAGACAATCTAAGATCAAAGTGAAACATAACTGCTTGGGTGAAGCATCAGAGGGTGGGCCAGCACCCATGGATCACAGAGTCAGCACCTTTGGGAATGAGCTGGAGGGGAAAACCATTTTTGACAGAGCAGAAATTGCGAAATCCTGTAATCTACCAGGATATTGATGGAGAACAATGACAATGTGCAGCTGCATTTTCTTAATGAATTACCCAGATGTTTGAGGGGGATTTAGGTCCTTTCATGGATGGAGTGGAATGGTGGAAGAGCTCAAGTCAATGAGATGGGGGGATGGATATGAATGTTAACCTCATTCATTGTAACATTTACTTCCCAGAGAATAATCCCATTCTGATAAATGTTTGCAGCAGTTTTGTTGTTTCCCCAAGTGAATCCAAGATAAGTGACTTATAACAAGCTTCAAAACCTGACCAGCAATGGGCCCCCTGTCGAAAGATTATTCTCTGAAGCCTTCAATTATAACATTTTCTTTCACAAGTAAGAGTTGTCCCGCTTTCTGATCCTACTGGTTGGCTGAATTAGCTCCATCAGTGATGTCATTGCTGCCTCATGCTCATTGGCTGCCAATGACATCATCCACTGGAACAGTCCATGTGACTAGAGGGAAGTTGTGATCAATGGTGTCAAATACACAGCCTAACTCACACAATGGTATATCCCAATGGCCAGTTTCCTCACAGTAATTAGATTACAGTTGTTTGCTTTTTGTACCTATCTGAAACTCTCTTTGTTCTTTTGACTGTAAATGTGTCCTGTTCTGGACATTGCACTTTAGAAAGGCCCAGAGGCTTTACAGGTTGTACAGAATAGATGTACAGAGAATGACTCCAGAGGGACTTTTTATTTTTCTTTATTTATTTTGGATGTAGATGTCACTGGCAAGGCCAGCATTTGTTGTCCCTCCCTAACTGCCTTTGAACAGGGCAATCTGTTAAGATTTCACCAAATTGCGGGGGGGTCTGGAGTCACATCCCCCAAGAGAAACAAAAAATGCCATTAGTGAAACAGATGGATTATTTTTCTGATAATCAATGATAATTTCATGATCACCATTAGTGAGTCTAACTTTCAATATTGATTCTATTAATTTGGTTTTAAATTCCACTAGTTGATCTGGTTGGATTTGTATCCACATTCTCAAAGTATTAGACTAGGTCTCTGGATTACTTGTGGAATGAGCCACCAGATAAGTAATAGAGACATATAGGAGGCTAATTCAAAATACAATAGGATTCTATAATGGGAGGGATATTAAATGGATGGGACAGCCCTTAATGGGCTCTAATATACTGGACTCATTCATTAATTTAATTTTTAATACAATCATGGGATGTAGGCATCACTGGCAAAGTCAGCATTTATTGGTTTTTAAAATTCATTTGCGGAATGTCGGCATTGCTGGCTGGACCAGCATGTATTGCCCATCCCTAGTTGCCCTGGAGAAAGTGGTGGTGAGCTGCCTTCTTGAACTGCTGCAGTCCACCTGCTATGGGTTGACCCACAATGCCCCTAGGGAGGGAATTCCAGGATTTTGACCCAGTGACAGTGAAGGAACAGTGGCGTATTTCCAAGTCAGGACGGTGTGTGGCTTGGAGGATAGCTTGAATCATCAACGAATATCTCGACTTCTGACCTTATGGTGAAGCCTGAGGAACTCCTGCAGAGATGTTGTTGAGCTGAGATGACTGACCTCTAACAACCACGACCATCTTCTTATTTGTCAGGTATGATTCCAACCAGTGGAGAGTTTGTTCCCTGATACCCATTGATTCCAGTTTTGCTAGGGCCCCTGTTTGCACACTCTATCAAATGCAGCCTTGATGTTAAGGGCTGTAACCTCTCACCTCATCTTGTCCATCCCTAATTGCCCTTGGGCTGCATGGTTTGCTGGTGACAGTGCAGATATAAGTCAACAACATTGCTATGGATCCTGAGTCACATGTAGGCTAGATTTCCGTCCTTAAAGAGATATTACTGAACTAGAAGGGTTTTTTATGCCAATTGACAATGATTGTCATAATCATCAATTGTTGTAAAAACCCACCTAGTTCATTCAATACTAATTTTATGTTCCAGATTTATTGGTTAAGTTTAAATTCCACCAGCTGCTGGTGGGATATGAATCCTTCTCCCAGCTGGATGTCTACTCCAGCAACATTACCATTATACCACCATCACCACTTTTAATTTTGGCAATAGACTGGAGGAACCTGGGGTTCTGTGCTTTTTTAAAATTCATTCACAAGTGCATCACTGGCAAGGTTAGCATTTATTGCCCAGCGCTAATTGCTGTGGGTCATTCAAGTGTAGGCCAGACCAGTTAAGGATGGCAGTTTCCTTCCTTGGTGGACATCAGTGAGTCAGGTGGATTTCCCCTGACAATCCACAATGATTTAATGGTCAACATTAGACTCTTAATTTCAGTTTTCTATTGAATTCAAATTCCACCATCTGCCAGAGTAGGATTCCAAGCTGGGTCCCCAGAACATAACTTGGGTCTCTGGATTAATAATCTGGTGATAATACCACTGAGCCATCACCTCCTATTTTAAAGGAGGGAAAGAGGGAAGGCTGAGAGGAGATTTGATAGAGGCATTCAAAATCCTGAGGGTTCTGGAATGTGCAGATAGGGAGACACTGTTCGCATTGGCAAAAGAAGCAACAGAGATGTGAGGAAAACTTTTATGTAGCGAGTGGCTAGGGTCTGGAATGCACTGCCTGCAAATGTGCTGGAGGCAGGTTCAATCATGGATTTCAAAAGAGAATTAAATCTTTATTCAAAGAGAAAAAACTTGCAGGTGTACTGGAAAAAGTCAGAACTGTGGAGCTGGCTTTGCGGAGAGCTGGCACAGGAATGATGAGTTAGACGGCCTTTTTTCTGTGCTGTAAGCATGGTTCTGTGGGAGGAATAATTCAGGTGCAATATGGTAAAGATGGGACAATTTAGCTTCCACAATAGTAAAAATAGTAACCATTAGTGAGTAGTGAACATGAGAAGATTACAGCTTCAGAGTTATCTAGAGTCACCTGAGATGGTGGTGAGGATTCTTAAGTTAAAAAGCAATATTGTGCCAAGAGATGATATCCATACCCTTACCAAGATTCAAGCTCAAAACGGACCTGTTGGTGCATGTCCTCAGCTCCTTTAACCTTCAAATCCCTTCCATCACTAACTTCCAATTGCTTCTAATACTTCAGTACTGATCACTTTCAAACCTCATCTACTCAACATTTTAATTATCCCCAGGCAAAAGTCTCCACATCTCCTTCCTCAATTAACTCCTCAGTCATGCCCCATTCAAACTCCAACTCATCCGAAATGCTGCTGCCCTGCAATATATCCCGCCCATCCCACCCATTAACACAGCCACCTATTAATGATACCCCATCTCCCAAACTGACATGTCTCCAAACATCAATATCGAAATCTTCTTTGAGGAACATGGGGAGAAGGCCGAAAGATTGGAATAGGAGGCAAATCAAGATTAATGATTGGACTACACTAAGCTTTATTTTAAGACATTATGAGATGGAGAATTAAATCTTGACTGAAAGATAGGTCCCAGAATGGAGGAGAGGAGGTCTCAAAGAGTAAATGAGAGGTGGTTGGTTGTAGGAGATCCCCACTGCATTAAGTGATCTCACTAGCACTGTCAAATACCTTTTATGAGCTTGTTTATGATATTCTTACACTTGACAATCAAAACAATGCTTTATTTTACAATTATCATCCTCACATTCAGTCACCTTGCTGGCCTTGCCCATACCCAACTTTGTAACGTTTTCCAACCCAACAACCTTCCCAGAGAGCTGTGTTCCTCCAATTCTGGCCTCTTGTCCATCCCTGATTTATTTTGACTTGTCACTGGTGACCATGCCTTCAGTTAACTTGGACCTAATTTTTGAAATTCCGTTCCTATTTCTCTTCATCCCTAATTCTCTTCATTTCTCAAATTCTCTCCTCCTAATACTTGACAAAGCTCTTCATTAAACCAATCTCTTTCAAAGCCCAGTCTTTTCTTTTTCCTTTTCACTTTTCTCATTATTCCTCACTCTTCTAAGTTTTTCCTTTGTGTTTTTGAAAACAAACTAACCTTGGAGCAGCGATGCAGAACGGGCTGGAGATTGGAGCGGAGCGGGATAGCAAGCATGCCTGGAACAGGGACAGTTATTGAACTGGGAACTAGTGCGGGCGTTCAGCAGCTTGAGAGCCTAGCCAGACCATGTGTGGAAGCTCCCTGCGCTGAGCTACCGCAGGCCCTTTGTAGAAAGACTGTAATGTTTATGTTTTTAACTTTATTTCTTATTTTTCTAACTTAGACTATGAATAACTGTAAGGTGGTAATGCAGTGTTTTTTTCTTTATTTCTCTATTTTGTAACCATGATTTGTACCTGGGTACTTTACACATAAGATGCCACACGGAACAACATTGCAAACTTTTCACTGAAATCAAGTACTTCTGTACGTGAGTACATGTGACAATAAAACAAATTCTAAATTTTTCTTTCCTTAAAGTTCATCTGCAGAACACTAACTCATTCCCTGAACCCAACCCTAATGCCCTAACTCCTTTACTAAAACCCATCCACTGAACCTCGGCTCTCCTTAAAAACTCTTTGATCGTGTTTTGATTACTTCCTTTTTAAGATCCTCCTTTGGCTTCCTGAAAGAATTAGATTGCCTTTGGCAGGGTGTTACAATCATAGAGTCCCCACAATTTGGAAACAGGCCCTTTGGCCCAGCAGATCCACACCGACCCTCCGAAGAGTAACCCACACAGACCCATTGCACCTAACCTACACATCCCTGAACTCTATGGGCAATTTAGCAAGGCCCTTTCACTTAACCTGCACATCTTTGGATTGTGGGAGGAGACCCACGCAGACACAGGGTTAATGTGCAAACTCCACCCAGACAGTTACCCGAGGCTGGAATCGAACCTGGGTCCCTGGTGCCGTGAGGCAGCAATGCTAACCACTGAGA
This sequence comes from Chiloscyllium punctatum, assembly GCF_047496795.1. Lineage (NCBI taxonomy): Eukaryota > Metazoa > Chordata > Chondrichthyes > Orectolobiformes > Hemiscylliidae > Chiloscyllium > Chiloscyllium punctatum. The sequence goes on along the minus strand of NC_092776.1, from coordinate 14,968,082 downwards.
CACCATGCCACCAATTAGGGAACTTTTTTTAATGGGAGGCTAATTGGATTTATGGGAACCAGGATTCTTGGGGATAGAGTTATGGGTTAATTTTAGGTGGTATTTGTGGCATTATGTGACTAGACTGGTAAAGCAGTAGACCCAAACTAATACTCTGGGGGTATGGGTTCAAATGTCGCTTGCACAGCTGGTTGAATTCAATTAGCTAAATTTGGAATTGACAGCTATGACAACTATCAACAATTGTTGTGGAAACCCATCTGGTTCAGTAATGTCACTGTAGGGAAGGAAATTTACTGTTTTACCCTGGCCCGGCCTACATGTGCTTCCATACTCACAATAGTGTGGCTGACTCTTCATGGCCCTCATGGGATGGGCAACAAATGCTGGCCTTGTGAGTGATTCCCAGCACCCAAGAAAGAACAAAATTCATGCACCAAACTAATGAGCTTTATTGGGGAATTTGGAAATGAATGGGATAGGCTACGATGGAGAGTTGGAATTGCAGAAGAGCAGCTTCCAATTGGAGAATCAGGTTAAAAGAGGGATGGACTTTAATGGGATAGTTACTGCAGGAAGAGGATGGGAGAATTAGGGAACTAAAGATGGGCAGAATGACATTTTCTGACCCGTAACTAGTTAATTAATTGACCCGTGTGAGTCTATCAGGTAAGAAAATCACAAGGGCAGAGAGTATTTCAACAAAGTTAGATGATAATCTGATAGTTTGGCATGTGGGAGAGTCTCAGAATCTTGACTTGGCATGTTGGTGTGTGGCTCTTGGCTTCTCAGGAACATTCCAGAGTAAACATTTTACTCACATTCTCTGGAATGTTGGCTCTGTTTTGTCTCATGGATCATCAGACTGAAATCTAAAAAGAAAATTTCCAGAGCTTTTCAAAGGAGGATATTCTGGCCACCCAACATGTTGGAGCTCAGTGCAAGCACCTGCTCACATGGGCTCAGACTGAGAATTGCCACCTTCCGTCCAATAAACATTGGCTATGCTTAGTTTTTATATAAGTTGTCTTCAGAAGGAAAGATACTATCCATTTATACAATCAATACTTTTGTTCAAGAACCATAATATATTACATTTGGACAGAATGTGCAGTGTAAAGAAAGTTCCCAAGTTGTTGACAGAGACATGAATTCAACGGGACAGAACCAAAAGCTTGAACCAACAGGTGGGTTTCAGGAAGGTTCTGAAAGGAAGAGAGAGAGAGGTGAAGAGAACATCAGGGTTTATGGGGGTATTTTCAGATGCTGGATGGCTCCAAAGGCCAGATTCAGATTAATGGAGATTTTAAAGGTGAGATTGGAAGAAATTATGGAAATTAAGGGATTGAGAAAGCCATAGGATTTGTGCATGAGTATGAAAATTTTAAGTGGCAAATGACAGCCAATTTTCTT